>NW_027288804.1:0-349689 GCF_037038585.1 Patagioenas fasciata
TGCGCAGGGAATCCGTCTCTGTTGAGCAGATGTCAATCCTGCCTCGCCTTTGCTTTGTTGCCTCTACCAAGATGATTTCCCGTTTCTCTCTTCACTGGAGCAGGCAGACACAGCCAACGCACATCAAGTGTCAAGAGACACGCTCTGCTGAGCTCAACGCTTGTGCAGATGCACATGTGCGACGAAGTCAACACACGTGCTTGTGGAGAGAAAGAAAGGGACTCCCAGGCGTGTGGAGCGACGGGGAGAAAGAGCGGGCGCTGAGGAACACAGTTTCAAACAGACTGTCTCCACACAAACAGGCACCTGTCTGCAGGTATCCTAGATCTTGATTCTTGAACTTGAGGAAACACGCGTCTGAGCAAAACTCCCAAACGCTTCCAGGAAAGACACAGGCTCTCCCACAAGCACACAAGTGTTTGCCCTCAGCTATAGATCAGGGACAAGCCTGTGAAGAGCAACCAAAGAGCTCGTCCGTCTTTCCCTCAATAGATGGGAGTAGGCGCGCTTGCGGATGTGTGCGTGTGTGTGGCCACGCGTTTGCTTAGGCATCAGTGTGTGAAAAGGTAGGTGCTTTTCTCTAGCTGCGTGTGCGTGCACGTGGTGCTGGGTGCACATCCCTGGGTGCTCGTGGAAAGGTTTCTGCATGGTTTTCGCTGAGGAATCGTGTGTGTGCACATGGACAAAGAGAAGGCGCAGCAACCAGGTTCCAGCGCCGAAGAAGGCAAAAGGCGAGGTTTCCGGCGCTATCTCCTTCTCTCCCCAGAGCTAGTCGCGCAAAGCAAGCCGCTAAGCCGGCGACCGGCAAGAGAGCTACAACGAAGCATGCCGAACGGAGAAAATAGCAGCAGCTCATCTGTTCACACCTTGTTTCTGCCATGTGCTTGAACGCCAAGACGTTCGCGCTTCTGTGAGATGAAAGACGTCCTTCTGCATATGTGGTTGCTCACACCGGTGCACTTGTTAGTGTATCCATTCAGTCCTGGGCTGCGGGCATTCAGAAGTGGCTCTGTGGAGACGTCTGCATAGAGGCAGCTGTCAGAACACGCACACTCGATTGTTCACCAAAACATATGCAGACGCGTCCTTAGCCTGTAGATTTGGATGCACAGAGTTCCCTGTGTTCGCAAGAGACAAGGGAATCGCGTCTGTGCGCACAGAAGCAATAGCGGACCGTTTCCCTCGGAGTGAACGCGAAAGAGCCGTCTATATACTCGCAGACACGCGAACGTGCCTCAATGCGGTCACAGAGGCAGCAGCTTTTGCACAGATGCTCCTGGTGATTCTGGCACTTTCCAGGCACACTCCTGAAAGTCGCGCACACTGCTGTTCACATCGCTAAACGACCTCTTGGGAAACACGTCTCCGGTCGACGGACCGCTCAGATTGCTTCTCGTGTAACTGTGAACTGTGTCAGCGCAGGGAATCCGTCTCTGTTGAGCAGATGTCAATCCTGCCTCGCTTTTGCTTTGTTGCCTCTACCAAGATGATTTCCCGTTTCTCTCTTCACTGGAGCAGGCAGACACAGCCAACGCACATCAAGTGTCAAGAGACACGCTCTGCTGAGCTCAACGCTTGTGCAGATGCACATGTGCGACGAAGTCAACACACGTGCTTGTGGAGAGAAAGAAAGGGACTCCCAGGCGTGTGGAGCGACGGGGAGAAAGAGCGGGCGCTGAGGAGCACAGTTTCAAACAGACTGTCTCCACACAAACAGGCACCTGTCTGCAGGTATCCTAGATCTTGATTCTTGAACTTGAGGAAACACGCGTCTGAGCAAAACTCCCAAACGCTTCCAGGAAAGACACAGGCTCTCCCACAAGCACACAAGTGTTTGCCCTCAGCTATAGATCAGGGACAAGCCTGTGAAGAGCAACCAAAGAGCTCGTCCGTCTTTCCCTCAATAGATGGGAGTAGGCGCGCTTGCGGATGTGTGCGTGTGTGTGGCCACGCGTTTGCTTAGGCATCAGTGTGTGAAAAGGTAGGTGCTTTTCTCTAGCTGCGTGTGCGTGCACGTGGTGCTGGGTGCACATCCCTGGGTGCTCGTGGAAAGGTTTCTGCATGGTTTTCGCTGAGGAATCGTGTGTGTGCACATGGACAAAGAGAAGGCGCAGCAACCAGGTTCCAGCGCCGAAGAAGGCAAAAGGCGAGGTTTCCGGCGCTATCTCCTTCTCTCCCCAGAGCTAGTCGCGCAAAGCAAGCCGCTAAGCCGGCGACCGGCAAGAGAGCTACAACGAAGCATGCCGAACGGAGAAAATAGCAGCAGCTCATCTGTTCACACCTTGTTTCTGCCATGTGCTTGAACGCCAAGACGTTCGCGCTTCTGTGAGATGAAAGACGTCCTTCTGCATATGTGGTTGCTCACACCGGTGCACTTGTTAGTGTATCCATTCAGTCCTGGGCTGCGGGGCATTCAGAAGTGGCTCTGTGGAGACGTCTGCATAGAGGCAGCTGTCAGAACACGCACACTCGATTGTTCACCAAAACATATGCAGACGCGTCCTTAGCCTGTAGATTTGGATGCACAGAGTTCCTGTGTTCGCAAGAGACAAGGGAATCGCGTCTGTGCGCACAGAAGCAATAGCGGACCGTTTCCTCGGAGTGAACGCGAAAGAGCCGTCTATATACTCGCAGACACGCGAACGTGCCTCAATGCGGTCACAGAGGCAGCAGCTTTTGCACAGATGCTCCTGGTGATTCTGGCACTTTCCAGGCACACTCCTGAAAGTCGCGCACACTGCTGTTCACATCGCTAAACGACCTCTTGGGAAACACGTCTCCGGTCGACGGACCGCTCAGATTGCTTCTCGTGTAACTGTGAACTGTGTCAGCGCAGGGAATCCGTCTCTGTTGAGCAGATGTCAATCCTGCCTCGCTTTTGCTTTGTTGCCTCTACCAAGATGATTTCCCGTTTCTCTCTCACTGGAGCAGGCAGACACAGCCAACGCACATCAAGTGTCAAGAGACACGCTCTGCTGAGCTCAACGCTTGTGCAGATGCACATGTGCGACGAAGTCAACACACGTGCTTGTGGAGAGAAAGAAAGGACTCCCAGGCGTGTGGAGCGACGGGGAGAAAGAGCGGGCGCTGAGGAACACAGTTTCAAACAGACTGTCTCCACACAAACAGGCACCTGTCTGCAGGTATCCTAGATCTTGATTCTTGAACTTGAGGAAACACGCGTCTGAGCAAAACTCCCAAACGCTTCCAGGAAAGACACAGGCTCTCCCACAAGCACACAAGTGTTTGCCCTCAGCTATAGATCAGGGACAAGCCTGTGAAGAGCAACCAAAGAGCTCGTCCGTCTTTCCCTCAATAGATGGGAGTAGGCGCGCTTGCGGATGTGTGCGTGTGTGTGGCCACGCGTTTGCTTAGGCATCAGTGTGTGAAAAGGTAGGTGCTTTTCTCTAGCTGCGTGTGCGTGCACGTGGTGCTGGGTGCACATCCCTGGGTGCTCGTGGAAAGGTTTCTGCATGGTTTTCGCTGAGGAATCGTGTGTGTGCACATGGACAAAGAGAAGGCGCAGCAACCAGGTTCCAGCGCCGAAGAAGGCAAAAGGCGAGGTTTCCGGCGCTATCTCCTTCTCTCCCCAGAGCTAGTCGCGCAAAGCAAGCCGCTAAGCCGGCGACCGGCAAGAGAGCTACAACGAAGCATGCCGAACGGAGAAAATAGCAGCAGCTCATCTGTTCACACCTTGTTTCTGCCATGTGCTTGAACGCCAAGACGTTCGCGCTTCTGTGAGATGAAAGACGTCCTTCTGCATATGTGGTTGCTCACACCGGTGCACTTGTTAGTGTATCCATTCAGTCCTGGGCTGCGGGGCATTCAGAAGTGGCTCTGTGGAGACGTCTGCATAGAGGCAGCTGTCAGAACACGCACACTCGATTGTTCACCAAAACATATGCAGACGCGTCCTTAGCCTGTAGATTTGGATGCACAGAGTTCCCTGTGTTCGCAAGAGACAAGGGAATCGCGTCTGTGCGCACAGAAGCAATAGCGGACCGTTTCCCTCGGAGTGAACGCGAAAGAGCCGTCTATATACTCGCAGACACGCGAACGTGCCTCAATGCGGTCACAGAGGCAGCAGCTTTTGCACAGATGCTCCTGGTGATTCTGGCACTTTCCAGGCACACTCCTGAAAGTCGCGCACACTGCTGTTCACTCGCTAAACGACCTCTTGGGAAACACGTCTCCGGTCGACGGACCGCTCAGATTGCTTCTCGTGTAACTGTGAACTGTGTCAGCGCAGGGAATCCGTCTCTGTTGAGCAGATGTGGATCCTGCCTCGCCTTTGCTTTGTTGCCTCTACCAAGATGATTTCCCGTTTCTCTCTTCACTGGAGCAGGCAGACACAGCCAACGCACATCAAGTGTCAAGAGACACGCTCTGCTGAGCTCAACGCTTGTGCAGATGCACATGTGCGACGAAGTCAACACACGTGCTTGTGGAGAGAAAGAAAGGGACTCCCAGGCGTGTGGAGCGACGGGGAGAAAGAGCGGGCGCTGAGGAACACAGTTTCAAACAGACTGTCTCCACACAAACAGGCACCTGTCTGCAGGTATCCTAGATCTTGATTCTTGAACTTGAGGAAACACGCGTCTGAGCAAAACTCCCAAACGCTTCCAGGAAAGACACAGGCTCTCCCACAAGCACACAAGTGTTTGCCCTCAGCTATAGATCAGGGACAAGCCTGTGAAGAGCAACCAAAGAGCTCGTCCGTCTTTCCCTCAATAGATGGGAGTAGGCGCGCTTGCGGATGTGTGCGTGTGTGTGGCCACGCGTTTGCTTAGGCATCAGTGTGTGAAAAGGTAGGTGCTTTTCTCTAGCTGCGTGTGCGTGCACGTGGTGCTGGGTGCACATCCCTGGGTGCTCGTGGAAAGGTTTCTGCATGGTTTTCGCTGAGGAATCGTGTGTGTGCACATGGACAAAGAGAAGGCGCAGCAACCAGGTTCCAGCGCCGAAGAAGGCAAAAGGCGAGGTTTCCGGCGCTATCTCCTTCTCTCCCCAGAGCTAGTCGCGCAAAGCAAGCCGCTAAGCCGGCGACCGGCAAGAGAGCTACAACGAAGCATGCCGAACGGAGAAAATAGCAGCAGCTCATCTGTTCACACCTTGTTTCTGCCATGTGCTTGAACGCCAAGACGTTCGCGCTTCTGTGAGATGAAAGACGTCCTTCTGCATATGTGGTTGCTCACACCGGTGCACTTGTTAGTGTATCCATTCAGTCCTGGGCTGCGGGGCATTCAGAAGTGGCTCTGTGGAGACGTCTGCATAGAGGCAGCTGTCAGAACACGCACACTCGATTGTTCACCAAAACATATGCAGACGCGTCCTTAGCCTGTAGATTTGGATGCACAGAGTTCCCTGTGTTCGCAAGAGACAAGGGAATCGCGTCTGTGCGCACAGAAGCAATAGCGGACCGTTTCCCTCGGAGTGAACGCGAAAGAGCCGTCTATATACTCGCAGACACGCGAACGTGCCTCAATGCGGTCACAGAGGCAGCAGCTTTTGCACAGATGCTCCTGGTGATTCTGGCACTTTCCAGGCACACTCCTGAAAGTCGCGCACACTGCTGTTCACTCGCTAAACGACCTCTTGGGAAACACGTCTCCGGTCGACGGACCGCTCAGATTGCTTCTCGTGTAACTGTGAACTGTGTCAGCGCAGGGAATCCGTCTCTGTTGAGCAGATGTCAATCCTGCCTCGCTTTTGCTTTGTTGCCTCTACCAAGATGATTTCCCGTTTCTCTCTTCACTGGAGCAGGCAGACACAGCCAACGCACATCAAGTGTCAAGAGACACGCTCTGCTGAGCTCAACGCTTGTGCAGATGCACATGTGCGACGAAGTCAACACAACGTGCTTGTGGAGAGAAAGAAAGGGACTCCCAGGCGTGTGGAGCGACGGGGAGAAAGAGCGGGCGCTGAGGAACACAGTTTCAAACAGACTGTCTCCACACAAACAGGCACCTGTCTGCAGGTATCCTAGATCTTGATTCTTGAACTTGAGGAAACACGCGTCTGAGCAAAACTCCCAAACGCTTCCAGGAAAGACACAGGCTCTCCCACAAGCACACAAGTGTTTGCCCTCAGCTATAGATCAGGGACAAGCCTGTGAAGAGCAACCAAAGAGCTCGTCCGTCTTTCCCTCAATAGATGGGAGTAGGCGCGCTTGCGGATGTGTGCGTGTGTGTGGCCACGCGTTTGCTTAGGCATCAGTGTGTGAAAAGGTAGGTGCTTTTCTCTAGCTGCGTGTGCGTGCACGTGGTGCTGGGTGCACATCCCTGGGTGCTCGTGGAAAGGTTTCTGCATGGTTTTCGCTGAGGAATCGTGTGTGTGCACATGGACAAAGAGAAGGCGCAGCAACCAGGTTCCAGCGCCGAAGAAGGCAAAAGGCGAGGTTTCCGGCGCTATCTCCTTCTCTCCCCAGAGCTAGTCGCGCAAAGCAAGCCGCTAAGCCGGCGACCGGCAAGAGAGCTACAACGAAGCATGCCGAACGGAGAAAATAGCAGCAGCTCATCTGTTCACACCTTGTTTCTGCCATGTGCTTGAACGCAAGACGTTCGCGCTTCTGTGAGATGAAAGACGTCCTTCTGCATATGTGGTTGCTCACACCGGTGCACTTGTTAGTGTATCCATTCAGTCCTGGGCTGCGGGGCATTCAGAAGTGGCTCTGTGGAGACGTCTGCATAGAGGCAGCTGTCAGAACACGCACACTCGATTGTTCACCAAAACATATGCAGACGCGTCCTTAGCCTGTAGATTTGGATGCACAGAGTTCCCTGTGTTCGCAAGAGACAAGGGAATCGCGTCTGTGCGCACAGAAGCAATAGCGGACCGTTTCCCTCGGAGTGAACGCGAAAGAGCCGTCTATATACTCGCAGACACGCGAACGTGCCTCAATGCGGTCACAGAGGCAGCAGCTTTTGCACAGATGCTCCTGGTGATTCTGGCACTTTCCAGGCACACTCCTGAAAGTCGCGCACACTGCTGTTCACTCGCTAAACGACCTCTTGGGAAACACGTCTCCGGTCGACGGACCGCTCAGATTGCTTCTCGTGTAACTGTGAACTGTGTCAGCGCAGGGAATCCGTCTCTGTTGAGCAGATGTCAATCCTGCCTCGCCTTTGCTTTGTTGCCTCTACCAAGATGATTTCCCGTTTCTCTCTTCACTGGAGCAGGCAGACACAGCCAACGCACATCAAGTGTCAAGAGACACGCTCTGCTGAGCTCAACGCTTGTGCAGATGCACATGTGCGACGAAGTCAACACACGTGCTTGTGGAGAGAAAGAAAGGGACTCCCAGGCGTGTGGAGCGACGGGGAGAAAGAGCGGGCGCTGAGGAACACAGTTTCAAACAGACTGTCTCCACACAAACAGGCACCTGTCTGCAGGTATCCTAGATCTTGATTCTTGAACTTGAGGAAACACGCGTCTGAGCAAAACTCCCAAACGCTTCCAGGAAAGACACAGGCTCTCCCACAAGCACACAAGTGTTTGCCCTCAGCTATAGATCAGGGACAAGCCTGTGAAGAGCAACCAAAGAGCTCGTCCGTCTTTCCCTCAATAGATGGGAGTAGGCGCGCTTGCGGATGTGTGCGTGTGTGTGGCCACGCGTTTGCTTAGGCATCAGTGTGTGAAAAGGTAGGTGCTTTTCTCTAGCTGCGTGTGCGTGCACGTGGTGCTGGGTGCACATCCCTGGGTGCTCGTGGAAAGGTTTCTGCATGGTTTTCGCTGAGGAATCGTGTGTGTGCACATGGACAAAGAGAAGGCGCAGCAACCAGGTTCCAGCGCCGAAGAAGGCAAAAGGCGAGGTTTCCGGCGCTATCTCCTTCTCTCCCCAGAGCTAGTCGCGCAAAGCAAGCCGCTAAGCCGGCGACCGGCAAGAGAGCTACAACGAAGCATGCCGAACGGAGAAAATAGCAGCAGCTCATCTGTTCACACCTTGTTTCTGCCATGTGCTTGAACGCCAAGACGTTCGCGCTTCTGTGAGATGAAAGACGTCCTTCTGCATATGTGGTTGCTCACACCGGTGCACTTGTTAGTGTATCCATTCAGTCCTGGGCTGCTGGGCATTCAGAAGTGGCTCTGTGAGACGTCTGCATAGAGGCAGCTGTCAGAACACGCACACTCGATTGTTCACCAAAACATATGCAGACGCGTCCTTAGCCTGTAGATTTGGATGCACAGAGTTCCCTGTGTTCGCAAGAGACAAGGGAATCGCGTCTGTGCGCACAGAAGCAATAGCGGACCGTTTCCCTCGGAGTGAACGCGAAAGAGCCGTCTATATACTCGCAGACACGCGAACGTGCCTCAATGCGGTCACAGAGGCAGCAGCTTTTGCACAGATGCTCCTGGTGATTCTGGCACTTTCCAGGCACACTCCTGAAAGTCGCGCACACTGCTGTTCACTCGCTAAACGACCTCTTGGGAAACACGTCTCCGGTCGACGGACCGCTCAGATTGCTTCTCGTGTAACTGTGAACTGTGTCAGCGCAGGGAATCCGTCTCTGTTGAGCAGATGTCAATCCTGCCTCGCCTTTGCTTTGTTGCCTCTACCAAGATGATTTCCCGTTTCTCTCTTCACTGGAGCAGGCAGACACAGCCAACGCACATCAAGTGTCAAGAGACACGCTCTGCTGAGCTCAACGCTTGTGCAGATGCACATGTGCGACGAAGTCAACACACGTGCTTGTGGAGAGAAAGAAAGGGACTCCCAGGCGTGTGGAGCGACGGGGAGAAAGAGCGGGCGCTGAGGAACACAGTTTCAAACAGACTGTCTCCACACAAACAGGCACCTGTCTGCAGGTATCCTAGATCTTGATTCTTGAACTTGAGGAAACACGCGTCTGAGCAAAACTCCCAAACGCTTCCAGGAAAGACACAGGCTCTCCCACAAGCACACAAGTGTTTGCCCTCAGCTATAGATCAGGGACAAGCCTGTGAAGAGCAACCAAAGAGCTCGTCCGTCTTTCCCTCAATAGATGGGAGTAGGCGCGCTTGCGGATGTGTGCGTGTGTGTGGCCACGCGTTTGCTTAGGCATCAGTGTGTGAAAAGGTAGGTGCTTTTCTCTAGCTGCGTGTGCGTGCACGTGGTGCTGGGTGCACATCCCTGGGTGCTCGTGGAAAGGTTTCTGCATGGTTTTCGCTGAGGAATCGTGTGTGTGCACATGGACAAAGAGAAGGCGCAGCAACCAGGTTCCAGCGCCGAAGAAGGCAAAAGGCGAGGTTTCCGGCGCTATCTCCTTCTCTCCCCAGAGCTAGTCGCGCAAAGCAAGCCGCTAAGCCGGCGACCGGCAAGAGAGCTACAACGAAGCATGCCGAACGGAGAAAATAGCAGCAGCTCATCTGTTCACACCTTGTTTCTGCCATGTGCTTGAACGCCAAGACGTTCGCGCTTCTGTGAGATGAAAGACGTCCTTCTGCATATGTGGTTGCTCACACCGGTGCACTTGTTAGTGTATCCATTCAGTCCTGGGCTGCGGGGCATTCAGAAGTGGCTCTGTGGAGACGTCTGCATAGAGGCAGCTGTCAGAACACGCACACTCGATTGTTCACCAAAACATATGCAGACGCGTCCTTAGCCTGTAGATTTGGATGCACAGAGTTCCCTGTGTTCGCAAGAGACAAGGGAATCGCGTCTGTGCGCACAGAAGCAATAGCGGACCGTTTCCCTCGGAGTGAACGCGAAAGAGCCGTCTATATACTCGCAGACACGCGAACGTGCCTCAATGCGGTCACAGAGGCAGCAGCTTTTGCACAGATGCTCCTGGTGATTCTGGCACTTTCCAGGCACACTCCTGAAAGTCGCGCACACTGCTGTTCACTTCGCTAAACGACCTCTTGGGAAACACGTCTCCGGTCGACGGACCGCTCAGATTGCTTCTCGTGTAACTGTGAACTGTGTCAGCGCAGGGAATCCGTCTCTGTTGAGCAGATGTCAATCCTGCCTCGCTTTTGCTTTGTTGCCTCTACCAAGATGATTTCCCGTTTCTCTCTTCACTGGAGCAGGCAGACACAGCCAACGCACATCAAGTGTCAAGAGACACGCTCTGCTGAGCTCAACGCTTGTGCAGATGCACATGTGCGACGAAGTCAACACACGTGCTTGTGGAGAGAAAGAAAGGGACTCCCAGGCGTGTGGAGCGACGGGGAGAAAGAGCGGGCGCTGAGGAACACAGTTTCAAACAGACTGTCTCCACACAAACAGGCACCTGTCTGCAGGTATCCTAGATCTTGATTCTTGAACTTGAGGAAACACGCGTCTGAGCAAAACTCCCAAACGCTTCCAGGAAAGACACAGGCTCTCCCACAAGCACACAAGTGTTTGCCCTCAGCTATAGATCAGGGACAAGCCTGTGAAGAGCAACCAAAGAGCTCGTCCGTCTTTCCCTCAATAGATGGGAGTAGGCGCGCTTGCGGATGTGTGCGTGTGTGTGGCCACGCGTTTGCTTAGGCATCAGTGTGTGAAAAGGTAGGTGCTTTTCTCTAGCTGCGTGTGCGTGCACGTGGTGCTGGGTGCACATCCCTGGGTGCTCGTGGAAAGGTTTCTGCATGGTTTTCGCTGAGGAATCGTGTGTGTGCACATGGACAAAGAGAAGGCGCAGCAACCAGGTTCCAGCGCCGAAGAAGGCAAAAGGCGAGGTTTCCGGCGCTATCTCCTTCTCTCCCCAGAGCTAGTCGCGCAAAGCAAGCCGCTAAGCCGGCGACCGGCAAGAGAGCTACAACGAAGCATGCCGAACGGAGAAAATAGCAGCAGCTCATCTGTTCACACCTTGTTTCTGCCATGTGCTTGAACGCCAAGACGTTCGCGCTTCTGTGAGATGAAAGACGTCCTTCTGCATATGTGGTTGCTCACACCGGTGCACTTGTTAGTGTATCCATTCAGTCCTGGGCTGCGGGGCATTCAGAAGTGGCTCTGTGGAGACGTCTGCATAGAGGCAGCTGTCAGAACACGCACACTCGATTGTTCACCAAAACATATGCAGACGCGTCCTTAGCCTGTAGATTTGGATGCACAGAGTTCCCTGTGTTCGCAAGAGACAAGGGAATCGCGTCTGTGCGCACAGAAGCAATAGCGGACCGTTTCCCTCGGAGTGAACGCGAAAGAGCCGTCTATATACTCGCAGACACGCGAACGTGCCTCAATGCGGTCACAGAGGCAGCAGCTTTTGCACAGATGCTCCTGGTGATTCTGGCACTTTCCAGGCACACTCCTGAAAGTCGCGCACACTGCTGTTCACTCGCTAAACGACCTCTTGGGAAACACGTCTCCGGTCGACGGACCGCTCAGATTGCTTCTCGTGTAACTGTGAACTGTGTCAGCGCAGGGAATCCGTCTCTGTTGAGCAGATGTGGATCCTGCCTCGCCTTTGCTTTGTTGCCTCTACCAAGATGATTTCCCGTTTCTCTCTTCACTGGAGCAGGCAGACACAGCCAACGCACATCAAGTGTCAAGAGACACGCTCTGCTGAGCTCAACGCTTGTGCAGATGCACATGTGCGACGAAGTCAACACACGTGCTTGTGGAGAGAAAGAAAGGGACTCCCAGGCGTGTGGAGCGACGGGGAGAAAGAGCGGGCGCTGAGGAACACAGTTTCAAACAGACTGTCTCCACACAAACAGGCACCTGTCTGCAGGTATCCTAGATCTTGATTCTTGAACTTGAGGAAACACGCGTCTGAGCAAAACTCCCAAACGCTTCCAGGAAAGACACAGGCTCTCCCACAAGCACACAAGTGTTTGCCCTCAGCTATAGATCAGGGACAAGCCTGTGAAGAGCAACCAAAGAGCTCGTCCGTCTTTCCCTCAATAGATGGGAGTAGGCGCGCTTGCGGATGTGTGCGTGTGTGTGGCCACGCGTTTGCTTAGGCATCAGTGTGTGAAAAGGTAGGTGCTTTTCTCTAGCTGCGTGTGCGTGCACGTGGTGCTGGGTGCACATCCCTGGGTGCTCGTGGAAAGGTTTCTGCATGGTTTTCGCTGAGGAATCGTGTGTGTGCACATGGACAAAGAGAAGGCGCAGCAACCAGGTTCCAGCGCCGAAGAAGGCAAAAGGCGAGGTTTCCGGCGCTATCTCCTTCTCTCCCCAGAGCTAGTCGCGCAAAGCAAGCCGCTAAGCCGGCGACCGGCAAGAGAGCTACAACGAAGCATGCCGAACGGAGAAAATAGCAGCAGCTCATCTGTTCACACCTTGTTTCTGCCATGTGCTTGAACGCCAAGACGTTCGCGCTTCTGTGAGATGAAAGACGTCCTTCTGCATATGTGGTTGCTCACACCGGTGCACTTGTTAGTGTATCCATTCAGTCCTGGGCTGCGGGGCATTCAGAAGTGGCTCTGTGGAGACGTCTGCATAGAGGCAGCTGTCAGAACACGCACACTCGATTGTTCACCAAAACATATGCAGACGCGTCCTTAGCCTGTAGATTTGGATGCACAGAGTTCCCTGTGTTCGCAAGAGACAAGGGAATCGCGTCTGTGCGCACAGAAGCAATAGCGGACCGTTTCCCTCGGAGTGAACGCGAAAGAGCCGTCTATATACTCGCAGACACGCGAACGTGCCTCAATGCGGTCACAGAGGCAGCAGCTTTTGCACAGATGCTCCTGGTGATTCTGGCACTTTCCAGGCACACTCCTGAAAGTCGCGCACACTGCTGTTCACTCGCTAAACGACCTCTTGGGAAACACGTCTCCGGTCGACGGACCGCTCAGATTGCTTCTCGTGTAACTGTGAACTGTGTCAGCGCAGGGAATCCGTCTCTGTTGAGCAGATGTCAATCCTGCCTCGCTTTTGCTTTGTTGCCTCTACCAAGATGATTTCCCGTTTCTCTCTTCACTGGAGCAGGCAGACACAGCCAACGCACATCAAGTGTCAAGAGACACGCTCTGCTGAGCTCAACGCTTGTGCAGATGCACATGTGCGACGAAGTCAACACACGTGCTTGTGGAGAGAAAGAAAGGGACTCCCAGGCGTGTGGAGCGACGGGGAGAAAGAGCGGGCGCTGAGGAACACAGTTTCAAACAGACTGTCTCCACACAAACAGGCACCTGTCTGCAGGTATCCTAGATCTTGATTCTTGAACTTGAGGAAACACGCGTCTGAGCAAAACTCCCAAACGCTTCCAGGAAAGACACAGGCTCTCCCACAAGCACACAAGTGTTTGCCCTCAGCTATAGATCAGGGACAAGCCTGTGAAGAGCAACCAAAGAGCTCGTCCGTCTTTCCCTCAATAGATGGGAGTAGGCGCGCTTGCGGATGTGTGCGTGTGTGTGGCCACGCGTTTGCTTAGGCATCAGTGTGTGAAAAGGTAGGTGCTTTTCTCTAGCTGCGTGTGCGTGCACGTGGTGCTGGGTGCACATCCCTGGGTGCTCGTGGAAAGGTTTCTGCATGGTTTTCGCTGAGGAATCGTGTGTGTGCACATGGACAAAGAGAAGGCGCAGCAACCAGGTTCCAGCGCCGAAGAAGGCAAAAGGCGAGGTTTCCGGCGCTATCTCCTTCTCTCCCCAGAGCTAGTCGCGCAAAGCAAGCCGCTAAGCCGGCGACCGGCAAGAGAGCTACAACGAAGCATGCCGAACGGAGAAAATAGCAGCAGCTCATCTGTTCACACCTTGTTTCTGCCATGTGCTTGAACGCCAAGACGTTCGCGCTTCTGTGAGATGAAAGACGTCCTTCTGCATATGTGGTTGCTCACACCGGTGCACTTGTTAGTGTATCCATTCAGTCCTGGGCTGCGGGGCATTCAGAAGTGGCTCTGTGGAGACGTCTGCATAGAGGCAGCTGTCAGAACACGCACACTCGATTGTTCACCAAAACATATGCAGACGCGTCCTTAGCCTGTAGATTTGGATGCACAGAGTTCCCTGTGTTCGCAAGAGACAAGGGAATCGCGTCTGTGCGCACAGAAGCAATAGCGGACCGTTTCCCTCGGAGTGAACGCGAAAGAGCCGTCTATATACTCGCAGACACGCGAACGTGCCTCAATGCGGTCACAGAGGCAGCAGCTTTTGCACAGATGCTCCTGGTGATTCTGGCACTTTCCAGGCACACTCCTGAAAGTCGCGCACACTGCTGTTCACTCGCTAAACGACCTCTTGGGAAACACGTCTCCGGTCGACGGACCGCTCAGATTGCTTCTCGTGTAACTGTGAACTGTGTCAGCGCAGGGAATCCGTCTCTGTTGAGCAGATGTCAATCCTGCCTCGCCTTTGCTTTGTTGCCTCTACCAAGATGATTTCCCGTTTCTCTCTTCACTGGAGCAGGCAGACACAGCCAACGCACATCAAGTGTCAAGAGACACGCTCTGCTGAGCTCAACGCTTGTGCAGATGCACATGTGCGACGAAGTCAACACACGTGCTTGTGGAGAGAAAGAAAGGGACTCCCAGGCGTGTGGAGCGACGGGGAGAAAGAGCGGGCGCTGAGGAACACAGTTTCAAACAGACTGTCTCCACACAAACAGGCACCTGTCTGCAGGTATCCTAGATCTTGATTCTTGAACTTGAGGAAACACGCGTCTGAGCAAAACTCCCAAACGCTTCCAGGAAAGACACAGGCTCTCCCACAAGCACACAAGTGTTTGCCCTCAGCTATAGATCAGGGACAAGCCTGTGAAGAGCAACCAAAGAGCTCGTCCGTCTTTCCCTCAATAGATGGGAGTAGGCGCGCTTGCGGATGTGTGCGTGTGTGTGGCCACGCGTTTGCTTAGGCATCAGTGTGTGAAAAGGTAGGTGCTTTTCTCTAGCTGCGTGTGCGTGCACGTGGTGCTGGGTGCACATCCCTGGGTGCTCGTGGAAAGGTTTCTGCATGGTTTTCGCTGAGGAATCGTGTGTGTGCACATGGACAAAGAGAAGGCGCAGCAACCAGGTTCCAGCGCCGAAGAAGGCAAAAGGCGAGGTTTCCGGCGCTATCTCCTTCTCTCCCCAGAGCTAGTCGCGCAAAGCAAGCCGCTAAGCCGGCGACCGGCAAGAGAGCTACAACGAAGCATGCCGAACGGAGAAAATAGCAGCAGCTCATCTGTTCACACCTTGTTTCTGCCATGTGCTTGAACGCCAAGACGTTCGCGCTTCTGTGAGATGAAAGACGTCCTTCTGCATATGTGGTTGCTCACACCGGTGCACTTGTTAGTGTATCCATTCAGTCCTGGGCTGCTGGGCATTCAGAAGTGGCTCTGTGGAGACGTCTGCATAGAGGCAGCTGTCAGAACACGCACACTCGATTGTTCACCAAAACATATGCAGACGCGTCCTTAGCCTGTAGATTTGGATGCACAGAGTTCCCTGTGTTCGCAAGAGACAAGGGAATCGCGTCTGTGCGCACAGAAGCAATAGCGGACCGTTTCCCTCGGAGTGAACGCGAAAGAGCCGTCTATATACTCGCAGACACGCGAACGTGCCTCAATGCGGTCACAGAGGCAGCAGCTTTTGCACAGATGCTCCTGGTGATTCTGGCACTTTCCAGGCACACTCCTGAAAGTCGCGCACACTGCTGTTCACTCGCTAAACGACCTCTTGGGAAACACGTCTCCGGTCGACGGACCGCTCAGATTGCTTCTCGTGTAACTGTGAACTGTGTCAGCGCAGGGAATCCGTCTCTGTTGAGCAGATGTCAATCCTGCCTCGCCTTTGCTTTGTTGCCTCTACCAAGATGATTTCCCGTTTCTCTCTTCACTGGAGCAGGCAGACACAGCCAACGCACATCAAGTGTCAAGAGACACGCTCTGCTGAGCTCAACGCTTGTGCAGATGCACATGTGCGACGAAGTCAACACACGTGCTTGTGGAGAGAAAGAAAGGGACTCCCAGGCGTGTGGAGCGACGGGGAGAAAGAGCGGGCGCTGAGGAACACAGTTTCAAACAGACTGTCTCCACACAAACAGGCACCTGTCTGCAGGTATCCTAGATCTTGATTCTTGAACTTGAGGAAACACGCGTCTGAGCAAAACTCCCAAACGCTTCCAGGAAAGACACAGGCTCTCCCACAAGCACACAAGTGTTTGCCCTCAGCTATAGATCAGGGACAAGCCTGTGAAGAGCAACCAAAGAGCTCGTCCGTCTTTCCCTCAATAGATGGGAGTAGGCGCGCTTGCGGATGTGTGCGTGTGTGTGGCCACGCGTTTGCTTAGGCATCAGTGTGTGAAAAGGTAGGTGCTTTTCTCTAGCTGCGTGTGCGTGCACGTGGTGCTGGGTGCACATCCCTGGGTGCTCGTGGAAAGGTTTCTGCATGGTTTTCGCTGAGGAATCGTGTGTGTGCACATGGACAAAGAGAAGGCGCAGCAACCAGGTTCCAGCGCCGAAGAAGGCAAAAGGCGAGGTTTCCGGCGCTATCTCCTTCTCTCCCCAGAGCTAGTCGCGCAAAGCAAGCCGCTAAGCCGGCGACCGGCAAGAGAGCTACAACGAAGCATGCCGAACGGAGAAAATAGCAGCAGCTCATCTGTTCACACCTTGTTTCTGCCATGTGCTTGAACGCCAAGACGTTCGCGCTTCTGTGAGATGAAAGACGTCCTTCTGCATATGTGGTTGCTCACACCGGTGCACTTGTTAGTGTATCCATTCAGTCCTGGGCTGCGGGGCATTCAGAAGTGGCTCTGTGGAGACGTCTGCATAGAGGCAGCTGTCAGAACACGCACACTCGATTGTTCACCAAAACATATGCAGACGCGTCCTTAGCCTGTAGATTTGGATGCACAGAGTTCCCTGTGTTCGCAAGAGACAAGGGAATCGCGTCTGTGCGCACAGAAGCAATAGCGGACCGTTTCCCTCGGAGTGAACGCGAAAGAGCCGTCTATATACTCGCAGACACGCGAACGTGCCTCAATGCGGTCACAGAGGCAGCAGCTTTTGCACAGATGCTCCTGGTGATTCTGGCACTTTCCAGGCACACTCCTGAAAGTCGCGCACACTGCTGTTCACTCGCTAAACGACCTCTTGGGAAACACGTCTCCGGTCGACGGACCGCTCAGATTGCTTCTCGTGTAACTGTGAACTGTGTCAGCGCAGGGAATCCGTCTCTGTTGAGCAGATGTGGATCCTGCCTCGCTTTTGCTTTGTTGCCTCTACCAAGATGATTTCCCGTTTCTCTCTTCACTGGAGCAGGCAGACACAGCCAACGCACATCAAGTGTCAAGAGACACGCTCTGCTGAGCTCAACGCTTGTGCAGATGCACATGTGCGACGAAGTCAACACACGTGCTTGTGGAGAGAAAGAAAGGGACTCCCAGGCGTGTGGAGCGACGGGGAGAAAGAGCGGGCGCTGAGGAACACAGTTTCAAACAGACTGTCTCCACACAAACAGGCACCTGTCTGCAGGTATCCTAGATCTTGATTCTTGAACTTGAGGAAACACGCGTCTGAGCAAAACTCCCAAACGCTTCCAGGAAAGACACAGGCTCTCCCACAAGCACACAAGTGTTTGCCCTCAGCTATAGATCAGGGACAAGCCTGTGAAGAGCAACCAAAGAGCTCGTCCGTCTTTCCCTCAATAGATGGGAGTAGGCGCGCTTGCGGATGTGTGCGTGTGTGTGGCCACGCGTTTGCTTAGGCATCAGTGTGTGAAAAGGTAGGTGCTTTTCTCTAGCTGCGTGTGCGTGCACGTGGTGCTGGGTGCACATCCCTGGGTGCTCGTGGAAAGGTTTCTGCATGGTTTTCGCTGAGGAATCGTGTGTGTGCACATGGACAAAGAGAAGGCGCAGCAACCAGGTTCCAGCGCCGAAGAAGGCAAAAGGCGAGGTTTCCGGCGCTATCTCCTTCTCTCCCCAGAGCTAGTCGCGCAAAGCAAGCCGCTAAGCCGGCGACCGGCAAGAGAGCTACAACGAAGCATGCCGAACGGAGAAAATAGCAGCAGCTCATCTGTTCACACCTTGTTTCTGCCATGTGCTTGAACGCCAAGACGTTCGCGCTTCTGTGAGATGAAAGACGTCCTTCTGCATATGTGGTTGCTCACACCGGTGCACTTGTTAGTGTATCCATTCAGTCCTGGGCTGCGGGGCATTCAGAAGTGGCTCTGTGGAGACGTCTGCATAGAGGCAGCTGTCAGAACACGCACACTCGATTGTTCACCAAAACATATGCAGACGCGTCCTTAGCCTGTAGATTTGGATGCACAGAGTTCCCTGTGTTCGCAAGAGACAAGGGAATCGCGTCTGTGCGCACAGAAGCAATAGCGGACCGTTTCCCTCGGAGTGAACGCGAAAGAGCCGTCTATATACTCGCAGACACGCGAACGTGCCTCAATGCGGTCACAGAGGCAGCAGCTTTTGCACAGATGCTCCTGGTGATTCTGGCACTTTCCAGGCACACTCCTGAAAGTCGCGCACACTGCTGTTCACTCGCTAAACGACCTCTTGGGAAACACGTCTCCGGTCGACGGACCGCTCAGATTGCTTCTCGTGTAACTGTGAACTGTGTCAGCGCAGGGAATCCGTCTCTGTTGAGCAGATGTCAATCCTGCCTCGCTTTTGCTTTGTTGCCTCTACCAAGATGATTTCCCGTTTCTCTCTTCACTGGAGCAGGCAGACACAGCCAACGCACATCAAGTGTCAAGAGACACGCTCTGCTGAGCTCAACGCTTGTGCAGATGCACATGTGCGACGAAGTCAACACACGTGCTTGTGGAGAGAAAGAAAGGGACTCCCAGGCGTGTGGAGCGACGGGGAGAAAGAGCGGGCGCTGAGGAACACAGTTTCAAACAGACTGTCTCCACACAAACAGGCACCTGTCTGCAGGTATCCTAGATCTTGATTCTTGAACTTGAGGAAACACGCGTCTGAGCAAAACTCCCAAACGCTTCCAGGAAAGACACAGGCTCTCCCACAAGCACACAAGTGTTTGCCCTCAGCTATAGATCAGGGACAAGCCTGTGAAGAGCAACCAAAGAGCTCGTCCGTCTTTCCCTCAATAGATGGGAGTAGGCGCGCTTGCGGATGTGTGCGTGTGTGTGGCCACGCGTTTGCTTAGGCATCAGTGTGTGAAAAGGTAGGTGCTTTTCTCTAGCTGCGTGTGCGTGCACGTGGTGCTGGGTGCACATCCCTGGGTGCTCGTGGAAAGGTTTCTGCATGGTTTTCGCTGAGGAATCGTGTGTGTGCACATGGACAAAGAGAAGGCGCAGCAACCAGGTTCCAGCGCCGAAGAAGGCAAAAGGCGAGGTTTCCGGCGCTATCTCCTTCTCTCCCCAGAGCTAGTCGCGCAAAGCAAGCCGCTAAGCCGGCGACCGGCAAGAGAGCTACAACGAAGCATGCCGAACGGAGAAAATAGCAGCAGCTCATCTGTTCACACCTTGTTTCTGCCATGTGCTTGAACGCCAAGACGTTCGCGCTTCTGTGAGATGAAAGACGTCCTTCTGCATATGTGGTTGCTCACACCGGTGCACTTGTTAGTGTATCCATTCAGTCCTGGGCTGCGGGGCATTCAGAAGTGGCTCTGTGGAGACGTCTGCATAGAGGCAGCTGTCAGAACACGCACACTCGATTGTTCACCAAAACATATGCAGACGCGTCCTTAGCCTGTAGATTTGGATGCACAGAGTTCCCTGTGTTCGCAAGAGACAAGGGAATCGCGTCTGTGCGCACAGAAGCAATAGCGGACCGTTTCCCTCGGAGTGAACGCGAAAGAGCCGTCTATATACTCGCAGACACGCGAACGTGCCTCAATGCGGTCACAGAGGCAGCAGCTTTTGCACAGATGCTCCTGGTGATTCTGGCACTTTCCAGGCACACTCCTGAAAGTCGCGCACACTGCTGTTCACTCGCTAAACGACCTCTTGGGAAACACGTCTCCGGTCGACGGACCGCTCAGATTGCTTCTCGTGTAACTGTGAACTGTGTCAGCGCAGGGAATCCGTCTCTGTTGAGCAGATGTCAATCCTGCCTCGCTTTTGCTTTGTTGCCTCTACCAAGATGATTTCCCGTTTCTCTCTTCACTGGAGCAGGCAGACACAGCCAACGCACATCAAGTGTCAAGAGACACGCTCTGCTGAGCTCAACGCTTGTGCAGATGCACATGTGCGACGAAGTCAACACACGTGCTTGTGGAGAGAAAGAAAGGGACTCCCAGGCGTGTGGAGCGACGGGGAGAAAGAGCGGGCGCTGAGGAACACAGTTTCAAACAGACTGTCTCCACACAAACAGGCACCTGTCTGCAGGTATCCTAGATCTTGATTCTTGAACTTGAGGAAACACGCGTCTGAGCAAAACTCCCAAACGCTTCCAGGAAAGACACAGGCTCTCCCACAAGCACACAAGTGTTTGCCCTCAGCTATAGATCAGGGACAAGCCTGTGAAGAGCAACCAAAGAGCTCGTCCGTCTTTCCCTCAATAGATGGGAGTAGGCGCGCTTGCGGATGTGTGCGTGTGTGTGGCCACGCGTTTGCTTAGGCATCAGTGTGTGAAAAGGTAGGTGCTTTTCTCTAGCTGCGTGTGCGTGCACGTGGTGCTGGGTGCACATCCCTGGGTGCTCGTGGAAAGGTTTCTGCATGGTTTTCGCTGAGGAATCGTGTGTGTGCACATGGACAAAGAGAAGGCGCAGCAACCAGGTTCCAGCGCCGAAGAAGGCAAAAGGCGAGGTTTCCGGCGCTATCTCCTTCTCTCCCCAGAGCTAGTCGCGCAAAGCAAGCCGCTAAGCCGGCGACCGGCAAGAGAGCTACAACGAAGCATGCCGAACGGAGAAAATAGCAGCAGCTCATCTGTTCACACCTTGTTTCTGCCATGTGCTTGAACGCCAAGACGTTCGCGCTTCTGTGAGATGAAAGACGTCCTTCTGCATATGTGGTTGCTCACACCGGTGCACTTGTTAGTGTATCCATTCAGTCCTGGGCTGCGGGGCATTCAGAAGTGGCTCTGTGGAGACGTCTGCATAGAGGCAGCTGTCAGAACACGCACACTCGATTGTTCACCAAAACATATGCAGACGCGTCCTTAGCCTGTAGATTTGGATGCACAGAGTTCCCTGTGTTCGCAAGAGACAAGGGAATCGCGTCTGTGCGCACAGAAGCAATAGCGGACCGTTTCCCTCGGAGTGAACGCGAAAGAGCCGTCTATATACTCGCAGACACGCGAACGTGCCTCAATGCGGTCACAGAGGCAGCAGCTTTTGCACAGATGCTCCTGGTGATTCTGGCACTTTCCAGGCACACTCCTGAAAGTCGCGCACACTGCTGTTCACTCGCTAAACGACCTCTTGGGAAACACGTCTCCGGTCGACGGACCGCTCAGATTGCTTCTCGTGTAACTGTGAACTGTGTCAGCGCAGGGAATCCGTCTCTGTTGAGCAGATGTCAATCCTGCCTCGCTTTTGCTTTGTTGCCTCTACCAAGATGATTTCCCGTTTCTCTCTTCACTGGAGCAGGCAGACACAGCCAACGCACATCAAGTGTCAAGAGACACGCTCTGCTGAGCTCAACGCTTGTGCAGATGCACATGTGCGACGAAGTCAACACACGTGCTTGTGGAGAGAAAGAAAGGGACTCCCAGGCGTGTGGAGCGACGGGGAGAAAGAGCGGGCGCTGAGGAACACAGTTTCAAACAGACTGTCTCCACACAAACAGGCACCTGTCTGCAGGTATCCTAGATCTTGATTCTTGAACTTGAGGAAACACGCGTCTGAGCAAAACTCCCAAACGCTTCCAGGAAAGACACAGGCTCTCCCACAAGCACACAAGTGTTTGCCCTCAGCTATAGATCAGGGACAAGCCTGTGAAGAGCAACCAAAGAGCTCGTCCGTCTTTCCCTCAATAGATGGGAGTAGGCGCGCTTGCGGATGTGTGCGTGTGTGTGGCCACGCGTTTGCTTAGGCATCAGTGTGTGAAAAGGTAGGTGCTTTTCTCTAGCTGCGTGTGCGTGCACGTGGTGCTGGGTGCACATCCCTGGGTGCTCGTGGAAAGGTTTCTGCATGGTTTTCGCTGAGGAATCGTGTGTGTGCACATGGACAAAGAGAAGGCGCAGCAACCAGGTTCCAGCGCCGAAGAAGGCAAAAGGCGAGGTTTCCGGCGCTATCTCCTTCTCTCCCCAGAGCTAGTCGCGCAAAGCAAGCCGCTAAGCCGGCGACCGGCAAGAGAGCTACAACGAAGCATGCCGAACGGAGAAAATAGCAGCAGCTCATCTGTTCACACCTTGTTTCTGCCATGTGCTTGAACGCCAAGACGTTCGCGCTTCTGTGAGATGAAAGACGTCCTTCTGCATATGTGGTTGCTCACACCGGTGCACTTGTTAGTGTATCCATTCAGTCCTGGGCTGCGGGGCATTCAGAAGTGGCTCTGTGGAGACGTCTGCATAGAGGCAGCTGTCAGAACACGCACACTCGATTGTTCACCAAAACATATGCAGACGCGTCCTTAGCCTGTAGATTTGGATGCACAGAGTTCCCTGTGTTCGCAAGAGACAAGGGAATCGCGTCTGTGCGCACAGAAGCAATAGCGGACCGTTTCCCTCGGAGTGAACGCGAAAGAGCCGTCTATATACTCGCAGACACGCGAACGTGCCTCAATGCGGTCACAGAGGCAGCAGCTTTTGCACAGATGCTCCTGGTGATTCTGGCACTTTCCAGGCACACTCCTGAAAGTCGCGCACACTGCTGTTCACTCGCTAAACGACCTCTTGGGAAACACGTCTCCGGTCGACGGACCGCTCAGATTGCTTCTCGTGTAACTGTGAACTGTGTCAGCGCAGGGAATCCGTCTCTGTTGAGCAGATGTCAATCCTGCCTCGCTTTTGCTTTGTTGCCTCTACCAAGATGATTTCCCGTTTCTCTCTTCACTGGAGCAGGCAGACACAGCCAACGCACATCAAGTGTCAAGAGACACGCTCTGCTGAGCTCAACGCTTGTGCAGATGCACATGTGCGACGAAGTCAACACACGTGCTTGTGGAGAGAAAGAAAGGGACTCCCAGGCGTGTGGAGCGACGGGGAGAAAGAGCGGGCGCTGAGGAGCACAGTTTCAAACAGACTGTCTCCACACAAACAGGCACCTGTCTGCAGGTATCCTAGATCTTGATTCTTGAACTTGAGGAAACACGCGTCTGAGCAAAACTCCCAAACGCTTCCAGGAAAGACACAGGCTCTCCCACAAGCACACAAGTGTTTGCCCTCAGCTATAGATCAGGGACAAGCCTGTGAAGAGCAACCAAAGAGCTCGTCCGTCTTTCTCTCAGTAGATGGGAGTAGGCGCGCTTGCGGATGTGTGCGTGTGTGTGGCCACGCGTTTGCTTAGGCATCAGTGTGTGAAAAGGTAGGTGCTTTTCTCTAGCTGCGTGTGCGTGCACGTGGTGCTGGGTGCACATCCCTGGGTGCTCGTGGAAAGGTTTCTGCATGGTTTTCGCTGAGGAATCGTGTGTGTGCACATGGACAAAGAGAAGGCGCAGCAACCAGGTTCCAGCGCCGAAGAAGGCAAAAGGCGAGGTTTCCGGCGCTATCTCCTTCTCTCCCCAGAGCTAGTCGCGCAAAGCAAGCCGCTAAGCCGGCGACCGGCAAGAGAGCTACAACGAAGCATGCCGAACGGAGAAAATAGCAGCAGCTCATCTGTTCACACCTTGTTTCTGCCATGTGCTTGAACGCCAAGACGTTCGCGCTTCTGTGAGATGAAAGACGTCCTTCTGCATATGTGGTTGCTCACACCGGTGCACTTGTTAGTGTATCCATTCAGTCCTGGGCTGCGGGGCATTCAGAAGTGGCTCTGTGGAGACGTCTGCATAGAGGCAGCTGTCAGAACACGCACACTCGATTGTTCACCAAAACATATGCAGACGCGTCCTTAGCCTGTAGATTTGGATGCACAGAGTTCCCTGTGTTCGCAAGAGACAAGGGAATCGCGTCTGTGCGCACAGAAGCAATAGCGGACCGTTTCCCTCGGAGTGAACGCGAAAGAGCCGTCTATATACTCGCAGACACGCGAACGTGCCTCAATGCGGTCACAGAGGCAGCAGCTTTTGCACAGATGCTCCTGGTGATTCTGGCACTTTCCAGGCACACTCCTGAAAGTCGCGCACACTGCTGTTCACTCGCTAAACGACCTCTTGGGAAACACGTCTCCGGTCGACGGACCGCTCAGATTGCTTCTCGTGTAACTGTGAACTGTGTCAGCGCAGGGAATCCGTCTCTGTTGAGCAGATGTCAATCCTGCCTCGCCTTTGCTTTGTTGCCTCTACCAAGATGATTTCCCGTTTCTCTCTTCACTGGAGCAGGCAGACACAGCCAACGCACATCAAGTGTCAAGAGACACGCTCTGCTGAGCTCAACGCTTGTGCAGATGCACATGTGCGACGAAGTCAACACACGTGCTTGTGGAGAGAAAGAAAGGGACTCCCAGGCGTGTGGAGCGACGGGGAGAAAGAGCGGGCGCTGAGGAACACAGTTTCAAACAGACTGTCTCCACACAAACAGGCACCTGTCTGCAGGTATCCTAGATCTTGATTCTTGAACTTGAGGAAACACGCGTCTGAGCAAAACTCCCAAACGCTTCCAGGAAAGACACAGGCTCTCCCACAAGCACACAAGTGTTTGCCCTCAGCTATAGATCAGGGACAAGCCTGTGAAGAGCAACCAAAGAGCTCGTCCGTCTTTCCCTCAATAGATGGGAGTAGGCGCGCTTGCGGATGTGTGCGTGTGTGTGGCCACGCGTTTGCTTAGGCATCAGTGTGTGAAAAGGTAGGTGCTTTTCTCTAGCTGCGTGTGCGTGCACGTGGTGCTGGGTGCACATCCCTGGGTGCTCGTGGAAAGGTTTCTGCATGGTTTTCGCTGAGGAATCGTGTGTGTGCACATGGACAAAGAGAAGGCGCAGCAACCAGGTTCCAGCGCCGAAGAAGGCAAAAGGCGAGGTTTCCGGCGCTATCTCCTTCTCTCCCCAGAGCTAGTCGCGCAAAGCAAGCCGCTAAGCCGGCGACCGGCAAGAGAGCTACAACGAAGCATGCCGAACGGAGAAAATAGCAGCAGCTCATCTGTTCACACCTTGTTTCTGCCATGTGCTTGAACGCCAAGACGTTCGCGCTTCTGTGGGATGAAAGACGTCCTTCTGCATATGTGGTTGCTCACACCGGTGCACTTGTTAGTGTATCCATTCAGTCCTGGGCTGCGGGGCATTCAGAAGTGGCTCTGTGGAGACGTCTGCATAGAGGCAGCTGTCAGAACACGCACACTCGATTGTTCACCAAAACATATGCAGACGCGTCCTTAGCCTGTAGATTTGGATGCACAGAGTTCCCTGTGTTCGCAAGAGACAAGGGAATCGCGTCTGTGCGCACAGAAGCAATAGCGGACCGTTTCCCTCGGAGTGAACGCGAAAGAGCCGTCTATATACTCGCAGACACGCGAACGTGCCTCAATGCGGTCACAGAGGCAGCAGCTTTTGCACAGATGCTCCTGGTGATTCTGGCACTTTCCAGGCACACTCCTGAAAGTCGCGCACACTGCTGTTCACTCGCTAAACGACCTCTTGGGAAACACGTCTCCGGTCGACGGACCGCTCAGATTGCTTCTCGTGTAACTGTGAACTGTGTCAGCGCAGGGAATCCGTCTCTGTTGAGCAGATGTCAATCCTGCCTCGCTTTTGCTTTGTTGCCTCTACCAAGATGATTTCCCGTTTCTCTCTTCACTGGAGCAGGCAGACACAGCCAACGCACATCAAGTGTCAAGAGACACGCTCTGCTGAGCTCAACGCTTGTGCAGATGCACATGTGCGACGAAGTCAACACACGTGCTTGTGGAGAGAAAGAAAGGGACTCCCAGGCGTGTGGAGCGACGGGGAGAAAGAGCGGGCGCTGAGGAACACAGTTTCAAACAGACTGTCTCCACACAAACAGGCACCTGTCTGCAGGTATCCTAGATCTTGATTCTTGAACTTGAGGAAACACGCGTCTGAGCAAAACTCCCAAACGCTTCCAGGAAAGACACAGGCTCTCCCACAAGCACACAAGTGTTTGCCCTCAGCTATAGATCAGGGACAAGCCTGTGAAGAGCAACCAAAGAGCTCGTCCGTCTTTCCCTCAATAGATGGGAGTAGGCGCGCTTGCGGATGTGTGCGTGTGTGTGGCCACGCGTTTGCTTAGGCATCAGTGTGTGAAAAGGTAGGTGCTTTTCTCTAGCTGCGTGTGCGTGCACGTGGTGCTGGGTGCACATCCCTGGGTGCTCGTGGAAAGGTTTCTGCATGGTTTTCGCTGAGGAATCGTGTGTGTGCACATGGACAAAGAGAAGGCGCAGCAACCAGGTTCCAGCGCCGAAGAAGGCAAAAGGCGAGGTTTCCGGCGCTATCTCCTTCTCTCCCCAGAGCTAGTCGCGCAAAGCAAGCCGCTAAGCCGGCGACCGGCAAGAGAGCTACAACGAAGCATGCCGAACGGAGAAAATAGCAGCAGCTCATCTGTTCACACCTTGTTTCTGCCATGTGCTTGAACGCCAAGACGTTCGCGCTTCTGTGAGATGAAAGACGTCCTTCTGCATATGTGGTTGCTCACACCGGTGCACTTGTTAGTGTATCCATTCAGTCCTGGGCTGCGGGGCATTCAGAAGTGGCTCTGTGGAGACGTCTGCATAGAGGCAGCTGTCAGAACACGCACACTCGATTGTTCACCAAAACATATGCAGACGCGTCCTTAGCCTGTAGATTTGGATGCACAGAGTTCCCTGTGTTCGCAAGAGACAAGGGAATCGCGTCTGTGCGCACAGAAGCAATAGCGGACCGTTTCCCTCGGAGTGAACGCGAAAGAGCCGTCTATATACTCGCAGACACGCGAACGTGCCTCAATGCGGTCACAGAGGCAGCAGCTTTTGCACAGATGCTCCTGGTGATTCTGGCACTTTCCAGGCACACTCCTGAAAGTCGCGCACACTGCTGTTCACTCGCTAAACGACCTCTTGGGAAACACGTCTCCGGTCGACGGACCGCTCAGATTGCTTCTCGTGTAACTGTGAACTGTGTCAGCGCAGGGAATCCGTCTCTGTTGAGCAGATGTCAATCCTGCCTCGCCTTTGCTTTGTTGCCTCTACCAAGATGATTTCCCGTTTCTCTCTTCACTGGAGCAGGCAGACACAGCCAACGCACATCAAGTGTCAAGAGACACGCTCTGCTGAGCTCAACGCTTGTGCAGATGCACATGTGCGACGAAGTCAACACACGTGCTTGTGGAGAGAAAGAAAGGGACTCCCAGGCGTGTGGAGCGACGGGGAGAAAGAGCGGGCGCTGAGGAACACAGTTTCAAACAGACTGTCTCCACACAAACAGGCACCTGTCTGCAGGTATCCTAGATCTTGATTCTTGAACTTGAGGAAACACGCGTCTGAGCAAAACTCCCAAACGCTTCCAGGAAAGACACAGGCTCTCCCACAAGCACACAAGTGTTTGCCCTCAGCTATAGATCAGGGACAAGCCTGTGAAGAGCAACCAAAGAGCTCGTCCGTCTTTCCCTCAATAGATGGGAGTAGGCGCGCTTGCGGATGTGTGCGTGTGTGTGGCCACGCGTTTGCTTAGGCATCAGTGTGTGAAAAGGTAGGTGCTTTTCTCTAGCTGCGTGTGCGTGCACGTGGTGCTGGGTGCACATCCCTGGGTGCTCGTGGAAAGGTTTCTGCATGGTTTTCGCTGAGGAATCGTGTGTGTGCACATGGACAAAGAGAAGGCGCAGCAACCAGGTTCCAGCGCCGAAGAAGGCAAAAGGCGAGGTTTCCGGCGCTATCTCCTTCTCTCCCCAGAGCTAGTCGCGCAAAGCAAGCCGCTAAGCCGGCGACCGGCAAGAGAGCTACAACGAAGCATGCCGAACGGAGAAAATAGCAGCAGCTCATCTGTTCACACCTTGTTTCTGCCATTTGCTTGAACGCCAAGACGTTCGCGCTTCTGTGAGATGAAAGACGTCCTTCTGCATATGTGGTTGCTCACACCGGTGCACTTGTTAGTGTATCCATTCAGTCCTGGGCTGCGGGGCATTCAGAAGTGGCTCTGTGGAGACGTCTGCATAGAGGCAGCTGTCAGAACACGCACACTCGATTGTTCACCAAAACATATGCAGACGCGTCCTTAGCCTGTAGATTTGGATGCACAGAGTTCCCTGTGTTCGCAAGAGACAAGGGAATCGCGTCTGTGCGCACAGAAGCAATAGCGGACCGTTTCCCTCGGAGTGAACGCGAAAGAGCCGTCTATATACTCGCAGACACGCGAACGTGCCTCAATGCGGTCACAGAGGCAGCAGCTTTTGCACAGATGCTCCTGGTGATTCTGGCACTTTCCAGGCACACTCCTGAAAGTCGCGCACACTGCTGTTCACTCGCTAAACGACCTCTTGGGAAACACGTCTCCGGTCGACGGACCGCTCAGATTGCTTCTCGTGTAACTGTGAACTGTGTCAGCGCAGGGAATCCGTCTCTGTTGAGCAGATGTCAATCCTGCCTCGCTTTTGCTTTGTTGCCTCTACCAAGATGATTTCCCGTTTCTCTCTTCACTGGAGCAGGCAGACACAGCCAACGCACATCAAGTGTCAAGAGACACGCTCTGCTGAGCTCAACGCTTGTGCAGATGCACATGTGCGACGAAGTCAACACACGTGCTTGTGGAGAGAAAGAAAGGGACTCCCAGGCGTGTGGAGCGACGGGGAGAAAGAGCGGGCGCTGAGGAACACAGTTTCAAACAGACTGTCTCCACACAAACAGGCACCTGTCTGCAGGTATCCTAGATCTTGATTCTTGAACTTGAGGAAACACGCGTCTGAGCAAAACTCCCAAACGCTTCCAGGAAAGACACAGGCTCTCCCACAAGCACACAAGTGTTTGCCCTCAGCTATAGATCAGGGACAAGCCTGTGAAGAGCAACCAAAGAGCTCGTCCGTCTTTCCCTCAATAGATGGGAGTAGGCGCGCTTGCGGATGTGTGCGTGTGTGTGGCCACGCGTTTGCTTAGGCATCAGTGTGTGAAAAGGTAGGTGCTTTTCTCTAGCTGCGTGTGCGTGCACGTGGTGCTGGGTGCACATCCCTGGGTGCTCGTGGAAAGGTTTCTGCATGGTTTTCGCTGAGGAATCGTGTGTGTGCACATGGACAAAGAGAAGGCGCAGCAACCAGGTTCCAGCGCCGAAGAAGGCAAAAGGCGAGGTTTCCGGCGCTATCTCCTTCTCTCCCCAGAGCTAGTCACGCAAAGCAAGCCGCTAAGCCGGCGACCGGCAAGAGAGCTACAACGAAGCATGCCGAACGGAGAAAATAGCAGCAGCTCATCTGTTCACACCTTGTTTCTGCCATGTGCTTGAACGCCAAGACGTTCGCGCTTCTGTGAGATGAAAGACGTCCTTCTGCATATGTGGTTGCTCACACCGGTGCACTTGTTAGTGTATCCATTCAGTCCTGGGCTGCGGGGCATTCAGAAGTGGCTCTGTGGAGACGTCTGCATAGAGGCA
The DNA here is from genome assembly GCF_037038585.1 of Patagioenas fasciata. Lineage (NCBI taxonomy): Eukaryota > Metazoa > Chordata > Aves > Columbiformes > Columbidae > Patagioenas > Patagioenas fasciata. Next base: position 29,333 of record NW_027288804.1, read on the forward strand.
GCTGTCAGAACACGCACACTCGATTGTTCACCAAAACATATGCAGACGCGTCCTTAGCCTGTAGATTTGGATGCACAGAGTTCCCTGTGTTCGCAAGAGACAAGGGAATCGCGTCTGTGCGCACAGAAGCAATAGCGGACCGTTTCCCTCGGAGTGAACGCGAAAGAGCCGTCTATATACTCGCAGACACGCGAACGTGCCTCAATGCGGTCACAGAGGCAGCAGCTTTTGCACAGATGCTCCTGGTGATTCTGGCACTTTCCAGGCACACTCCTGAAAGTCGCGCACACTGCTGTTCACTCGCTAAACGACCTCTTGGGAAACACGTCTCCGGTCGACGGACCGCTCAGATTGCTTCTCGTGTAACTGTGAACTGTGTCAGCGCAGGGAATCCGTCTCTGTTGAGCAGATGTGGATCCTGCCTCGCTTTTGCTTTGTTGCCTCTACCAAGATGATTTCCCGTTTCTCTCTTCACTGGAGCAGGCAGACACAGCCAACGCACATCAAGTGTCAAGAGACACGCTCTGCTGAGCTCAACGCTTGTGCAGATGCACATGTGCGACGAAGTCAACACACGTGCTTGTGGAGAGAAAGAAAGGGACTCCCAGGCGTGTGGAGCGACGGGGAGAAAGAGCGGGCGCTGAGGAACACAGTTTCAAACAGACTGTCTCCACACAAACAGGCACCTGTCTGCAGGTATCCTAGATCTTGATTCTTGAACTTGAGGAAACACGCGTCTGAGCAAAACTCCCAAACGCTTCCAGGAAAGACACAGGCTCTCCCACAAGCACACAAGTGTTTGCCCTCAGCTATAGATCAGGGACAAGCCTGTGAAGAGCAACCAAAGAGCTCGTCCGTCTTTCCCTCAATAGATGGGAGTAGGCGCGCTTGCGGATGTGTGCGTGTGTGTGGCCACGCGTTTGCTTAGGCATCAGTGTGTGAAAAGGTAGGTGCTTTTCTCTAGCTGCGTGTGCGTGCACGTGGTGCTGGGTGCACATCCCTGGGTGCTCGTGGAAAGGTTTCTGCATGGTTTTCGCTGAGGAATCGTGTGTGTGCACATGGACAAAGAGAAGGCGCAGCAACCAGGTTCCAGCGCCGAAGAAGGCAAAAGGCGAGGTTTCCGGCGCTATCTCCTTCTCTCCCCAGAGCTAGTCGCGCAAAGCAAGCCGCTAAGCCGGCGACCGGCAAGAGAGCTACAACGAAGCATGCCGAACGGAGAAAATAGCAGCAGCTCATCTGTTCACACCTTGTTTCTGCCATGTGCTTGAACGCCAAGACGTTCGCGCTTCTGTGAGATGAAAGACGTCCTTCTGCATATGTGGTTGCTCACACCGGTGCACTTGTTAGTGTATCCATTCAGTCCTGGGCTGCGGGGCATTCAGAAGTGGCTCTGTGGAGACGTCTGCATAGAGGCAGCTGTCAGAACACGCACACTCGATTGTTCACCAAAACATATGCAGACGCGTCCTTAGCCTGTAGATTTGGATGCACAGAGTTCCCTGTGTTCGCAAGAGACAAGGGAATCGCGTCTGTGCGCACAGAAGCAATAGCGGACCGTTTCCCTCGGAGTGAACGCGAAAGAGCCGTCTATATACTCGCAGACACGCGAACGTGCCTCAATGCGGTCACAGAGGCAGCAGCTTTTGCACAGATGCTCCTGGTGATTCTGGCACTTTCCAGGCACACTCCTGAAAGTCGCGCACACTGCTGTTCACTCGCTAAACGACCTCTTGGGAAACACGTCTCCGGTCGACGGACCGCTCAGATTGCTTCTCGTGTAACTGTGAACTGTGTCAGCGCAGGGAATCCGTCTCTGTTGAGCAGATGTCAATCCTGCCTCGCTTTTGCTTTGTTGCCTCTACCAAGATGATTTCCCGTTTCTCTCTTCACTGGAGCAGGCAGACACAGCCAACGCACATCAAGTGTCAAGAGACACGCTCTGCTGAGCTCAACGCTTGTGCAGATGCACATGTGCGACGAAGTCAACACACGTGCTTGTGGAGAGAAAGAAAGGGACTCCCAGGCGTGTGGAGCGACGGGGAGAAAGAGCGGGCGCTGAGGAACACAGTTTCAAACAGACTGTCTCCACACAAACAGGCACCTGTCTGCAGGTATCCTAGATCTTGATTCTTGAACTTGAGGAAACACGCGTCTGAGCAAAACTCCCAAACGCTTCCAGGAAAGACACAGGCTCTCCCACAAGCACACAAGTGTTTGCCCTCAGCTATAGATCAGGGACAAGCCTGTGAAGAGCAACCAAAGAGCTCGTCCGTCTTTCCCTCAATAGATGGGAGTAGGCGCGCTTGCGGATGTGTGCGTGTGTGTGGCCACGCGTTTGCTTAGGCATCAGTGTGTGAAAAGGTAGGTGCTTTTCTCTAGCTGCGTGTGCGTGCACGTGGTGCTGGGTGCACATCCCTGGGTGCTCGTGGAAAGGTTTCTGCATGGTTTTCGCTGAGGAATCGTGTGTGTGCACATGGACAAAGAGAAGGCGCAGCAACCAGGTTCCAGCGCCGAAGAAGGCAAAAGGCGAGGTTTCCGGCGCTATCTCCTTCTCTCCCCAGAGCTAGTCGCGCAAAGCAAGCCGCTAAGCCGGCGACCGGCAAGAGAGCTACAACGAAGCATGCCGAACGGAGAAAATAGCAGCAGCTCATCTGTTCACACCTTGTTTCTGCCATGTGCTTGAACGCCAAGACGTTCGCGCTTCTGTGAGATGAAAGACGTCCTTCTGCATATGTGGTTGCTCACACCGGTGCACTTGTTAGTGTATCCATTCAGTCCTGGGCTGCGGGGCATTCAGAAGTGGCTCTGTGGAGACGTCTGCATAGAGGCAGCTGTCAGAACACGCACACTCGATTGTTCACCAAAACATATGCAGACGCGTCCTTAGCCTGTAGATTTGGATGCACAGAGTTCCCTGTGTTCGCAAGAGACAAGGGAATCGCGTCTGTGCGCACAGAAGCAATAGCGGACCGTTTCCCTCGGAGTGAACGCGAAAGAGCCGTCTATATACTCGCAGACACGCGAACGTGCCTCAATGCGGTCACAGAGGCAGCAGCTTTTGCACAGATGCTCCTGGTGATTCTGGCACTTTCCAGGCACACTCCTGAAAGTCGCGCACACTGCTGTTCACTCGCTAAACGACCTCTTGGGAAACACGTCTCCGGTCGACGGACCGCTCAGATTGCTTCTCGTGTAACTGTGAACTGTGTCAGCGCAGGGAATCCGTCTCTGTTGAGCAGATGTCAATCCTGCCTCGCTTTTGCTTTGTTGCCTCTACCAAGATGATTTCCCGTTTCTCTCTTCACTGGAGCAGGCAGACACAGCCAACGCACATCAAGTGTCAAGAGACACGCTCTGCTGAGCTCAACGCTTGTGCAGATGCACATGTGCGACGAAGTCAACACACGTGCTTGTGGAGAGAAAGAAAGGGACTCCCAGGCGTGTGGAGCGACGGGGAGAAAGAGCGGGCGCTGAGGAGCACAGTTTCAAACAGACTGTCTCCACACAAACAGGCACCTGTCTGCAGGTATCCTAGATCTTGATTCTTGAACTTGAGGAAACACGCGTCTGAGCAAAACTCCCAAACGCTTCCAGGAAAGACACAGGCTCTCCCACAAGCACACAAGTGTTTGCCCTCAGCTATAGATCAGGGACAAGCCTGTGAAGAGCAACCAAAGAGCTCGTCCGTCTTTCTCTCAGTAGATGGGAGTAGGCGCGCTTGCGGATGTGTGCGTGTGTGTGGCCACGCGTTTGCTTAGGCATCAGTGTGTGAAAAGGTAGGTGCTTTTCTCTAGCTGCGTGTGCGTGCACGTGGTGCTGGGTGCACATCCCTGGGTGCTCGTGGAAAGGTTTCTGCATGGTTTTCGCTGAGGAATCGTGTGTGTGCACATGGACAAAGAGAAGGCGCAGCAACCAGGTTCCAGCGCCGAAGAAGGCAAAAGGCGAGGTTTCCGGCGCTATCTCCTTCTCTCCCCAGAGCTAGTCGCGCAAAGCAAGCCGCTAAGCCGGCGACCGGCAAGAGAGCTACAACGAAGCATGCCGAACGGAGAAAATAGCAGCAGCTCATCTGTTCACACCTTGTTTCTGCCATGTGCTTGAACGCCAAGACGTTCGCGCTTCTGTGGGATGAAAGACGTCCTTCTGCATATGTGGTTGCTCACACCGGTGCACTTGTTAGTGTATCCATTCAGTCCTGGGCTGCGGGGCATTCAGAAGTGGCTCTGTGGAGACGTCTGCATAGAGGCAGCTGTCAGAACACGCACACTCGATTGTTCACCAAAACATATGCAGACGCGTCCTTAGCCTGTAGATTTGGATGCACAGAGTTCCCTGTGTTCGCAAGAGACAAGGGAATCGCGTCTGTGCGCACAGAAGCAATAGCGGACCGTTTCCCTCGGAGTGAACGCGAAAGAGCCGTCTATATACTCGCAGACACGCGAACGTGCCTCAATGCGGTCACAGAGGCAGCAGCTTTTGCACAGATGCTCCTGGTGATTCTGGCACTTTCCAGGCACACTCCTGAAAGTCGCGCACACTGCTGTTCACTCGCTAAACGACCTCTTGGGAAACACGTCTCCGGTCGACGGACCGCTCAGATTGCTTCTCGTGTAACTGTGAACTGTGTCAGCGCAGGGAATCCGTCTCTGTTGAGCAGATGTCAATCCTGCCTCGCTTTTGCTTTGTTGCCTCTACCAAGATGATTTCCCGTTTCTCTCTTCACTGGAGCAGGCAGACACAGCCAACGCACATCAAGTGTCAAGAGACACGCTCTGCTGAGCTCAACGCTTGTGCAGATGCACATGTGCGACGAAGTCAACACACGTGCTTGTGGAGAGAAAGAAAGGGACTCCCAGGCGTGTGGAGCGACGGGGAGAAAGAGCGGGCGCTGAGGAACACAGTTTCAAACAGACTGTCTCCACACAAACAGGCACCTGTCTGCAGGTATCCTAGATCTTGATTCTTGAACTTGAGGAAACACGCGTCTGAGCAAAACTCCCAAACGCTTCCAGGAAAGACACAGGCTCTCCCACAAGCACACAAGTGTTTGCCCTCAGCTATAGATCAGGGACAAGCCTGTGAAGAGCAACCAAAGAGCTCGTCCGTCTTTCCCTCAATAGATGGGAGTAGGCGCGCTTGCGGATGTGTGCGTGTGTGTGGCCACGCGTTTGCTTAGGCATCAGTGTGTGAAAAGGTAGGTGCTTTTCTCTAGCTGCGTGTGCGTGCACGTGGTGCTGGGTGCACATCCCTGGGTGCTCGTGGAAAGGTTTCTGCATGGTTTTCGCTGAGGAATCGTGTGTGTGCACATGGACAAAGAGAAGGCGCAGCAACCAGGTTCCAGCGCCGAAGAAGGCAAAAGGCGAGGTTTCCGGCGCTATCTCCTTCTCTCCCCAGAGCTAGTCGCGCAAAGCAAGCCGCTAAGCCGGCGACCGGCAAGAGAGCTACAACGAAGCATGCCGAACGGAGAAAATAGCAGCAGCTCATCTGTTCACACCTTGTTTCTGCCATGTGCTTGAACGCCAAGACGTTCGCGCTTCTGTGAGATGAAAGACGTCCTTCTGCATATGTGGTTGCTCACACCGGTGCACTTGTTAGTGTATCCATTCAGTCCTGGGCTGCGGGGCATTCAGAAGTGGCTCTGTGGAGACGTCTGCATAGAGGCAGCTGTCAGAACACGCACACTCGATTGTTCACCAAAACATATGCAGACGCGTCCTTAGCCTGTAGATTTGGATGCACAGAGTTCCCTGTGTTCGCAAGAGACAAGGGAATCGCGTCTGTGCGCACAGAAGCAATAGCGGACCGTTTCCCTCGGAGTGAACGCGAAAGAGCCGTCTATATACTCGCAGACACGCGAACGTGCCTCAATGCGGTCACAGAGGCAGCAGCTTTTGCACAGATGCTCCTGGTGATTCTGGCACTTTCCAGGCACACTCCTGAAAGTCGCGCACACTGCTGTTCACTCGCTAAACGACCTCTTGGGAAACACGTCTCCGGTCGACGGACCGCTCAGATTGCTTCTCGTGTAACTGTGAACTGTGTCAGCGCAGGGAATCCGTCTCTGTTGAGCAGATGTCAATCCTGCCTCGCTTTTGCTTTGTTGCCTCTACCAAGATGATTTCCCGTTTCTCTCTTCACTGGAGCAGGCAGACACAGCCAACGCACATCAAGTGTCAAGAGACACGCTCTGCTGAGCTCAACGCTTGTGCAGATGCACATGTGCGACGAAGTCAACACACGTGCTTGTGGAGAGAAAGAAAGGGACTCCCAGGCGTGTGGAGCGACGGGGAGAAAGAGCGGGCGCTGAGGAACACAGTTTCAAACAGACTGTCTCCACACAAACAGGCACCTGTCTGCAGGTATCCTAGATCTTGATTCTTGAACTTGAGGAAACACGCGTCTGAGCAAAACTCCCAAACGCTTCCAGGAAAGACACAGGCTCTCCCACAAGCACACAAGTGTTTGCCCTCAGCTATAGATCAGGGACAAGCCTGTGAAGAGCAACCAAAGAGCTCGTCCGTCTTTCCCTCAATAGATGGGAGTAGGCGCGCTTGCGGATGTGTGCGTGTGTGTGGCCACGCGTTTGCTTAGGCATCAGTGTGTGAAAAGGTAGGTGCTTTTCTCTAGCTGCGTGTGCGTGCACGTGGTGCTGGGTGCACATCCCTGGGTGCTCGTGGAAAGGTTTCTGCATGGTTTTCGCTGAGGAATCGTGTGTGTGCACATGGACAAAGAGAAGGCGCAGCAACCAGGTTCCAGCGCCGAAGAAGGCAAAAGGCGAGGTTTCCGGCGCTATCTCCTTCTCTCCCCAGAGCTAGTCGCGCAAAGCAAGCCGCTAAGCCGGCGACCGGCAAGAGAGCTACAACGAAGCATGCCGAACGGAGAAAATAGCAGCAGCTCATCTGTTCACACCTTGTTTCTGCCATGTGCTTGAACGCCAAGACGTTCGCGCTTCTGTGAGATGAAAGACGTCCTTCTGCATATGTGGTTGCTCACACCGGTGCACTTGTTAGTGTATCCATTCAGTCCTGGGCTGCGGGGCATTCAGAAGTGGCTCTGTGGAGACGTCTGCATAGAGGCAGCTGTCAGAACACGCACACTCGATTGTTCACCAAAACATATGCAGACGCGTCCTTAGCCTGTAGATTTGGATGCACAGAGTTCCCTGTGTTCGCAAGAGACAAGGGAATCGCGTCTGTGCGCACAGAAGCAATAGCGGACCGTTTCCCTCGGAGTGAACGCGAAAGAGCCGTCTATATACTCGCAGACACGCGAACGTGCCTCAATGCGGTCACAGAGGCAGCAGCTTTTGCACAGATGCTCCTGGTGATTCTGGCACTTTCCAGGCACACTCCTGAAAGTCGCGCACACTGCTGTTCACTCGCTAAACGACCTCTTGGGAAACACGTCTCCGGTCGACGGACCGCTCAGATTGCTTCTCGTGTAACTGTGAACTGTGTCAGCGCAGGGAATCCGTCTCTGTTGAGCAGATGTCAATCCTGCCTCGCTTTTGCTTTGTTGCCTCTACCAAGATGATTTCCCGTTTCTCTCTTCACTGGAGCAGGCAGACACAGCCAACGCACATCAAGTGTCAAGAGACACGCTCTGCTGAGCTCAACGCTTGTGCAGATGCACATGTGCGACGAAGTCAACACACGTGCTTGTGGAGAGAAAGAAAGGGACTCCCAGGCGTGTGGAGCGACGGGGAGAAAGAGCGGGCGCTGAGGAACACAGTTTCAAACAGACTGTCTCCACACAAACAGGCACCTGTCTGCAGGTATCCTAGATCTTGATTCTTGAACTTGAGGAAACACGCGTCTGAGCAAAACTCCCAAACGCTTCCAGGAAAGACACAGGCTCTCCCACAAGCACACAAGTGTTTGCCCTCAGCTATAGATCAGGGACAAGCCTGTGAAGAGCAACCAAAGAGCTCGTCCGTCTTTCCCTCAATAGATGGGAGTAGGCGCGCTTGCGGATGTGTGCGTGTGTGTGGCCACGCGTTTGCTTAGGCATCAGTGTGTGAAAAGGTAGGTGCTTTTCTCTAGCTGCGTGTGCGTGCACGTGGTGCTGGGTGCACATCCCTGGGTGCTCGTGGAAAGGTTTCTGCATGGTTTTCGCTGAGGAATCGTGTGTGTGCACATGGACAAAGAGAAGGCGCAGCAACCAGGTTCCAGCGCCGAAGAAGGCAAAAGGCGAGGTTTCCGGCGCTATCTCCTTCTCTCCCCAGAGCTAGTCGCGCAAAGCAAGCCGCTAAGCCGGCGACCGGCAAGAGAGCTACAACGAAGCATGCCGAACGGAGAAAATAGCAGCAGCTCATCTGTTCACACCTTGTTTCTGCCATGTGCTTGAACGCCAAGACGTTCGCGCTTCTGTGAGATGAAAGACGTCCTTCTGCATATGTGGTTGCTCACACCGGTGCACTTGTTAGTGTATCCATTCAGTCCTGGGCTGCGGGGCATTCAGAAGTGGCTCTGTGGAGACGTCTGCATAGAGGCAGCTGTCAGAACACGCACACTCGATTGTTCACCAAAACATATGCAGACGCGTCCTTAGCCTGTAGATTTGGATGCACAGAGTTCCCTGTGTTCGCAAGAGACAAGGGAATCGCGTCTGTGCGCACAGAAGCAATAGCGGACCGTTTCCCTCGGAGTGAACGCGAAAGAGCCGTCTATATACTCGCAGACACGCGAACGTGCCTCAATGCGGTCACAGAGGCAGCAGCTTTTGCACAGATGCTCCTGGTGATTCTGGCACTTTCCAGGCACACTCCTGAAAGTCGCGCACACTGCTGTTCACTCGCTAAACGACCTCTTGGGAAACACGTCTCCGGTCGACGGACCGCTCAGATTGCTTCTCGTGTAACTGTGAACTGTGTCAGCGCAGGGAATCCGTCTCTGTTGAGCAGATGTCAATCCTGCCTCGCTTTTGCTTTGTTGCCTCTACCAAGATGATTTCCCGTTTCTCTCTTCACTGGAGCAGGCAGACACAGCCAACGCACATCAAGTGTCAAGAGACACGCTCTGCTGAGCTCAACGCTTGTGCAGATGCACATGTGTGACGAAGTCAACACACGTGCTTGTGGAGAGAAAGAAAGGGACTCCCAGGCGTGTGGAGCGACGGGGAGAAAGAGCGGGCGCTGAGGAACACAGTTTCAGACTGTCTCCACACAAACAGGCACCTGTCTGCAGGTATCCTAGATCTTGATTCTTGAACTTGAGGAAACACGCGTCTGAGCAAAACTCCCAAACGCTTCCAGGAAAGACACAGGCTCTCCCACAAGCACACAAGTGTTTGCCCTCAGCTATAGATCAGGGACAAGCCTGTGAAGAGCAACCAAAGAGCTCGTCCGTCTTTCCCTCAATAGATGGGAGTAGGCGCGCTTGCGGATGTGTGCGTGTGTGTGGCCACGCGTTTGCTTAGGCATCAGTGTGTGAAAAGGTAGGTGCTTTTCTCTAGCTGCGTGTGCGTGCACGTGGTGCTGGGTGCACATCCCTGGGTGCTCGTGGAAAGGTTTCTGCATGGTTTTCGCTGAGGAATCGTGTGTGTGCACATGGACAAAGAGAAGGCGCAGCAACCAGGTTCCAGCGCCGAAGAAGGCAAAAGGCGAGGTTTCCGGCGCTATCTCCTTCTCTCCCCAGAGCTAGTCGCGCAAAGCAAGCCGCTAAGCCGGCGACCGGCAAGAGAGCTACAACGAAGCATGCCGAACGGAGAAAATAGCAGCAGCTCATCTGTTCACACCTTGTTTCTGCCATGTGCTTGAACGCCAAGACGTTCGCGCTTCTGTGAGATGAAAGACGTCCTTCTGCATATGTGGTTGCTCACACCGGTGCACTAGTTAGTGTATCCATTCAGTCCTGGGCTGCGGGGCATTCAGAAGTGGCTCTGTGGAGACGTCTGCATAGAGGCAGCTGTCAGAACACGCACACTCGATTGTTCACCAAAACATATGCAGACGCGTCCTTAGCCTGTAGATTTGGATGCACAGAGTTCCCTGTGTTCGCAAGAGACAAGGGAATCGCGTCTGTGCGCACAGAAGCAATAGCGGACCGTTTCCCTCGGAGTGAACGCGAAAGAGCCGTCTATATACTCGCAGACACGCGAACGTGCCTCAATGCGGTCACAGAGGCAGCAGCTTTTGCACAGATGCTCCTGGTGATTCTGGCACTTTCCAGGCACACTCCTGAAAGTCGCGCACACTGCTGTTCACTCGCTAAACGACCTCTTGGGAAACACGTCTCCGGTCGACGGACCGCTCAGATTGCTTCTCGTGTAACTGTGAACTGTGTCAGCGCAGGGAATCCGTCTCTGTTGAGCAGATGTCAATCCTGCCTCGCTTTTGCTTTGTTGCCTCTACCAAGATGATTTCCCGTTTCTCTCTTCACTGGAGCAGGCAGACACAGCCAACGCACATCAAGTGTCAAGAGACACGCTCTGCTGAGCTCAACGCTTGTGCAGATGCACATGTGCGACGAAGTCAACACACGTGCTTGTGGAGAGAAAGAAAGGGACTCCCAGGCGTGTGGAGCGACGGGGAGAAAGAGCGGGCGCTGAGGAACACAGTTTCAAACAGACTGTCTCCACACAAACAGGCACCTGTCTGCAGGTATCCTAGATCTTGATTCTTGAACTTGAGGAAACACGCGTCTGAGCAAAACTCCCAAACGCTTCCAGGAAAGACACAGGCTCTCCCACAAGCACACAAGTGTTTGCCCTCAGCTATAGATCAGGGACAAGCCTGTGAAGAGCAACCAAAGAGCTCGTCCGTCTTTCCCTCAATAGATGGGAGTAGGCGCGCTTGCGGATGTGTGCGTGTGTGTGGCCACGCGTTTGCTTAGGCATCAGTGTGTGAAAAGGTAGGTGCTTTTCTCTAGCTGCGTGTGCGTGCACGTGGTGCTGGGTGCACATCCCTGGGTGCTCGTGGAAAGGTTTCTGCATGGTTTTCGCTGAGGAATCGTGTGTGTGCACATGGACAAAGAGAAGGCGCAGCAACCAGGTTCCAGCGCCGAAGAAGGCAAAAGGCGAGGTTTCCGGCGCTATCTCCTTCTCTCCCCAGAGCTAGTCGCGCAAAGCAAGCCGCTAAGCCGGCGACCGGCAAGAGAGCTACAACGAAGCATGCCGAACGGAGAAAATAGCAGCAGCTCATCTGTTCACACCTTGTTTCTGCCATGTGCTTGAACGCCAAGACGTTCGCGCTTCTGTGAGATGAAAGACGTCCTTCTGCATATGTGGTTGCTCACACCGGTGCACTTGTTAGTGTATCCATTCAGTCCTGGGCTGCGGGGCATTCAGAAGTGGCTCTGTGGAGACGTCTGCATAGAGGCAGCTGTCAGAACACGCACACTCGATTGTTCACCAAAACATATGCAGACGCGTCCTTAGCCTGTAGATTTGGATGCACAGAGTTCCCTGTGTTCGCAAGAGACAAGGGAATCGCGTCTGTGCGCACAGAAGCAATAGCGGACCGTTTCCCTCGGAGTGAACGCGAAAGAGCCGTCTATATACTCGCAGACACGCGAACGTGCCTCAATGCGGTCACAGAGGCAGCAGCTTTTGCACAGATGCTCCTGGTGATTCTGGCACTTTCCAGGCACACTCCTGAAAGTCGCGCACACTGCTGTTCACTCGCTAAACGACCTCTTGGGAAACACGTCTCCGGTCGACGGACCGCTCAGATTGCTTCTCGTGTAACTGTGAACTGTGTCAGCGCAGGGAATCCGTCTCTGTTGAGCAGATGTCAATCCTGCCTCGCTTTTGCTTTGTTGCCTCTACCAAGATGATTTCCCGTTTCTCTCTTCACTGGAGCAGGCAGACACAGCCAACGCACATCAAGTGTCAAGAGACACGCTCTGCTGAGCTCAACGCTTGTGCAGATGCACATGTGCGACGAAGTCAACACACGTGCTTGTGGAGAGAAAGAAAGGGACTCCCAGGCGTGTGGAGCGACGGGGAGAAAGAGCGGGCGCTGAGGAACACAGTTTCAAACAGACTGTCTCCACACAAACAGGCACCTGTCTGCAGGTATCCTAGATCTTGATTCTTGAACTTGAGGAAACACGCGTCTGAGCAAAACTCCCAAACGCTTCCAGGAAAGACACAGGCTCTCCCACAAGCACACAAGTGTTTGCCCTCAGCTATAGATCAGGGACAAGCCTGTGAAGAGCAACCAAAGAGCTCGTCCGTCTTTCCCTCAATAGATGGGAGTAGGCGCGCTTGCGGATGTGTGCGTGTGTGTGGCCACGCGTTTGCTTAGGCATCAGTGTGTGAAAAGGTAGGTGCTTTTCTCTAGCTGCGTGTGCGTGCACGTGGTGCTGGGTGCACATCCCTGGGTGCTCGTGGAAAGGTTTCTGCATGGTTTTCGCTGAGGAATCGTGTGTGTGCACATGGACAAAGAGAAGGCGCAGCAACCAGGTTCCAGCGCCGAAGAAGGCAAAAGGCGAGGTTTCCGGCGCTATCTCCTTCTCTCCCCAGAGCTAGTCGCGCAAAGCAAGCCGCTAAGCCGGCGACCGGCAAGAGAGCTACAACGAAGCATGCCGAACGGAGAAAATAGCAGCAGCTCATCTGTTCACACCTTGTTTCTGCCATGTGCTTGAACGCCAAGACGTTCGCGCTTCTGTGAGATGAAAGACGTCCTTCTGCATATGTGGTTGCTCACACCGGTGCACTTGTTAGTGTATCCATTCAGTCCTGGGCTGCGGGGCATTCAGAAGTGGCTCTGTGGAGACGTCTGCATAGAGGCAGCTGTCAGAACACGCACACTCGATTGTTCACCAAAACATATGCAGACGCGTCCTTAGCCTGTAGATTTGGATGCACAGAGTTCCCTGTGTTCGCAAGAGACAAGGGAATCGCGTCTGTGCGCACAGAAGCAATAGCGGACCGTTTCCCTCGGAGTGAACGCGAAAGAGCCGTCTATATACTCGCAGACACGCGAACGTGCCTCAATGCGGTCACAGAGGCAGCAGCTTTTGCACAGATGCTCCTGGTGATTCTGGCACTTTCCAGGCACACTCCTGAAAGTCGCGCACACTGCTGTTCACTCGCTAAACGACCTCTTGGGAAACACGTCTCCGGTCGACGGACCGCTCAGATTGCTTCTCGTGTAACTGTGAACTGTGTCAGCGCAGGGAATCCGTCTCTGTTGAGCAGATGTCAATCCTGCCTCGCTTTTGCTTTGTTGCCTCTACCAAGATGATTTCCCGTTTCTCTCTTCACTGGAGCAGGCAGACACAGCCAACGCACATCAAGTGTCAAGAGACACGCTCTGCTGAGCTCAACGCTTGTGCAGATGCACATGTGCGACGAAGTCAACACACGTGCTTGTGGAGAGAAAGAAAGGGACTCCCAGGCGTGTGGAGCGACGGGGAGAAAGAGCGGGCGCTGAGGAACACAGTTTCAAACAGACTGTCTCCACACAAACAGGCACCTGTCTGCAGGTATCCTAGATCTTGATTCTTGAACTTGAGGAAACACGCGTCTGAGCAAAACTCCCAAACGCTTCCAGGAAAGACACAGGCTCTCCCACAAGCACACAAGTGTTTGCCCTCAGCTATAGATCAGGGACAAGCCTGTGAAGAGCAACCAAAGAGCTCGTCCGTCTTTCCCTCAATAGATGGGAGTAGGCGCGCTTGCGGATGTGTGCGTGTGTGTGGCCACGCGTTTGCTTAGGCATCAGTGTGTGAAAAGGTAGGTGCTTTTCTCTAGCTGCGTGTGCGTGCACGTGGTGCTGGGTGCACATCCCTGGGTGCTCGTGGAAAGGTTTCTGCATGGTTTTCGCTGAGGAATCGTGTGTGTGCACATGGACAAAGAGAAGGCGCAGCAACCAGGTTCCAGCGCCGAAGAAGGCAAAAGGCGAGGTTTCCGGCGCTATCTCCTTCTCTCCCCAGAGCTAGTCGCGCAAAGCAAGCCGCTAAGCCGGCGACCGGCAAGAGAGCTACAACGAAGCATGCCGAACGGAGAAAATAGCAGCAGCTCATCTGTTCACACCTTGTTTCTGCCATGTGCTTGAACGCCAAGACGTTCGCGCTTCTGTGAGATGAAAGACGTCCTTCTGCATATGTGGTTGCTCACACCGGTGCACTTGTTAGTGTATCCATTCAGTCCTGGGCTGCGGGGCATTCAGAAGTGGCTCTGTGGAGACGTCTGCATAGAGGCAGCTGTCAGAACACGCACACTCGATTGTTCACCAAAACATATGCAGACGCGTCCTTAGCCTGTAGATTTGGATGCACAGAGTTCCCTGTGTTCGCAAGAGACAAGGGAATCGCGTCTGTGCGCACAGAAGCAATAGCGGACCGTTTCCCTCGGAGTGAACGCGAAAGAGCCGTCTATATACTCGCAGACACGCGAACGTGCCTCAATGCGGTCACAGAGGCAGCAGCTTTTGCACAGATGCTCCTGGTGATTCTGGCACTTTCCAGGCACACTCCTGAAAGTCGCGCACACTGCTGTTCACTCGCTAAACGACCTCTTGGGAAACACGTCTCCGGTCGACGGACCGCTCAGATTGCTTCTCGTGTAACTGTGAACTGTGTCAGCGCAGGGAATCCGTCTCTGTTGAGCAGATGTCAATCCTGCCTCGCTTTTGCTTTGTTGCCTCTACCAAGATGATTTCCCGTTTCTCTCTTCACTGGAGCAGGCAGACACAGCCAACGCACATCAAGTGTCAAGAGACACGCTCTGCTGAGCTCAACGCTTGTGCAGATGCACATGTGCGACGAAGTCAACACACGTGCTTGTGGAGAGAAAGAAAGGGACTCCCAGGCGTGTGGAGCGACGGGGAGAAAGAGCGGGCGCTGAGGAACACAGTTTCAAACAGACTGTCTCCACACAAACAGGCACCTGTCTGCAGGTATCCTAGATCTTGATTCTTGAACTTGAGGAAACACGCGTCTGAGCAAAACTCCCAAACGCTTCCAGGAAAGACACAGGCTCTCCCACAAGCACACAAGTGTTTGCCCTCAGCTATAGATCAGGGACAAGCCTGTGAAGAGCAACCAAAGAGCTCGTCCGTCTTTCCCTCAATAGATGGGAGTAGGCGCGCTTGCGGATGTGTGCGTGTGTGTGGCCACGCGTTTGCTTAGGCATCAGTGTGTGAAAAGGTAGGTGCTTTTCTCTAGCTGCGTGTGCGTGCACGTGGTGCTGGGTGCACATCCCTGGGTGCTCGTGGAAAGGTTTCTGCATGGTTTTCGCTGAGGAATCGTGTGTGTGCACATGGACAAAGAGAAGGCGCAGCAACCAGGTTCCAGCGCCGAAGAAGGCAAAAGGCGAGGTTTCCGGCGCTATCTCCTTCTCTCCCCAGAGCTAGTCGCGCAAAGCAAGCCGCTAAGCCGGCGACCGGCAAGAGAGCTACAACGAAGCATGCCGAACGGAGAAAATAGCAGCAGCTCATCTGTTCACACCTTGTTTCTGCCATGTGCTTGAACGCCAAGACGTTCGCGCTTCTGTGAGATGAAAGACGTCCTTCTGCATATGTGGTTGCTCACACCGGTGCACTTGTTAGTGTATCCATTCAGTCCTGGGCTGCGGGGCATTCAGAAGTGGCTCTGTGGAGACGTCTGCATAGAGGCAGCTGTCAGAACACGCACACTCGATTGTTCACCAAAACATATGCAGACGCGTCCTTAGCCTGTAGATTTGGATGCACAGAGTTCCCTGTGTTCGCAAGAGACAAGGGAATCGCGTCTGTGCGCACAGAAGCAATAGCGGACCGTTTCCCTCGGAGTGAACGCGAAAGAGCCGTCTATATACTCGCAGACACGCGAACGTGCCTCAATGCGGTCACAGAGGCAGCAGCTTTTGCACAGATGCTCCTGGTGATTCTGGCACTTTCCAGGCACACTCCTGAAAGTCGCGCACACTGCTGTTCACTCGCTAAACGACCTCTTGGGAAACACGTCTCCGGTCGACGGACCGCTCAGATTGCTTCTCGTGTAACTGTGAACTGTGTCAGCGCAGGGAATCCGTCTCTGTTGAGCAGATGTCAATCCTGCCTCGCTTTTGCTTTGTTGCCTCTACCAAGATGATTTCCCGTTTCTCTCTTCACTGGAGCAGGCAGACACAGCCAACGCACATCAAGTGTCAAGAGACACGCTCTGCTGAGCTCAACGCTTGTGCAGATGCACATGTGTGACGAAGTCAACACACGTGCTTGTGGAGAGAAAGAAAGGGACTCCCAGGCGTGTGGAGCGACGGGGAGAAAGAGCGGGCGCTGAGGAACACAGTTTCAAACAGACTGTCTCCACACAAACAGGCACCTGTCTGCAGGTATCCTAGATCTTGATTCTTGAACTTGAGGAAACACGCGTCTGAGCAAAACTCCCAAACGCTTCCAGGAAAGACACAGGCTCTCCCACAAGCACACAAGTGTTTGCCCTCAGCTATAGATCAGGGACAAGCCTGTGAAGAGCAACCAAAGAGCTCGTCCGTCTTTCCCTCAATAGATGGGAGTAGGCGCGCTTGCGGATGTGTGCGTGTGTGTGGCCACGCGTTTGCTTAGGCATCAGTGTGTGAAAAGGTAGGTGCTTTTCTCTAGCTGCGTGTGCGTGCACGTGGTGCTGGGTGCACATCCCTGGGTGCTCGTGGAAAGGTTTCTGCATGGTTTTCGCTGAGGAATCGTGTGTGTGCACATGGACAAAGAGAAGGCGCAGCAACCAGGTTCCAGCGCCGAAGAAGGCAAAAGGCGAGGTTTCCGGCGCTATCTCCTTCTCTCCCCAGAGCTAGTCGCGCAAAGCAAGCCGCTAAGCCGGCGACCGGCAAGAGAGCTACAACGAAGCATGCCGAACGGAGAAAATAGCAGCAGCTCATCTGTTCACACCTTGTTTCTGCCATGTGCTTGAACGCCAAGACGTTCGCGCTTCTGTGAGATGAAAGACGTCCTTCTGCATATGTGGTTGCTCACACCGGTGCACTAGTTAGTGTATCCATTCAGTCCTGGGCTGCGGGGCATTCAGAAGTGGCTCTGTGGAGACGTCTGCATAGAGGCAGCTGTCAGAACACGCACACTCGATTGTTCACCAAAACATATGCAGACGCGTCCTTAGCCTGTAGATTTGGATGCACAGAGTTCCCTGTGTTCGCAAGAGACAAGGGAATCGCGTCTGTGCGCACAGAAGCAATAGCGGACCGTTTCCCTCGGAGTGAACGCGAAAGAGCCGTCTATATACTCGCAGACACGCGAACGTGCCTCAATGCGGTCACAGAGGCAGCAGCTTTTGCACAGATGCTCCTGGTGATTCTGGCACTTTCCAGGCACACTCCTGAAAGTCGCGCACACTGCTGTTCACTCGCTAAACGACCTCTTGGGAAACACGTCTCCGGTCGACGGACCGCTCAGATTGCTTCTCGTGTAACTGTGAACTGTGTCAGCGCAGGGAATCCGTCTCTGTTGAGCAGATGTCAATCCTGCCTCGCTTTTGCTTTGTTGCCTCTACCAAGATGATTTCCCGTTTCTCTCTTCACTGGAGCAGGCAGACACAGCCAACGCACATCAAGTGTCAAGAGACACGCTCTGCTGAGCTCAACGCTTGTGCAGATGCACATGTGCGACGAAGTCAACACACGTGCTTGTGGAGAGAAAGAAAGGGACTCCCAGGCGTGTGGAGCGACGGGGAGAAAGAGCGGGCGCTGAGGAACACAGTTTCAAACAGACTGTCTCCACACAAACAGGCACCTGTCTGCAGGTATCCTAGATCTTGATTCTTGAACTTGAGGAAACACGCGTCTGAGCAAAACTCCCAAACGCTTCCAGGAAAGACACAGGCTCTCCCACAAGCACACAAGTGTTTGCCCTCAGCTATAGATCAGGGACAAGCCTGTGAAGAGCAACCAAAGAGCTCGTCCGTCTTTCCCTCAATAGATGGGAGTAGGCGCGCTTGCGGATGTGTGCGTGTGTGTGGCCACGCGTTTGCTTAGGCATCAGTGTGTGAAAAGGTAGGTGCTTTTCTCTAGCTGCGTGTGCGTGCACGTGGTGCTGGGTGCACATCCCTGGGTGCTCGTGGAAAGGTTTCTGCATGGTTTTCGCTGAGGAATCGTGTGTGTGCACATGGACAAAGAGAAGGCGCAGCAACCAGGTTCCAGCGCCGAAGAAGGCAAAAGGCGAGGTTTCCGGCGCTATCTCCTTCTCTCCCCAGAGCTAGTCGCGCAAAGCAAGCCGCTAAGCCGGCGACCGGCAAGAGAGCTACAACGAAGCATGCCGAACGGAGAAAATAGCAGCAGCTCATCTGTTCACACCTTGTTTCTGCCATGTGCTTGAACGCCAAGACGTTCGCGCTTCTGTGAGATGAAAGACGTCCTTCTGCATATGTGGTTGCTCACACCGGTGCACTTGTTAGTGTATCCATTCAGTCCTGGGCTGCGGGGCATTCAGAAGTGGCTCTGTGGAGACGTCTGCATAGAGGCAGCTGTCAGAACACGCACACTCGATTGTTCACCAAAACATATGCAGACGCGTCCTTAGCCTGTAGATTTGGATGCACAGAGTTCCCTGTGTTCGCAAGAGACAAGGGAATCGCGTCTGTGCGCACAGAAGCAATAGCGGACCGTTTCCCTCGGAGTGAACGCGAAAGAGCCGTCTATATACTCGCAGACACGCGAACGTGCCTCAATGCGGTCACAGAGGCAGCAGCTTTTGCACAGATGCTCCTGGTGATTCTGGCACTTTCCAGGCACACTCCTGAAAGTCGCGCACACTGCTGTTCACTCGCTAAACGACCTCTTGGGAAACACGTCTCCGGTCGACGGACCGCTCAGATTGCTTCTCGTGTAACTGTGAACTGTGTCAGCGCAGGGAATCCGTCTCTGTTGAGCAGATGTCAATCCTGCCTCGCTTTTGCTTTGTTGCCTCTACCAAGATGATTTCCCGTTTCTCTCTTCACTGGAGCAGGCAGACACAGCCAACGCACATCAAGTGTCAAGAGACACGCTCTGCTGAGCTCAACGCTTGTGCAGATGCACATGTGCGACGAAGTCAACACACGTGCTTGTGGAGAGAAAGAAAGGGACTCCCAGGCGTGTGGAGCGACGGGGAGAAAGAGCGGGCGCTGAGGAACACAGTTTCAAACAGACTGTCTCCACACAAACAGGCACCTGTCTGCAGGTATCCTAGATCTTGATTCTTGAACTTGAGGAAACACGCGTCTGAGCAAAACTCCCAAACGCTTCCAGGAAAGACACAGGCTCTCCCACAAGCACACAAGTGTTTGCCCTCAGCTATAGATCAGGGACAAGCCTGTGAAGAGCAACCAAAGAGCTCGTCCGTCTTTCCCTCAATAGATGGGAGTAGGCGCGCTTGCGGATGTGTGCGTGTGTGTGGCCACGCGTTTGCTTAGGCATCAGTGTGTGAAAAGGTAGGTGCTTTTCTCTAGCTGCGTGTGCGTGCACGTGGTGCTGGGTGCACATCCCTGGGTGCTCGTGGAAAGGTTTCTGCATGGTTTTCGCTGAGGAATCGTGTGTGTGCACATGGACAAAGAGAAGGCGCAGCAACCAGGTTCCAGCGCCGAAGAAGGCAAAAGGCGAGGTTTCCGGCGCTATCTCCTTCTCTCCCCAGAGCTAGTCGCGCAAAGCAAGCCGCTAAGCCGGCGACCGGCAAGAGAGCTACAACGAAGCATGCCGAACGGAGAAAATAGCAGCAGCTCATCTGTTCACACCTTGTTTCTGCCATGTGCTTGAACGCCAAGACGTTCGCGCTTCTGTGAGATGAAAGACGTCCTTCTGCATATGTGGTTGCTCACACCGGTGCACTTGTTAGTGTATCCATTCAGTCCTGGGCTGCGGGGCATTCAGAAGTGGCTCTGTGGAGACGTCTGCATAGAGGCAGCTGTCAGAACACGCACACTCGATTGTTCACCAAAACATATGCAGACGCGTCCTTAGCCTGTAGATTTGGATGCACAGAGTTCCCTGTGTTCGCAAGAGACAAGGGAATCGCGTCTGTGCGCACAGAAGCAATAGCGGACCGTTTCCCTCGGAGTGAACGCGAAAGAGCCGTCTATATACTCGCAGACACGCGAACGTGCCTCAATGCGGTCACAGAGGCAGCAGCTTTTGCACAGATGCTCCTGGTGATTCTGGCACTTTCCAGGCACACTCCTGAAAGTCGCGCACACTGCTGTTCACTCGCTAAACGACCTCTTGGGAAACACGTCTCCGGTCGACGGACCGCTCAGATTGCTTCTCGTGTAACTGTGAACTGTGTCAGCGCAGGGAATCCGTCTCTGTTGAGCAGATGTCAATCCTGCCTCGCTTTTGCTTTGTTGCCTCTACCAAGATGATTTCCCGTTTCTCTCTTCACTGGAGCAGGCAGACACAGCCAACGCACATCAAGTGTCAAGAGACACGCTCTGCTGAGCTCAACGCTTGTGCAGATGCACATGTGTGACGAAGTCAACACACGTGCTTGTGGAGAGAAAGAAAGGGACTCCCAGGCGTGTGGAGCGACGGGGAGAAAGAGCGGGCGCTGAGGAACACAGTTTCAAACAGACTGTCTCCACACAAACAGGCACCTGTCTGCAGGTATCCTAGATCTTGATTCTTGAACTTGAGGAAACACGCGTCTGAGCAAAACTCCCAAACGCTTCCAGGAAAGACACAGGCTCTCCCACAAGCACACAAGTGTTTGCCCTCAGCTATAGATCAGGGACAAGCCTGTGAAGAGCAACCAAAGAGCTCGTCCGTCTTTCCCTCAATAGATGGGAGTAGGCGCGCTTGCGGATGTGTGCGTGTGTGTGGCCACGCGTTTGCTTAGGCATCAGTGTGTGAAAAGGTAGGTGCTTTTCTCTAGCTGCGTGTGCGTGCACGTGGTGCTGGGTGCACATCCCTGGGTGCTCGTGGAAAGGTTTCTGCATGGTTTTCGCTGAGGAATCGTGTGTGTGCACATGGACAAAGAGAAGGCGCAGCAACCAGGTTCCAGCGCCGAAGAAGGCAAAAGGCGAGGTTTCCGGCGCTATCTCCTTCTCTCCCCAGAGCTAGTCGCGCAAAGCAAGCCGCTAAGCCGGCGACCGGCAAGAGAGCTACAACGAAGCATGCCGAACGGAGAAAATAGCAGCAGCTCATCTGTTCACACCTTGTTTCTGCCATGTGCTTGAACGCCAAGACGTTCGCGCTTCTGTGAGATGAAAGACGTCCTTCTGCATATGTGGTTGCTCACACCGGTGCACTTGTTAGTGTATCCATTCAGTCCTGGGCTGCGGGGCATTCAGAAGTGGCTCTGTGGAGACGTCTGCATAGAGGCAGCTGTCAGAACACGCACACTCGATTGTTCACCAAAACATATGCAGACGCGTCCTTAGCCTGTAGATTTGGATGCACAGAGTTCCCTGTGTTCGCAAGAGACAAGGGAATCGCGTCTGTGCGCACAGAAGCAATAGCGGACCGTTTCCCTCGGAGTGAACGCGAAAGAGCCGTCTATATACTCGCAGACACGCGAACGTGCCTCAATGCGGTCACAGAGGCAGCAGCTTTTGCACAGATGCTCCTGGTGATTCTGGCACTTTCCAGGCACACTCCTGAAAGTCGCGCACACTGCTGTTCACTCGCTAAACGACCTCTTGGGAAACACGTCTCCGGTCGACGGACCGCTCAGATTGCTTCTCGTGTAACTGTGAACTGTGTCAGCGCAGGGAATCCGTCTCTGTTGAGCAGATGTGGATCCTGCCTCGCTTTTGCTTTGTTGCCTCTACCAAGATGATTTCCCGTTTCTCTCTTCACTGGAGCAGGCAGACACAGCCAACGCACATCAAGTGTCAAGAGACACGCTCTGCTGAGCTCAACGCTTGTGCAGATGCACATGTGCGACGAAGTCAACACACGTGCTTGTGGAGAGAAAGAAAGGGACTCCCAGGCGTGTGGAGCGACGGGGAGAAAGAGCGGGCGCTGAGGAACACAGTTTCAAACAGACTGTCTCCACACAAACAGGCACCTGTCTGCAGGTATCCTAGATCTTGATTCTTGAACTTGAGGAAACACGCGTCTGAGCAAAACTCCCAAACGCTTCCAGGAAAGACACAGGCTCTCCCACAAGCACACAAGTGTTTGCCCTCAGCTATAGATCAGGGACAAGCCTGTGAAGAGATGCCCTGCTATTCTTTCGCCTTATGGCATCATGTGTTTCGTTCCTCTTGGAGATCGATTGTTTAACGTCTTTCCTAGGGCGACTGTGAAGCATTTGCCAGCGGAGGAGAAGTAGCACGGAGCAGCATTCAGTACTGCCTACGAGTGTCTTTGATACCCTACTAGCGGAGCTCCAAGAACAGGCACACATCTTCAGGTACCTTCCAAATGTGGATTCCCCTGCAGCCCCGTAGGCGGGCGTGCAGTACGCCAACCGTCAACGGACGTTTTTCCCCTCAAGCCTGTCAGGACGTTGCTCGTCCGTCTTTCCCTCAATAGATGGGAGTAGGCGCGCTTGCGGATGTGTGCGTGTGTGTGGCCACGCGTTTGCTTAGGCATCAGTGTGTGAAAAGGTAGGTGCTTTTCTCTAGCTGCGTGTGCGTGCACGTGGTGCTGGGTGCACATCCCTGGGTGCTCGTGGAAAGGTTTCTGCATGGTTTTCGCTGAGGAATCGTGTGTGTGCACATGGACAAAGAGAAGGCGCAGCAACCAGGTTCCAGCGCCGAAGAAGGCAAAAGGCGAGGTTTCCGGCGCTATCTCCTTCTCTCCCCAGAGCTAGTCGCGCAAAGCAAGCCGCTAAGCCGGCGACCGGCAAGAGAGCTACAACGAAGCATGCCGAACGGAGAAAATAGCAGCAGCTCATCTGTTCACACCTTGTTTCTGCCATGTGCTTGAACGCCAAGACGTTCGCGCTTCTGTGAGATGAAAGACGTCCTTCTGCATATGTGGTTGCTCACACCGGTGCACTTGTTAGTGTATCCATTCAGTCCTGGGCTGCGGGGCATTCAGAAGTGGCTCTGTGGAGACGTCTGCATAGAGGCAGCTGTCAGAACACGCACACTCGATTGTTCACCAAAACATATGCAGACGCGTCCTTAGCCTGTAGATTTGGATGCACAGAGTTCCCTGTGTTCGCAAGAGACAAGGGAATCGCGTCTGTGCGCACAGAAGCAATAGCGGACCGTTTCCCTCGGAGTGAACGCGAAAGAGCCGTCTATATACTCGCAGACACGCGAACGTGCCTCAATGCGGTCACAGAGGCAGCAGCTTTTGCACAGATGCTCCTGGTGATTCTGGCACTTTCCAGGCACACTCCTGAAAGTCGCGCACACTGCTGTTCACTCGCTAAACGACCTCTTGGGAAACACGTCTCCGGTCGACGGACCGCTCAGATTGCTTCTCGTGTAACTGTGAACTGTGTCAGCGCAGGGAATCCGTCTCTGTTGAGCAGATGTCAATCCTGCCTCGCTTTTGCTTTGTTGCCTCTACCAAGATGATTTCCCGTTTCTCTCTTCACTGGAGCAGGCAGACACAGCCAACGCACATCAAGTGTCAAGAGACACGCTCTGCTGAGCTCAACGCTTGTGCAGATGCACATGTGCGACGAAGTCAACACACGTGCTTGTGGAGAGAAAGAAAGGGACTCCCAGGCGTGTGGAGCGACGGGGAGAAAGAGCGGGCGCTGAGGAACACAGTTTCAAACAGACTGTCTCCACACAAACAGGCACCTGTCTGCAGGTATCCTAGATCTTGATTCTTGAACTTGAGGAAACACGCGTCTGAGCAAAACTCCCAAACGCTTCCAGGAAAGACACAGGCTCTCCCACAAGCACACAAGTGTTTGCCCTCAGCTATAGATCAGGGACAAGCCTGTGAAGAGCAACCAAAGAGCTCGTCCGTCTTTCCCTCAATAGATGGGAGTAGGCGCGCTTGCGGATGTGTGCGTGTGTGTGGCCACGCGTTTGCTTAGGCATCAGTGTGTGAAAAGGTAGGTGCTTTTCTCTAGCTGCGTGTGCGTGCACGTGGTGCTGGGTGCACATCCCTGGGTGCTCGTGGAAAGGTTTCTGCATGGTTTTCGCTGAGGAATCGTGTGTGTGCACATGGACAAAGAGAAGGCGCAGCAACCAGGTTCCAGCGCCGAAGAAGGCAAAAGGCGAGGTTTCCGGCGCTATCTCCTTCTCTCCCCAGAGCTAGTCGCGCAAAGCAAGCCGCTAAGCCGGCGACCGGCAAGAGAGCTACAACGAAGCATGCCGAACGGAGAAAATAGCAGCAGCTCATCTGTTCACACCTTGTTTCTGCCATGTGCTTGAACGCCAAGACGTTCGCGCTTCTGTGGGATGAAAGACGTCCTTCTGCATATGTGGTTGCTCACACCGGTGCACTTGTTAGTGTATCCATTCAGTCCTGGGCTGCGGGGCATTCAGAAGTGGCTCTGTGGAGACGTCTGCATAGAGGCAGCTGTCAGAACACGCACACTCGATTGTTCACCAAAACATATGCAGACGCGTCCTTAGCCTGTAGATTTGGATGCACAGAGTTCCCTGTGTTCGCAAGAGACAAGGGAATCGCGTCTGTGCGCACAGAAGCAATAGCGGACCGTTTCCCTCGGAGTGAACGCGAAAGAGCCGTCTATATACTCGCAGACACGCGAACGTGCCTCAATGCGGTCACAGAGGCAGCAGCTTTTGCACAGATGCTCCTGGTGATTCTGGCACTTTCCAGGCACACTCCTGAAAGTCGCGCACACTGCTGTTCACTCGCTAAACGACCTCTTGGGAAACACGTCTCCGGTCGACGGACCGCTCAGATTGCTTCTCGTGTAACTGTGAACTGTGTCAGCGCAGGGAATCCGTCTCTGTTGAGCAGATGTCAATCCTGCCTCGCTTTTGCTTTGTTGCCTCTACCAAGATGATTTCCCGTTTCTCTCTTCACTGGAGCAGGCAGACACAGCCAACGCACATCAAGTGTCAAGAGACACGCTCTGCTGAGCTCAACGCTTGTGCAGATGCACATGTGCGACGAAGTCAACACACGTGCTTGTGGAGAGAAAGAAAGGGACTCCCAGGCGTGTGGAGCGACGGGGAGAAAGAGCGGGCGCTGAGGAACACAGTTTCAAACAGACTGTCTCCACACAAACAGGCACCTGTCTGCAGGTATCCTAGATCTTGATTCTTGAACTTGAGGAAACACGCGTCTGAGCAAAACTCCCAAACGCTTCCAGGAAAGACACAGGCTCTCCCACAAGCACACAAGTGTTTGCCCTCAGCTATAGATCAGGGACAAGCCTGTGAAGAGCAACCAAAGAGCTCGTCCGTCTTTCCCTCAATAGATGGGAGTAGGCGCGCTTGCGGATGTGTGCGTGTGTGTGGCCACGCGTTTGCTTAGGCATCAGTGTGTGAAAAGGTAGGTGCTTTTCTCTAGCTGCGTGTGCGTGCACGTGGTGCTGGGTGCACATCCCTGGGTGCTCGTGGAAAGGTTTCTGCATGGTTTTCGCTGAGGAATCGTGTGTGTGCACATGGACAAAGAGAAGGCGCAGCAACCAGGTTCCAGCGCCGAAGAAGGCAAAAGGCGAGGTTTCCGGCGCTATCTCCTTCTCTCCCCAGAGCTAGTCGCGCAAAGCAAGCCGCTAAGCCGGCGACCGGCAAGAGAGCTACAACGAAGCATGCCGAACGGAGAAAATAGCAGCAGCTCATCTGTTCACACCTTGTTTCTGCCATGTGCTTGAACGCCAAGACGTTCGCGCTTCTGTGAGATGAAAGACGTCCTTCTGCATATGTGGTTGCTCACACCGGTGCACTTGTTAGTGTATCCATTCAGTCCTGGGCTGCGGGGCATTCAGAAGTGGCTCTGTGGAGACGTCTGCATAGAGGCAGCTGTCAGAACACGCACACTCGATTGTTCACCAAAACATATGCAGACGCGTCCTTAGCCTGTAGATTTGGATGCACAGAGTTCCCTGTGTTCGCAAGAGACAAGGGAATCGCGTCTGTGCGCACAGAAGCAATAGCGGACCGTTTCCCTCGGAGTGAACGCGAAAGAGCCGTCTATATACTCGCAGACACGCGAACGTGCCTCAATGCGGTCACAGAGGCAGCAGCTTTTGCACAGATGCTCCTGGTGATTCTGGCACTTTCCAGGCACACTCCTGAAAGTCGCGCACACTGCTGTTCACTCGCTAAACGACCTCTTGGGAAACACGTCTCCGGTCGACGGACCGCTCAGATTGCTTCTCGTGTAACTGTGAACTGTGTCAGCGCAGGGAATCCGTCTCTGTTGAGCAGATGTCAATCCTGCCTCGCTTTTGCTTTGTTGCCTCTACCAAGATGATTTCCCGTTTCTCTCTTCACTGGAGCAGGCAGACACAGCCAACGCACATCAAGTGTCAAGAGACACGCTCTGCTGAGCTCAACGCTTGTGCAGATGCACATGTGCGACGAAGTCAACACACGTGCTTGTGGAGAGAAAGAAAGGGACTCCCAGGCGTGTGGAGCGACGGGGAGAAAGAGCGGGCGCTGAGGAGCACAGTTTCAAACAGACTGTCTCCACACAAACAGGCACCTGTCTGCAGGTATCCTAGATCTTGATTCTTGAACTTGAGGAAACACGCGTCTGAGCAAAACTCCCAAACGCTTCCAGGAAAGACACAGGCTCTCCCACAAGCACACAAGTGTTTGCCCTCAGCTATAGATCAGGGACAAGCCTGTGAAGAGCAACCAAAGAGCTCGTCCGTCTTTCTCTCAGTAGATGGGAGTAGGCGCGCTTGCGGATGTGTGCGTGTGTGTGGCCACGCGTTTGCTTAGGCATCAGTGTGTGAAAAGGTAGGTGCTTTTCTCTAGCTGCGTGTGCGTGCACGTGGTGCTGGGTGCACATCCCTGGGTGCTCGTGGAAAGGTTTCTGCATGGTTTTCGCTGAGGAATCGTGTGTGTGCACATGGACAAAGAGAAGGCGCAGCAACCAGGTTCCAGCGCCGAAGAAGGCAAAAGGCGAGGTTTCCGGCGCTATCTCCTTCTCTCCCCAGAGCTAGTCGCGCAAAGCAAGCCGCTAAGCCGGCGACCGGCAAGAGAGCTACAACGAAGCATGCCGAACGGAGAAAATAGCAGCAGCTCATCTGTTCACACCTTGTTTCTGCCATGTGCTTGAACGCCAAGACGTTCGCGCTTCTGTGAGATGAAAGACGTCCTTCTGCATATGTGGTTGCTCACACCGGTGCACTTGTTAGTGTATCCATTCAGTCCTGGGCTGCGGGGCATTCAGAAGTGGCTCTGTGGAGACGTCTGCATAGAGGCAGCTGTCAGAACACGCACACTCGATTGTTCACCAAAACATATGCAGACGCGTCCTTAGCCTGTAGATTTGGATGCACAGAGTTCCCTGTGTTCGCAAGAGACAAGGGAATCGCGTCTGTGCGCACAGAAGCAATAGCGGACCGTTTCCCTCGGAGTGAACGCGAAAGAGCCGTCTATATACTCGCAGACACGCGAACGTGCCTCAATGCGGTCACAGAGGCAGCAGCTTTTGCACAGATGCTCCTGGTGATTCTGGCACTTTCCAGGCACACTCCTGAAAGTCGCGCACACTGCTGTTCACTCGCTAAACGACCTCTTGGGAAACACGTCTCCGGTCGACGGACCGCTCAGATTGCTTCTCGTGTAACTGTGAACTGTGTCAGCGCAGGGAATCCGTCTCTGTTGAGCAGATGTCAATCCTGCCTCGCCTTTGCTTTGTTGCCTCTACCAAGATGATTTCCCGTTTCTCTCTTCACTGGAGCAGGCAGACACAGCCAACGCACATCAAGTGTCAAGAGACACGCTCTGCTGAGCTCAACGCTTGTGCAGATGCACATGTGCGACGAAGTCAACACACGTGCTTGTGGAGAGAAAGAAAGGGACTCCCAGGCGTGTGGAGCGACGGGGAGAAAGAGCGGGCGCTGAGGAACACAGTTTCAAACAGACTGTCTCCACACAAACAGGCACCTGTCTGCAGGTATCCTAGATCTTGATTCTTGAACTTGAGGAAACACGCGTCTGAGCAAAACTCCCAAACGCTTCCAGGAAAGACACAGGCTCTCCCACAAGCACACAAGTGTTTGCCCTCAGCTATAGATCAGGGACAAGCCTGTGAAGAGCAACCAAAGAGCTCGTCCGTCTTTCCCTCAATAGATGGGAGTAGGCGCGCTTGCGGATGTGTGCGTGTGTGTGGCCACGCGTTTGCTTAGGCATCAGTGTGTGAAAAGGTAGGTGCTTTTCTCTAGCTGCGTGTGCGTGCACGTGGTGCTGGGTGCACATCCCTGGGTGCTCGTGGAAAGGTTTCTGCATGGTTTTCGCTGAGGAATCGTGTGTGTGCACATGGACAAAGAGAAGGCGCAGCAACCAGGTTCCAGCGCCGAAGAAGGCAAAAGGCGAGGTTTCCGGCGCTATCTCCTTCTCTCCCCAGAGCTAGTCGCGCAAAGCAAGCCGCTAAGCCGGCGACCGGCAAGAGAGCTACAACGAAGCATGCCGAACGGAGAAAATAGCAGCAGCTCATCTGTTCACACCTTGTTTCTGCCATGTGCTTGAACGCCAAGACGTTCGCGCTTCTGTGGGATGAAAGACGTCCTTCTGCATATGTGGTTGCTCACACCGGTGCACTTGTTAGTGTATCCATTCAGTCCTGGGCTGCGGGGCATTCAGAAGTGGCTCTGTGGAGACGTCTGCATAGAGGCAGCTGTCAGAACACGCACACTCGATTGTTCACCAAAACATATGCAGACGCGTCCTTAGCCTGTAGATTTGGATGCACAGAGTTCCCTGTGTTCGCAAGAGACAAGGGAATCGCGTCTGTGCGCACAGAAGCAATAGCGGACCGTTTCCCTCGGAGTGAACGCGAAAGAGCCGTCTATATACTCGCAGACACGCGAACGTGCCTCAATGCGGTCACAGAGGCAGCAGCTTTTGCACAGATGCTCCTGGTGATTCTGGCACTTTCCAGGCACACTCCTGAAAGTCGCGCACACTGCTGTTCACTCGCTAAACGACCTCTTGGGAAACACGTCTCCGGTCGACGGACCGCTCAGATTGCTTCTCGTGTAACTGTGAACTGTGTCAGCGCAGGGAATCCGTCTCTGTTGAGCAGATGTCAATCCTGCCTCGCTTTTGCTTTGTTGCCTCTACCAAGATGATTTCCCGTTTCTCTCTTCACTGGAGCAGGCAGACACAGCCAACGCACATCAAGTGTCAAGAGACACGCTCTGCTGAGCTCAACGCTTGTGCAGATGCACATGTGCGACGAAGTCAACACACGTGCTTGTGGAGAGAAAGAAAGGGACTCCCAGGCGTGTGGAGCGACGGGGAGAAAGAGCGGGCGCTGAGGAACACAGTTTCAAACAGACTGTCTCCACACAAACAGGCACCTGTCTGCAGGTATCCTAGATCTTGATTCTTGAACTTGAGGAAACACGCGTCTGAGCAAAACTCCCAAACGCTTCCAGGAAAGACACAGGCTCTCCCACAAGCACACAAGTGTTTGCCCTCAGCTATAGATCAGGGACAAGCCTGTGAAGAGCAACCAAAGAGCTCGTCCGTCTTTCCCTCAATAGATGGGAGTAGGCGCGCTTGCGGATGTGTGCGTGTGTGTGGCCACGCGTTTGCTTAGGCATCAGTGTGTGAAAAGGTAGGTGCTTTTCTCTAGCTGCGTGTGCGTGCACGTGGTGCTGGGTGCACATCCCTGGGTGCTCGTGGAAAGGTTTCTGCATGGTTTTCGCTGAGGAATCGTGTGTGTGCACATGGACAAAGAGAAGGCGCAGCAACCAGGTTCCAGCGCCGAAGAAGGCAAAAGGCGAGGTTTCCGGCGCTATCTCCTTCTCTCCCCAGAGCTAGTCGCGCAAAGCAAGCCGCTAAGCCGGCGACCGGCAAGAGAGCTACAACGAAGCATGCCGAACGGAGAAAATAGCAGCAGCTCATCTGTTCACACCTTGTTTCTGCCATGTGCTTGAACGCCAAGACGTTCGCGCTTCTGTGAGATGAAAGACGTCCTTCTGCATATGTGGTTGCTCACACCGGTGCACTTGTTAGTGTATCCATTCAGTCCTGGGCTGCGGGGCATTCAGAAGTGGCTCTGTGGAGACGTCTGCATAGAGGCAGCTGTCAGAACACGCACACTCGATTGTTCACCAAAACATATGCAGACGCGTCCTTAGCCTGTAGATTTGGATGCACAGAGTTCCCTGTGTTCGCAAGAGACAAGGGAATCGCGTCTGTGCGCACAGAAGCAATAGCGGACCGTTTCCCTCGGAGTGAACGCGAAAGAGCCGTCTATATACTCGCAGACACGCGAACGTGCCTCAATGCGGTCACAGAGGCAGCAGCTTTTGCACAGATGCTCCTGGTGATTCTGGCACTTTCCAGGCACACTCCTGAAAGTCGCGCACACTGCTGTTCACTCGCTAAACGACCTCTTGGGAAACACGTCTCCGGTCGACGGACCGCTCAGATTGCTTCTCGTGTAACTGTGAACTGTGTCAGCGCAGGGAATCCGTCTCTGTTGAGCAGATGTCAATCCTGCCTCGCTTTTGCTTTGTTGCCTCTACCAAGATGATTTCCCGTTTCTCTCTTCACTGGAGCAGGCAGACACAGCCAACGCACATCAAGTGTCAAGAGACACGCTCTGCTGAGCTCAACGCTTGTGCAGATGCACATGTGCGACGAAGTCAACACACGTGCTTGTGGAGAGAAAGAAAGGGACTCCCAGGCGTGTGGAGCGACGGGGAGAAAGAGCGGGCGCTGAGGAACACAGTTTCAAACAGACTGTCTCCACACAAACAGGCACCTGTCTGCAGGTATCCTAGATCTTGATTCTTGAACTTGAGGAAACACGCGTCTGAGCAAAACTCCCAAACGCTTCCAGGAAAGACACAGGCTCTCCCACAAGCACACAAGTGTTTGCCCTCAGCTATAGATCAGGGACAAGCCTGTGAAGAGCAACCAAAGAGCTCGTCCGTCTTTCCCTCAATAGATGGGAGTAGGCGCGCTTGCGGATGTGTGCGTGTGTGTGGCCACGCGTTTGCTTAGGCATCAGTGTGTGAAAAGGTAGGTGCTTTTCTCTAGCTGCGTGTGCGTGCACGTGGTGCTGGGTGCACATCCCTGGGTGCTCGTGGAAAGGTTTCTGCATGGTTTTCGCTGAGGAATCGTGTGTGTGCACATGGACAAAGAGAAGGCGCAGCAACCAGGTTCCAGCGCCGAAGAAGGCAAAAGGCGAGGTTTCCGGCGCTATCTCCTTCTCTCCCCAGAGCTAGTCGCGCAAAGCAAGCCGCTAAGCCGGCGACCGGCAAGAGAGCTACAACGAAGCATGCCGAACGGAGAAAATAGCAGCAGCTCATCTGTTCACACCTTGTTTCTGCCATGTGCTTGAACGCCAAGACGTTCGCGCTTCTGTGAGATGAAAGACGTCCTTCTGCATATGTGGTTGCTCACACCGGTGCACTTGTTAGTGTATCCATTCAGTCCTGGGCTGCGGGGCATTCAGAAGTGGCTCTGTGGAGACGTCTGCATAGAGGCAGCTGTCAGAACACGCACACTCGATTGTTCACCAAAACATATGCAGACGCGTCCTTAGCCTGTAGATTTGGATGCACAGAGTTCCCTGTGTTCGCAAGAGACAAGGGAATCGCGTCTGTGCGCACAGAAGCAATAGCGGACCGTTTCCCTCGGAGTGAACGCGAAAGAGCCGTCTATATACTCGCAGACACGCGAACGTGCCTCAATGCGGTCACAGAGGCAGCAGCTTTTGCACAGATGCTCCTGGTGATTCTGGCACTTTCCAGGCACACTCCTGAAAGTCGCGCACACTGCTGTTCACTCGCTAAACGACCTCTTGGGAAACACGTCTCCGGTCGACGGACCGCTCAGATTGCTTCTCGTGTAACTGTGAACTGTGTCAGCGCAGGGAATCCGTCTCTGTTGAGCAGATGTCAATCCTGCCTCGCTTTTGCTTTGTTGCCTCTACCAAGATGATTTCCCGTTTCTCTCTTCACTGGAGCAGGCAGACACAGCCAACGCACATCAAGTGTCAAGAGACACGCTCTGCTGAGCTCAACGCTTGTGCAGATGCACATGTGCGACGAAGTCAACACACGTGCTTGTGGAGAGAAAGAAAGGGACTCCCAGGCGTGTGGAGCGACGGGGAGAAAGAGCGGGCGCTGAGGAACACAGTTTCAAACAGACTGTCTCCACACAAACAGGCACCTGTCTGCAGGTATCCTAGATCTTGATTCTTGAACTTGAGGAAACACGCGTCTGAGCAAAACTCCCAAACGCTTCCAGGAAAGACACAGGCTCTCCCACAAGCACACAAGTGTTTGCCCTCAGCTATAGATCAGGGACAAGCCTGTGAAGAGCAACCAAAGAGCTCGTCCGTCTTTCCCTCAATAGATGGGAGTAGGCGCGCTTGCGGATGTGTGCGTGTGTGTGGCCACGCGTTTGCTTAGGCATCAGTGTGTGAAAAGGTAGGTGCTTTTCTCTAGCTGCGTGTGCGTGCACGTGGTGCTGGGTGCACATCCCTGGGTGCTCGTGGAAAGGTTTCTGCATGGTTTTCGCTGAGGAATCGTGTGTGTGCACATGGACAAAGAGAAGGCGCAGCAACCAGGTTCCAGCGCCGAAGAAGGCAAAAGGCGAGGTTTCCGGCGCTATCTCCTTCTCTCCCCAGAGCTAGTCGCGCAAAGCAAGCCGCTAAGCCGGCGACCGGCAAGAGAGCTACAACGAAGCATGCCGAACGGAGAAAATAGCAGCAGCTCATCTGTTCACACCTTGTTTCTGCCATGTGCTTGAACGCCAAGACGTTCGCGCTTCTGTGAGATGAAAGACGTCCTTCTGCATATGTGGTTGCTCACACCGGTGCACTTGTTAGTGTATCCATTCAGTCCTGGGCTGCGGGGCATTCAGAAGTGGCTCTGTGGAGACGTCTGCATAGAGGCAGCTGTCAGAACACGCACACTCGATTGTTCACCAAAACATATGCAGACGCGTCCTTAGCCTGTAGATTTGGATGCACAGAGTTCCCTGTGTTCGCAAGAGACAAGGGAATCGCGTCTGTGCGCACAGAAGCAATAGCGGACCGTTTCCCTCGGAGTGAACGCGAAAGAGCCGTCTATATACTCGCAGACACGCGAACGTGCCTCAATGCGGTCACAGAGGCAGCAGCTTTTGCACAGATGCTCCTGGTGATTCTGGCACTTTCCAGGCACACTCCTGAAAGTCGCGCACACTGCTGTTCACTCGCTAAACGACCTCTTGGGAAACACGTCTCCGGTCGACGGACCGCTCAGATTGCTTCTCGTGTAACTGTGAACTGTGTCAGCGCAGGGAATCCGTCTCTGTTGAGCAGATGTCAATCCTGCCTCGCTTTTGCTTTGTTGCCTCTACCAAGATGATTTCCCGTTTCTCTCTTCACTGGAGCAGGCAGACACAGCCAACGCACATCAAGTGTCAAGAGACACGCTCTGCTGAGCTCAACGCTTGTGCAGATGCACATGTGTGACGAAGTCAACACACGTGCTTGTGGAGAGAAAGAAAGGGACTCCCAGGCGTGTGGAGCGACGGGGAGAAAGAGCGGGCGCTGAGGAACACAGTTTCAAACAGACTGTCTCCACACAAACAGGCACCTGTCTGCAGGTATCCTAGATCTTGATTCTTGAACTTGAGGAAACACGCGTCTGAGCAAAACTCCCAAACGCTTCCAGGAAAGACACAGGCTCTCCCACAAGCACACAAGTGTTTGCCCTCAGCTATAGATCAGGGACAAGCCTGTGAAGAGCAACCAAAGAGCTCGTCCGTCTTTCCCTCAATAGATGGGAGTAGGCGCGCTTGCGGATGTGTGCGTGTGTGTGGCCACGCGTTTGCTTAGGCATCAGTGTGTGAAAAGGTAGGTGCTTTTCTCTAGCTGCGTGTGCGTGCACGTGGTGCTGGGTGCACATCCCTGGGTGCTCGTGGAAAGGTTTCTGCATGGTTTTCGCTGAGGAATCGTGTGTGTGCACATGGACAAAGAGAAGGCGCAGCAACCAGGTTCCAGCGCCGAAGAAGGCAAAAGGCGAGGTTTCCGGCGCTATCTCCTTCTCTCCCCAGAGCTAGTCGCGCAAAGCAAGCCGCTAAGCCGGCGACCGGCAAGAGAGCTACAACGAAGCATGCCGAACGGAGAAAATAGCAGCAGCTCATCTGTTCACACCTTGTTTCTGCCATGTGCTTGAACGCCAAGACGTTCGCGCTTCTGTGAGATGAAAGACGTCCTTCTGCATATGTGGTTGCTCACACCGGTGCACTTGTTAGTGTATCCATTCAGTCCTGGGCTGCGGGGCATTCAGAAGTGGCTCTGTGGAGACGTCTGCATAGAGGCAGCTGTCAGAACACGCACACTCGATTGTTCACCAAAACATATGCAGACGCGTCCTTAGCCTGTAGATTTGGATGCACAGAGTTCCCTGTGTTCGCAAGAGACAAGGGAATCGCGTCTGTGCGCACAGAAGCAATAGCGGACCGTTTCCCTCGGAGTGAACGCGAAAGAGCCGTCTATATACTCGCAGACACGCGAACGTGCCTCAATGCGGTCACAGAGGCAGCAGCTTTTGCACAGATGCTCCTGGTGATTCTGGCACTTTCCAGGCACACTCCTGAAAGTCGCGCACACTGCTGTTCACTCGCTAAACG
The DNA here is from genome assembly GCF_037038585.1 of Patagioenas fasciata. NCBI lineage: Eukaryota > Metazoa > Chordata > Aves > Columbiformes > Columbidae > Patagioenas > Patagioenas fasciata. Next base: position 63,883 of record NW_027288804.1, read on the forward strand.
ACCTCTTGGGAAACACGTCTCCGGTCGACGGACCGCTCAGATTGCTTCTCGTGTAACTGTGAACTGTGTCAGCGCAGGGAATCCGTCTCTGTTGAGCAGATGTGGATCCTGCCTCGCTTTTGCTTTGTTGCCTCTACCAAGATGATTTCCCGTTTCTCTCTTCACTGGAGCAGGCAGACACAGCCAACGCACATCAAGTGTCAAGAGACACGCTCTGCTGAGCTCAACGCTTGTGCAGATGCACATGTGCGACGAAGTCAACACACGTGCTTGTGGAGAGAAAGAAAGGGACTCCCAGGCGTGTGGAGCGACGGGGAGAAAGAGCGGGCGCTGAGGAACACAGTTTCAAACAGACTGTCTCCACACAAACAGGCACCTGTCTGCAGGTATCCTAGATCTTGATTCTTGAACTTGAGGAAACACGCGTCTGAGCAAAACTCCCAAACGCTTCCAGGAAAGACACAGGCTCTCCCACAAGCACACAAGTGTTTGCCCTCAGCTATAGATCAGGGACAAGCCTGTGAAGAGCAACCAAAGAGCTCGTCCGTCTTTCCCTCAATAGATGGGAGTAGGCGCGCTTGCGGATGTGTGCGTGTGTGTGGCCACGCGTTTGCTTAGGCATCAGTGTGTGAAAAGGTAGGTGCTTTTCTCTAGCTGCGTGTGCGTGCACGTGGTGCTGGGTGCACATCCCTGGGTGCTCGTGGAAAGGTTTCTGCATGGTTTTCGCTGAGGAATCGTGTGTGTGCACATGGACAAAGAGAAGGCGCAGCAACCAGGTTCCAGCGCCGAAGAAGGCAAAAGGCGAGGTTTCCGGCGCTATCTCCTTCTCTCCCCAGAGCTAGTCGCGCAAAGCAAGCCGCTAAGCCGGCGACCGGCAAGAGAGCTACAACGAAGCATGCCGAACGGAGAAAATAGCAGCAGCTCATCTGTTCACACCTTGTTTCTGCCATGTGCTTGAACGCCAAGACGTTCGCGCTTCTGTGGGATGAAAGACGTCCTTCTGCATATGTGGTTGCTCACACCGGTGCACTTGTTAGTGTATCCATTCAGTCCTGGGCTGCGGGGCATTCAGAAGTGGCTCTGTGGAGACGTCTGCATAGAGGCAGCTGTCAGAACACGCACACTCGATTGTTCACCAAAACATATGCAGACGCGTCCTTAGCCTGTAGATTTGGATGCACAGAGTTCCCTGTGTTCGCAAGAGACAAGGGAATCGCGTCTGTGCGCACAGAAGCAATAGCGGACCGTTTCCCTCGGAGTGAACGCGAAAGAGCCGTCTATATACTCGCAGACACGCGAACGTGCCTCAATGCGGTCACAGAGGCAGCAGCTTTTGCACAGATGCTCCTGGTGATTCTGGCACTTTCCAGGCACACTCCTGAAAGTCGCGCACACTGCTGTTCACTCGCTAAACGACCTCTTGGGAAACACGTCTCCGGTCGACGGACCGCTCAGATTGCTTCTCGTGTAACTGTGAACTGTGTCAGCGCAGGGAATCCGTCTCTGTTGAGCAGATGTCAATCCTGCCTCGCTTTTGCTTTGTTGCCTCTACCAAGATGATTTCCCGTTTCTCTCTTCACTGGAGCAGGCAGACACAGCCAACGCACATCAAGTGTCAAGAGACACGCTCTGCTGAGCTCAACGCTTGTGCAGATGCACATGTGCGACGAAGTCAACACACGTGCTTGTGGAGAGAAAGAAAGGGACTCCCAGGCGTGTGGAGCGACGGGGAGAAAGAGCGGGCGCTGAGGAACACAGTTTCAAACAGACTGTCTCCACACAAACAGGCACCTGTCTGCAGGTATCCTAGATCTTGATTCTTGAACTTGAGGAAACACGCGTCTGAGCAAAACTCCCAAACGCTTCCAGGAAAGACACAGGCTCTCCCACAAGCACACAAGTGTTTGCCCTCAGCTATAGATCAGGGACAAGCCTGTGAAGAGCAACCAAAGAGCTCGTCCGTCTTTCCCTCAATAGATGGGAGTAGGCGCGCTTGCGGATGTGTGCGTGTGTGTGGCCACGCGTTTGCTTAGGCACCAGTGTGTGAAAAGGTAGGTGCTTTTCTCTAGCTGCGTGTGCGTGCACGTGGTGCTGGGTGCACATCCCTGGGTGCTCGTGGAAAGGTTTCTGCATGGTTTTCGCTGAGGAATCGTGTGTGTGCACATGGACAAAGAGAAGGCGCAGCAACCAGGTTCCAGCGCCGAAGAAGGCAAAAGGCGAGGTTTCCGGCGCTATCTCCTTCTCTCCCCAGAGCTAGTCGCGCAAAGCAAGCCGCTAAGCCGGCGACCGGCAAGAGAGCTACAACGAAGCATGCCGAACGGAGAAAATAGCAGCAGCTCATCTGTTCACACCTTGTTTCTGCCATGTGCTTGAACGCCAAGACGTTCGCGCTTCTGTGAGATGAAAGACGTCCTTCTGCATATGTGGTTGCTCACACCGGTGCACTTGTTAGTGTATCCATTCAGTCCTGGGCTGCGGGGCATTCAGAAGTGGCTCTGTGGAGACGTCTGCATAGAGGCAGCTGTCAGAACACGCACACTCGATTGTTCACCAAAACATATGCAGACGCGTCCTTAGCCTGTAGATTTGGATGCACAGAGTTCCCTGTGTTCGCAAGAGACAAGGGAATCGCGTCTGTGCGCACAGAAGCAATAGCGGACCGTTTCCCTCGGAGTGAACGCGAAAGAGCCGTCTATATACTCGCAGACACGCGAACGTGCCTCAATGCGGTCACAGAGGCAGCAGCTTTTGCACAGATGCTCCTGGTGATTCTGGCACTTTCCAGGCACACTCCTGAAAGTCGCGCACACTGCTGTTCACTCGCTAAACGACCTCTTGGGAAACACGTCTCCGGTCGACGGACCGCTCAGATTGCTTCTCGTGTAACTGTGAACTGTGTCAGCGCAGGGAATCCGTCTCTGTTGAGCAGATGTCAATCCTGCCTCGCTTTTGCTTTGTTGCCTCTACCAAGATGATTTCCCGTTTCTCTCTTCACTGGAGCAGGCAGACACAGCCAACGCACATCAAGTGTCAAGAGACACGCTCTGCTGAGTTCAACGCTTGTGCAGATGCACAAGTGCGACGAAGTCAACACACGTGCTTGTGGAGAGAAAGAAAGGGACTCCCAGGCGTGTGGAGCGACGGGGAGAAAGAGCGGGCGCTGAGGAACACAGTTTCAAACAGACTGTCTCCACACAAACAGGCACCTGTCTGCAGGTATCCTAGATCTTGATTCTTGAACTTGAGGAAACACGCGTCTGAGCAAAACTCCCAAACGCTTCCAGGAAAGACACAGGCTCTCCCACAAGCACACAAGTGTTTGCCCTCAGCTATAGATCAGGGACAAGCCTGTGAAGAGCAACCAAAGAGCTCGTCCGTCTTTCCCTCAATAGATGGGAGTAGGCGCGCTTGCGGATGTGTGCGTGTGTGTGGCCACGCGTTTGCTTAGGCATCAGTGTGTGAAAAGGTAGGTGCTTTTCTCTAGCTGCGTGTGCGTGCACGTGGTGCTGGGTGCACATCCCTGGGTGCTCGTGGAAAGGTTTCTGCATGGTTTTCGCTGAGGAATCGTGTGTGTGCACATGGACAAAGAGAAGGCGCAGCAACCAGGTTCCAGCGCCGAAGAAGGCAAAAGGCGAGGTTTCCGGCGCTATCTCCTTCTCTCCCCAGAGCTAGTCGCGCAAAGCAAGCCGCTAAGCCGGCGACCGGCAAGAGAGCTACAACGAAGCATGCCGAACGGAGAAAATAGCAGCAGCTCATCTGTTCACACCTTGTTTCTGCCATGTGCTTGAACGCCAAGACGTTCGCGCTTCTGTGAGATGAAAGACGTCCTTCTGCATATGTGGTTGCTCACACCGGTGCACTTGTTAGTGTATCCATTCAGTCCTGGGCTGCGGGGCATTCAGAAGTGGCTCTGTGGAGACGTCTGCATAGAGGCAGCTGTCAGAACACGCACACTCGATTGTTCACCAAAACATATGCAGACGCGTCCTTAGCCTGTAGATTTGGATGCACAGAGTTCCCTGTGTTCGCAAGAGACAAGGGAATCGCGTCTGTGCGCACAGAAGCAATAGCGGACCGTTTCCCTCGGAGTGAACGCGAAAGAGCCGTCTATATACTCGCAGACACGCGAACGTGCCTCAATGCGGTCACAGAGGCAGCAGCTTTTGCACAGATGCTCCTGGTGATTCTGGCACTTTCCAGGCACACTCCTGAAAGTCGCGCACACTGCTGTTCACTCGCTAAACGACCTCTTGGGAAACACGTCTCCGGTCGACGGACCGCTCAGATTGCTTCTCGTGTAACTGTGAACTGTGTCAGCGCAGGGAATCCGTCTCTGTTGAGCAGATGTGGATCCTGCCTCGCTTTTGCTTTGTTGCCTCTACCAAGATGATTTCCCGTTTCTCTCTTCACTGGAGCAGGCAGACACAGCCAACGCACATCAAGTGTCAAGAGACACGCTCTGCTGAGCTCAACGCTTGTGCAGATGCACATGTGCGACGAAGTCAACACACGTGCTTGTGGAGAGAAAGAAAGGGACTCCCAGGCGTGTGGAGCGACGGGGAGAAAGAGCGGGCGCTGAGGAACACAGTTTCAAACAGACTGTCTCCACACAAACAGGCACCTGTCTGCAGGTATCCTAGATCTTGATTCTTGAACTTGAGGAAACACGCGTCTGAGCAAAACTCCCAAACGCTTCCAGGAAAGACACAGGCTCTCCCACAAGCACACAAGTGTTTGCCCTCAGCTATAGATCAGGGACAAGCCTGTGAAGAGATGCCCTGCTATTCTTTCGCCTTATGGCATCATGTGTTTCGTTCCTCTTGGAGATCGATTGTTAAACGTCTTTCCTAGGGCGACTGTGAAGCATTTGCCAGCGGAGGAGAAGTAGCACGGAGCAGCATTCAGTACTGCCTACGAGTGTCTTTGATACCCTACTAGCGGAGCTCCAAGAACAGGCACACATCTTCAGGTACCTTCCAAATGTGGATTCCCCTGCAGCCCCGTAGGCGGGCGTGCAGTACGCCAACCGTCAACGGACGTTTTTCCCCTCAAGCCTGTCAGGACGTTGCTCGTCCGTCTTTCCCTCAATAGATGGGAGTAGGCGCGCTTGCGGATGTGTGCGTGTGTGTGGCCACGCGTTTGCTTAGGCTTCAGTGTGTGAAAAGGTAGGTGCTTTTCTCTAGCTGCGTGTGCGTGCACGTGGTGCTGGGTGCACATCCCTGGGTGCTCGTGGAAAGGTTTCTGCATGGTTTTCGCTGAGGAATCGTGTGTGTGCACATGGACAAAGAGAAGGCGCAGCAACCAGGTTCCAGCGCCGAAGAAGGCAAAAGGCGAGGTTTCCGGCGCTATCTCCTTCTCTCCCCAGAGCTAGTCGCGCAAAGCAAGCCGCTAAGCCGGCGACCGGCAAGAGAGCTACAACGAAGCATGCCGAACGGAGAAAATAGCAGCAGCTCATCTGTTCACACCTTGTTTCTGCCATGTGCTTGAACGCCAAGACGTTCGCGCTTCTGTGGGATGAAAGACGTCCTTCTGCATATGTGGTTGCTCACACCGGTGCACTTGTTAGTGTATCCATTCAGTCCTGGGCTGCGGGGCATTCAGAAGTGGCTCTGTGGAGACGTCTGCATAGAGGCAGCTGTCAGAACACGCACACTCGATTGTTCACCAAAACATATGCAGACGCGTCCTTAGCCTGTAGATTTGGATGCACAGAGTTCCCTGTGTTCGCAAGAGACAAGGGAATCGCGTCTGTGCGCACAGAAGCAATAGCGGACCGTTTCCCTCGGAGTGAACGCGAAAGAGCCGTCTATATACTCGCAGACACGCGAACGTGCCTCAATGCGGTCACAGAGGCAGCAGCTTTTGCACAGATGCTCCTGGTGATTCTGGCACTTTCCAGGCACACTCCTGAAAGTCGCGCACACTGCTGTTCACTCGCTAAACGACCTCTTGGGAAACACGTCTCCGGTCGACGGACCGCTCAGATTGCTTCTCGTGTAACTGTGAACTGTGTCAGCGCAGGGAATCCGTCTCTGTTGAGCAGATGTCAATCCTGCCTCGCCTTTGCTTTGTTGCCTCTACCAAGATGATTTCCCGTTTCTCTCTTCACTGGAGCAGGCAGACACAGCCAACGCACATCAAGTGTCAAGAGACACGCTCTGCTGAGCTCAACGCTTGTGCAGATGCACATGTGCGACGAAGTCAACACACGTGCTTGTGGAGAGAAAGAAAGGGACTCCCAGGCGTGTGGAGCGACGGGGAGAAAGAGCGGGCGCTGAGGAACACAGTTTCAAACAGACTGTCTCCACACAAACAGGCACCTGTCTGCAGGTATCCTAGATCTTGATTCTTGAACTTGAGGAAACACGCGTCTGAGCAAAACTCCCAAACGCTTCCAGGAAAGACACAGGCTCTCCCACAAGCACACAAGTGTTTGCCCTCAGCTATAGATCAGGGACAAGCCTGTGAAGAGCAACCAAAGAGCTCGTCCGTCTTTCCCTCAATAGATGGGAGTAGGCGCGCTTGCGGATGTGTGCGTGTGTGTGGCCACGCGTTTGCTTAGGCATCAGTGTGTGAAAAGGTAGGTGCTTTTCTCTAGCTGCGTGTGCGTGCACGTGGTGCTGGGTGCACATCCCTGGGTGCTCGTGGAAAGGTTTCTGCATGGTTTTCGCTGAGGAATCGTGTGTGTGCACATGGACAAAGAGAAGGCGCAGCAACCAGGTTCCAGCGCCGAAGAAGGCAAAAGGCGAGGTTTCCGGCGCTATCTCCTTCTCTCCCCAGAGCTAGTCGCGCAAAGCAAGCCGCTAAGCCGGCGACCGGCAAGAGAGCTACAACGAAGCATGCCGAACGGAGAAAATAGCAGCAGCTCATCTGTTCACACCTTGTTTCTGCCATGTGCTTGAACGCCAAGACGTTCGCGCTTCTGTGAGATGAAAGACGTCCTTCTGCATATGTGGTTGCTCACACCGGTGCACTTGTTAGTGTATCCATTCAGTCCTGGGCTGCGGGGCATTCAGAAGTGGCTCTGTGGAGACGTCTGCATAGAGGCAGCTGTCAGAACACGCACACTCGATTGTTCACCAAAACATATGCAGACGCGTCCTTAGCCTGTAGATTTGGATGCACAGAGTTCCCTGTGTTCGCAAGAGACAAGGGAATCGCGTCTGTGCGCACAGAAGCAATAGCGGACCGTTTCCCTCGGAGTGAACGCGAAAGAGCCGTCTATATACTCGCAGACACGCGAACGTGCCTCAATGCGGTCACAGAGGCAGCAGCTTTTGCACAGATGCTCCTGGTGATTCTGGCACTTTCCAGGCACACTCCTGAAAGTCGCGCACACTGCTGTTCACTCGCTAAACGACCTCTTGGGAAACACGTCTCCGGTCGACGGACCGCTCAGATTGCTTCTCGTGTAACTGTGAACTGTGTCAGCGCAGGGAATCCGTCTCTGTTGAGCAGATGTCAATCCTGCCTCGCTTTTGCTTTGTTGCCTCTACCAAGATGATTTCCCGTTTCTCTCTTCACTGGAGCAGGCAGACACAGCCAACGCACATCAAGTGTCAAGAGACACGCTCTGCTGAGCTCAACGCTTGTGCAGATGCACATGTGCGACGAAGTCAACACACGTGCTTGTGGAGAGAAAGAAAGGGACTCCCAGGCGTGTGGAGCGACGGGGAGAAAGAGCGGGCGCTGAGGAACACAGTTTCAAACAGACTGTCTCCACACAAACAGGCACCTGTCTGCAGGTATCCTAGATCTTGATTCTTGAACTTGAGGAAACACGCGTCTGAGCAAAACTCCCAAACGCTTCCAGGAAAGACACAGGCTCTCCCACAAGCACACAAGTGTTTGCCCTCAGCTATAGATCAGGGACAAGCCTGTGAAGAGCAACCAAAGAGCTCGTCCGTCTTTCCCTCAATAGATGGGAGTAGGCGCGCTTGCGGATGTGTGCGTGTGTGTGGCCACGCGTTTGCTTAGGCATCAGTGTGTGAAAAGGTAGGTGCTTTTCTCTAGCTGCGTGTGCGTGCACGTGGTGCTGGGTGCACATCCCTGGGTGCTCGTGGAAAGGTTTCTGCATGGTTTTCGCTGAGGAATCGTGTGTGTGCACATGGACAAAGAGAAGGCGCAGCAACCAGGTTCCAGCGCCGAAGAAGGCAAAAGGCGAGGTTTCCGGCGCTATCTCCTTCTCTCCCCAGAGCTAGTCGCGCAAAGCAAGCCGCTAAGCCGGCGACCGGCAAGAGAGCTACAACGAAGCATGCCGAACGGAGAAAATAGCAGCAGCTCATCTGTTCACACCTTGTTTCTGCCATGTGCTTGAACGCCAAGACGTTCGCGCTTCTGTGAGATGAAAGACGTCCTTCTGCATATGTGGTTGCTCACACCGGTGCACTTGTTAGTGTATCCATTCAGTCCTGGGCTGCGGGGCATTCAGAAGTGGCTCTGTGGAGACGTCTGCATAGAGGCAGCTGTCAGAACACGCACACTCGATTGTTCACCAAAACATATGCAGACGCGTCCTTAGCCTGTAGATTTGGATGCACAGAGTTCCCTGTGTTCGCAAGAGACAAGGGAATCGCGTCTGTGCGCACAGAAGCAATAGCGGACCGTTTCCCTCGGAGTGAACGCGAAAGAGCCGTCTATATACTCGCAGACACGCGAACGTGCCTCAATGCGGTCACAGAGGCAGCAGCTTTTGCACAGATGCTCCTGGTGATTCTGGCACTTTCCAGGCACACTCCTGAAAGTCGCGCACACTGCTGTTCACTCGCTAAACGACCTCTTGGGAAACACGTCTCCGGTCGACGGACCGCTCAGATTGCTTCTCGTGTAACTGTGAACTGTGTCAGCGCAGGGAATCCGTCTCTGTTGAGCAGATGTCAATCCTGCCTCGCTTTTGCTTTGTTGCCTCTACCAAGATGATTTCCCGTTTCTCTCTTCACTGGAGCAGGCAGACACAGCCAACGCACATCAAGTGTCAAGAGACACGCTCTGCTGAGCTCAACGCTTGTGCAGATGCACATGTGCGACGAAGTCAACACACGTGCTTGTGGAGAGAAAGAAAGGGACTCCCAGGCGTGTGGAGCGACGGGGAGAAAGAGCGGGCGCTGAGGAACACAGTTTCAAACAGACTGTCTCCACACAAACAGGCACCTGTCTGCAGGTATCCTAGATCTTGATTCTTGAACTTGAGGAAACACGCGTCTGAGCAAAACTCCCAAACGCTTCCAGGAAAGACACAGGCTCTCCCACAAGCACACAAGTGTTTGCCCTCAGCTATAGATCAGGGACAAGCCTGTGAAGAGCAACCAAAGAGCTCGTCCGTCTTTCCCTCAATAGATGGGAGTAGGCGCGCTTGCGGATGTGTGCGTGTGTGTGGCCACGCGTTTGCTTAGGCATCAGTGTGTGAAAAGGTAGGTGCTTTTCTCTAGCTGCGTGTGCGTGCACGTGGTGCTGGGTGCACATCCCTGGGTGCTCGTGGAAAGGTTTCTGCATGGTTTTCGCTGAGGAATCGTGTGTGTGCACATGGACAAAGAGAAGGCGCAGCAACCAGGTTCCAGCGCCGAAGAAGGCAAAAGGCGAGGTTTCCGGCGCTATCTCCTTCTCTCCCCAGAGCTAGTCGCGCAAAGCAAGCCGCTAAGCCGGCGACCGGCAAGAGAGCTACAACGAAGCATGCCGAACGGAGAAAATAGCAGCAGCTCATCTGTTCACACCTTGTTTCTGCCATGTGCTTGAACGCCAAGACGTTCGCGCTTCTGTGAGATGAAAGACGTCCTTCTGCATATGTGGTTGCTCACACCGGTGCACTTGTTAGTGTATCCATTCAGTCCTGGGCTGCGGGGCATTCAGAAGTGGCTCTGTGGAGACGTCTGCATAGAGGCAGCTGTCAGAACACGCACACTCGATTGTTCACCAAAACATATGCAGACGCGTCCTTAGCCTGTAGATTTGGATGCACAGAGTTCCCTGTGTTCGCAAGAGACAAGGGAATCGCGTCTGTGCGCACAGAAGCAATAGCGGACCGTTTCCCTCGGAGTGAACGCGAAAGAGCCGTCTATATACTCGCAGACACGCGAACGTGCCTCAATGCGGTCACAGAGGCAGCAGCTTTTGCACAGATGCTCCTGGTGATTCTGGCACTTTCCAGGCACACTCCTGAAAGTCGCGCACACTGCTGTTCACTCGCTAAACGACCTCTTGGGAAACACGTCTCCGGTCGACGGACCGCTCAGATTGCTTCTCGTGTAACTGTGAACTGTGTCAGCGCAGGGAATCCGTCTCTGTTGAGCAGATGTCAATCCTGCCTCGCTTTTGCTTTGTTGCCTCTACCAAGATGATTTCCCGTTTCTCTCTTCACTGGAGCAGGCAGACACAGCCAACGCACATCAAGTGTCAAGAGACACGCTCTGCTGAGCTCAACGCTTGTGCAGATGCACATGTGCGACGAAGTCAACACACGTGCTTGTGGAGAGAAAGAAAGGGACTCCCAGGCGTGTGGAGCGACGGGGAGAAAGAGCGGGCGCTGAGGAACACAGTTTCAAACAGACTGTCTCCACACAAACAGGCACCTGTCTGCAGGTATCCTAGATCTTGATTCTTGAACTTGAGGAAACACGCGTCTGAGCAAAACTCCCAAACGCTTCCAGGAAAGACACAGGCTCTCCCACAAGCACACAAGTGTTTGCCCTCAGCTATAGATCAGGGACAAGCCTGTGAAGAGCAACCAAAGAGCTCGTCCGTCTTTCCCTCAGTAGATGGGAGTAGGCGCGCTTGCGGATGTGTGCGTGTGTGTGGCCACGCGTTTGCTTAGGCATCAGTGTGTGAAAAGGTAGGTGCTTTTCTCTAGCTGCGTGTGCGTGCACGTGGTGCTGGGTGCACATCCCTGGGTGCTCGTGGAAAGGTTTCTGCATGGTTTTCGCTGAGGAATCGTGTGTGTGCACATGGACAAAGAGAAGGCGCAGCAACCAGGTTCCAGCGCCGAAGAAGGCAAAAGGCGAGGTTTCCGGCGCTATCTCCTTCTCTCCCCAGAGCTAGTCGCGCAAAGCAAGCCGCTAAGCCGGCGACCGGCAAGAGAGCTACAACGAAGCATGCCGAACGGAGAAAATAGCAGCAGCTCATCTGTTCACACCTTGTTTCTGCCATGTGCTTGAACGCCAAGACGTTCGCGCTTCTGTGAGATGAAAGACGTCCTTCTGCATATGTGGTTGCTCACACCGGTGCACTTGTTAGTGTATCCATTCAGTCCTGGGCTGCGGGGCATTCAGAAGTGGCTCTGTGGAGACGTCTGCATAGAGGCAGCTGTCAGAACACGCACACTCGATTGTTCACCAAAACATATGCAGACGCGTCCTTAGCCTGTAGATTTGGATGCACAGAGTTCCCTGTGTTCGCAAGAGACAAGGGAATCGCGTCTGTGCGCACAGAAGCAATAGCGGACCGTTTCCCTCGGAGTGAACGCGAAAGAGCCGTCTATATACTCGCAGACACGCGAACGTGCCTCAATGCGGTCACAGAGGCAGCAGCTTTTGCACAGATGCTCCTGGTGATTCTGGCACTTTCCAGGCACACTCCTGAAAGTCGCGCACACTGCTGTTCACTCGCTAAACGACCTCTTGGGAAACACGTCTCCGGTCGACGGACCGCTCAGATTGCTTCTCGTGTAACTGTGAACTGTGTCAGCGCAGGGAATCCGTCTCTGTTGAGCAGATGTCAATCCTGCCTCGCTTTTGCTTTGTTGCCTCTACCAAGACGATTTCCCGTTTCTCTCTTCACTGGAGCAGGCAGACACAGCCAACGCACATCAAGTGTCAAGAGACACGCTCTGCTGAGCTCAACGCTTGTGCAGATGCACATGTGCGACGAAGTCAACACACGTGCTTGTGGAGAGAAAGAAAGGGACTCCCAGGCGTGTGGAGCGACGGGGAGAAAGAGCGGGCGCTGAGGAACACAGTTTCAAACAGACTGTCTCCACACAAACAGGCACCTGTCTGCAGGTATCCTAGATCTTGATTCTTGAACTTGAGGAAACACGCGTCTGAGCAAAACTCCCAAACGCTTCCAGGAAAGACACAGGCTCTCCCACAAGCACACAAGTGTTTGCCCTCAGCTATAGATCAGGGACAAGCCTGTGAAGAGCAACCAAAGAGCTCGTCCGTCTTTCCCTCAATAGATGGGAGTAGGCGCGCTTGCGGATGTGTGCGTGTGTGTGGCCACGCGTTTGCTTAGGCATCAGAGTGTGAAAAGGTAGGTGCTTTTCTCTAGCTGCGTGTGCGTGCACGTGGTGCTGGGTGCACATCCCTGGGTGCTCGTGGAAAGGTTTCTGCATGGTTTTCGCTGAGGAATCGTGTGTGTGCACATGGACAAAGAGAAGGCGCAGCAACCAGGTTCCAGCGCCGAAGAAGGCAAAAGGCGAGGTTTCCGGCGCTATCTCCTTCTCTCCCCAGAGCTAGTCGCGCAAAGCAAGCCGCTAAGCCGGCGACCGGCAAGAGAGCTACAACGAAGCATGCCGAACGGAGAAAATAGCAGCAGCTCATCTGTTCACACCTTGTTTCTGCCATGTGCTTGAACGCCAAGACGTTCGCGCTTCTGTGAGATGAAAGACGTCCTTCTGCATATGTGGTTGCTCACACCGGTGCACTTGTTAGTGTATCCATTCAGTCCTGGGCTGCGGGGCATTCAGAAGTGGCTCTGTGGAGACGTCTGCATAGAGGCAGCTGTCAGAACACGCACACTCGATTGTTCACCAAAACATATGCAGACGCGTCCTTAGCCTGTAGATTTGGATGCACAGAGTTCCCTGTGTTCGCAAGAGACAAGGGAATCGCGTCTGTGCGCACAGAAGCAATAGCGGACCGTTTCCCTCGGAGTGAACGCGAAAGAGCCGTCTATATACTCGCAGACACGCGAACGTGCCTCAATGCGGTCACAGAGGCAGCAGCTTTTGCACAGATGCTCCTGGTGATTCTGGCACTTTCCAGGCACACTCCTGAAAGTCGCGCACACTGCTGTTCACTCGCTAAACGACCTCTTGGGAAACACGTCTCCGGTCGACGGACCGCTCAGATTGCTTCTCGTGTAACTGTGAACTGTGTCAGCGCAGGGAATCCGTCTCTGTTGAGCAGATGTCAATCCTGCCTCGCTTTTGCTTTGTTGCCTCTACCAAGACGATTTCCCGTTTCTCTCTTCACTGGAGCAGGCAGACACAGCCAACGCACATCAAGTGTCAAGAGACACGCTCTGCTGAGCTCAACGCTTGTGCAGATGCACATGTGCGACGAAGTCAACACACGTGCTTGTGGAGAGAAAGAAAGGGACTCCCAGGCGTGTGGAGCGACGGGGAGAAAGAGCGGGCGCTGAGGAACACAGTTTCAAACAGACTGTCTCCACACAAACAGGCACCTGTCTGCAGGTATCCTAGATCTTGATTCTTGAACTTGAGGAAACACGCGTCTGAGCAAAACTCCCAAACGCTTCCAGGAAAGACACAGGCTCTCCCACAAGCACACAAGTGTTTGCCCTCAGCTATAGATCAGGGACAAGCCTGTGAAGAGCAACCAAAGAGCTCGTCCGTCTTTCCCTCAATAGATGGGAGTAGGCGCGCTTGCGGATGTGTGCGTGTGTGTGGCCACGCGTTTGCTTAGGCATCAGTGTGTGAAAAGGTAGGTGCTTTTCTCTAGCTGCGTGTGCGTGCACGTGGTGCTGGGTGCACATCCCTGGGTGCTCGTGGAAAGGTTTCTGCATGGTTTTCGCTGAGGAATCGTGTGTGTGCACATGGACAAAGAGAAGGCGCAGCAACCAGGTTCCAGCGCCGAAGAAGGCAAAAGGCGAGGTTTCCGGCGCTATCTCCTTCTCTCCCCAGAGCTAGTCGCGCAAAGCAAGCCGCTAAGCCGGCGACCGGCAAGAGAGCTACAACGAAGCATGCCGAACGGAGAAAATAGCAGCAGCTCATCTGTTCACACCTTGTTTCTGCCATGTGCTTGAACGCCAAGACGTTCGCGCTTCTGTGAGATGAAAGACGTCCTTCTGCATATGTGGTTGCTCACACCGGTGCACTTGTTAGTGTATCCATTCAGTCCTGGGCTGCGGGGCATTCAGAAGTGGCTCTGTGGAGACGTCTGCATAGAGGCAGCTGTCAGAACACGCACACTCGATTGTTCACCAAAACATATGCAGACGCGTCCTTAGCCTGTAGATTTGGATGCACAGAGTTCCCTGTGTTCGCAAGAGACAAGGGAATCGCGTCTGTGCGCACAGAAGCAATAGCGGACCGTTTCCCTCGGAGTGAACGCGAAAGAGCCGTCTATATACTCGCAGACACGCGAACGTGCCTCAATGCGGTCACAGAGGCAGCAGCTTTTGCACAGATGCTCCTGGTGATTCTGGCACTTTCCAGGCACACTCCTGAAAGTCGCGCACACTGCTGTTCACTCGCTAAACGACCTCTTGGGAAACACGTCTCCGGTCGACGGACCGCTCAGATTGCTTCTCGTGTAACTGTGAACTGTGTCAGCGCAGGGAATCCGTCTCTGTTGAGCAGATGTCAATCCTGCCTCGCTTTTGCTTTGTTGCCTCTACCAAGATGATTTCCCGTTTCTCTCTTCACTGGAGCAGGCAGACACAGCCAACGCACATCAAGTGTCAAGAGACACGCTCTGCTGAGCTCAACGCTTGTGCAGATGCACATGTGCGACGAAGTCAACACACGTGCTTGTGGAGAGAAAGAAAGGGACTCCCAGGCGTGTGGAGCGACGGGGAGAAAGAGCGGGCGCTGAGGAACACAGTTTCAAACAGACTGTCTCCACACAAACAGGCACCTGTCTGCAGGTATCCTAGATCTTGATTCTTGAACTTGAGGAAACACGCGTCTGAGCAAAACTCCCAAACGCTTCCAGGAAAGACACAGGCTCTCCCACAAGCACACAAGTGTTTGCCCTCAGCTATAGATCAGGGACAAGCCTGTGAAGAGATGCCCTGCTATTCTTTCGCCTTATGGCATCATGTGTTTCGTTCCTCTTGGAGATCGATTGTTAAACGTCTTTCCTAGGGCGACTGTGAAGCATTTGCCAGCGGAGGAGAAGTAGCACGGAGCAGCATTCAGTACTGCCTACGAGTGTCTTTGATACCCTACTAGCGGAGCTCCAAGAACAGGCACACATCTTCAGGTACCTTCCAAATGTGGATTCCCCTGCAGCCCCGTAGGCGGGCGTGCAGTACGCCAACCGTCAACGGACGTTTTTCCCCTCAAGCCTGTCAGGACGTTGCTCGTCCGTCTTTCCCTCAATAGATGGGAGTAGGCGCGCTTGCGGATGTGTGCGTGTGTGTGGCCACGCGTTTGCTTAGGCTTCAGTGTGTGAAAAGGTAGGTGCTTTTCTCTAGCTGCGTGTGCGTGCACGTGGTGCTGGGTGCACATCCCTGGGTGCTCGTGGAAAGGTTTCTGCATGGTTTTCGCTGAGGAATCGTGTGTGTGCACATGGACAAAGAGAAGGCGCAGCAACCAGGTTCCAGCGCCGAAGAAGGCAAAAGGCGAGGTTTCCGGCGCTATCTCCTTCTCTCCCCAGAGCTAGTCGCGCAAAGCAAGCCGCTAAGCCGGCGACCGGCAAGAGAGCTACAACGAAGCATGCCGAACGGAGAAAATAGCAGCAGCTCATCTGTTCACACCTTGTTTCTGCCATGTGCTTGAACGCCAAGACGTTCGCGCTTCTGTGGGATGAAAGACGTCCTTCTGCATATGTGGTTGCTCACACCGGTGCACTTGTTAGTGTATCCATTCAGTCCTGGGCTGCGGGGCATTCAGAAGTGGCTCTGTGGAGACGTCTGCATAGAGGCAGCTGTCAGAACACGCACACTCGATTGTTCACCAAAACATATGCAGACGCGTCCTTAGCCTGTAGATTTGGATGCACAGAGTTCCCTGTGTTCGCAAGAGACAAGGGAATCGCGTCTGTGCGCACAGAAGCAATAGCGGACCGTTTCCCTCGGAGTGAACGCGAAAGAGCCGTCTATATACTCGCAGACACGCGAACGTGCCTCAATGCGGTCACAGAGGCAGCAGCTTTTGCACAGATGCTCCTGGTGATTCTGGCACTTTCCAGGCACACTCCTGAAAGTCGCGCACACTGCTGTTCACTCGCTAAACGACCTCTTGGGAAACACGTCTCCGGTCGACGGACCGCTCAGATTGCTTCTCGTGTAACTGTGAACTGTGTCAGCGCAGGGAATCCGTCTCTGTTGAGCAGATGTCAATCCTGCCTCGCCTTTGCTTTGTTGCCTCTACCAAGATGATTTCCCGTTTCTCTCTTCACTGGAGCAGGCAGACACAGCCAACGCACATCAAGTGTCAAGAGACACGCTCTGCTGAGCTCAACGCTTGTGCAGATGCACATGTGCGACGAAGTCAACACACGTGCTTGTGGAGAGAAAGAAAGGGACTCCCAGGCGTGTGGAGCGACGGGGAGAAAGAGCGGGCGCTGAGGAACACAGTTTCAAACAGACTGTCTCCACACAAACAGGCACCTGTCTGCAGGTATCCTAGATCTTGATTCTTGAACTTGAGGAAACACGCGTCTGAGCAAAACTCCCAAACGCTTCCAGGAAAGACACAGGCTCTCCCACAAGCACACAAGTGTTTGCCCTCAGCTATAGATCAGGGACAAGCCTGTGAAGAGCAACCAAAGAGCTCGTCCGTCTTTCCCTCAATAGATGGGAGTAGGCGCGCTTGCGGATGTGTGCGTGTGTGTGGCCACGCGTTTGCTTAGGCATCAGTGTGTGAAAAGGTAGGTGCTTTTCTCTAGCTGCGTGTGCGTGCACGTGGTGCTGGGTGCACATCCCTGGGTGCTCGTGGAAAGGTTTCTGCATGGTTTTCGCTGAGGAATCGTGTGTGTGCACATGGACAAAGAGAAGGCGCAGCAACCAGGTTCCAGCGCCGAAGAAGGCAAAAGGCGAGGTTTCCGGCGCTATCTCCTTCTCTCCCCAGAGCTAGTCGCGCAAAGCAAGCCGCTAAGCCGGCGACCGGCAAGAGAGCTACAACGAAGCATGCCGAACGGAGAAAATAGCAGCAGCTCATCTGTTCACACCTTGTTTCTGCCATGTGCTTGAACGCCAAGACGTTCGCGCTTCTGTGAGATGAAAGACGTCCTTCTGCATATGTGGTTGCTCACACCGGTGCACTTGTTAGTGTATCCATTCAGTCCTGGGCTGCGGGGCATTCAGAAGTGGCTCTGTGGAGACGTCTGCATAGAGGCAGCTGTCAGAACACGCACACTCGATTGTTCACCAAAACATATGCAGACGCGTCCTTAGCCTGTAGATTTGGATGCACAGAGTTCCCTGTGTTCGCAAGAGACAAGGGAATCGCGTCTGTGCGCACAGAAGCAATAGCGGACCGTTTCCCTCGGAGTGAACGCGAAAGAGCCGTCTATATACTCGCAGACACGCGAACGTGCCTCAATGCGGTCACAGAGGCAGCAGCTTTTGCACAGATGCTCCTGGTGATTCTGGCACTTTCCAGGCACACTCCTGAAAGTCGCGCACACTGCTGTTCACTCGCTAAACGACCTCTTGGGAAACACGTCTCCGGTCGACGGACCGCTCAGATTGCTTCTCGTGTAACTGTGAACTGTGTCAGCGCAGGGAATCCGTCTCTGTTGAGCAGATGTCAATCCTGCCTCGCTTTTGCTTTGTTGCCTCTACCAAGATGATTTCCCGTTTCTCTCTTCACTGGAGCAGGCAGACACAGCCAACGCACATCAAGTGTCAAGAGACACGCTCTGCTGAGCTCAACGCTTGTGCAGATGCACATGTGCGACGAAGTCAACACACGTGCTTGTGGAGAGAAAGAAAGGGACTCCCAGGCGTGTGGAGCGACGGGGAGAAAGAGCGGGCGCTGAGGAACACAGTTTCAAACAGACTGTCTCCACACAAACAGGCACCTGTCTGCAGGTATCCTAGATCTTGATTCTTGAACTTGAGGAAACACGCGTCTGAGCAAAACTCCCAAACGCTTCCAGGAAAGACACAGGCTCTCCCACAAGCACACAAGTGTTTGCCCTCAGCTATAGATCAGGGACAAGCCTGTGAAGAGCAACCAAAGAGCTCGTCCGTCTTTCCCTCAATAGATGGGAGTAGGCGCGCTTGCGGATGTGTGCGTGTGTGTGGCCACGCGTTTGCTTAGGCATCAGTGTGTGAAAAGGTAGGTGCTTTTCTCTAGCTGCGTGTGCGTGCACGTGGTGCTGGGTGCACATCCCTGGGTGCTCGTGGAAAGGTTTCTGCATGGTTTTCGCTGAGGAATCGTGTGTGTGCACATGGACAAAGAGAAGGCGCAGCAACCAGGTTCCAGCGCCGAAGAAGGCAAAAGGCGAGGTTTCCGGCGCTATCTCCTTCTCTCCCCAGAGCTAGTCGCGCAAAGCAAGCCGCTAAGCCGGCGACCGGCAAGAGAGCTACAACGAAGCATGCCGAACGGAGAAAATAGCAGCAGCTCATCTGTTCACACCTTGTTTCTGCCATGTGCTTGAACGCCAAGACGTTCGCGCTTCTGTGAGATGAAAGACGTCCTTCTGCATATGTGGTTGCTCACACCGGTGCACTTGTTAGTGTATCCATTCAGTCCTGGGCTGCGGGGCATTCAGAAGTGGCTCTGTGGAGACGTCTGCATAGAGGCAGCTGTCAGAACACGCACACTCGATTGTTCACCAAAACATATGCAGACGCGTCCTTAGCCTGTAGATTTGGATGCACAGAGTTCCCTGTGTTCGCAAGAGACAAGGGAATCGCGTCTGTGCGCACAGAAGCAATAGCGGACCGTTTCCCTCGGAGTGAACGCGAAAGAGCCGTCTATATACTCGCAGACACGCGAACGTGCCTCAATGCGGTCACAGAGGCAGCAGCTTTTGCACAGATGCTCCTGGTGATTCTGGCACTTTCCAGGCACACTCCTGAAAGTCGCGCACACTGCTGTTCACTCGCTAAACGACCTCTTGGGAAACACGTCTCCGGTCGACGGACCGCTCAGATTGCTTCTCGTGTAACTGTGAACTGTGTCAGCGCAGGGAATCCGTCTCTGTTGAGCAGATGTCAATCCTGCCTCGCTTTTGCTTTGTTGCCTCTACCAAGATGATTTCCCGTTTCTCTCTTCACTGGAGCAGGCAGACACAGCCAACGCACATCAAGTGTCAAGAGACACGCTCTGCTGAGCTCAACGCTTGTGCAGATGCACATGTGCGACGAAGTCAACACACGTGCTTGTGGAGAGAAAGAAAGGGACTCCCAGGCGTGTGGAGCGACGGGGAGAAAGAGCGGGCGCTGAGGAACACAGTTTCAAACAGACTGTCTCCACACAAACAGGCACCTGTCTGCAGGTATCCTAGATCTTGATTCTTGAACTTGAGGAAACACGCGTCTGAGCAAAACTCCCAAACGCTTCCAGGAAAGACACAGGCTCTCCCACAAGCACACAAGTGTTTGCCCTCAGCTATAGATCAGGGACAAGCCTGTGAAGAGCAACCAAAGAGCTCGTCCGTCTTTCCCTCAATAGATGGGAGTAGGCGCGCTTGCGGATGTGTGCGTGTGTGTGGCCACGCGTTTGCTTAGGCATCAGTGTGTGAAAAGGTAGGTGCTTTTCTCTAGCTGCGTGTGCGTGCACGTGGTGCTGGGTGCACATCCCTGGGTGCTCGTGGAAAGGTTTCTGCATGGTTTTCGCTGAGGAATCGTGTGTGTGCACATGGACAAAGAGAAGGCGCAGCAACCAGGTTCCAGCGCCGAAGAAGGCAAAAGGCGAGGTTTCCGGCGCTATCTCCTTCTCTCCCCAGAGCTAGTCGCGCAAAGCAAGCCGCTAAGCCGGCGACCGGCAAGAGAGCTACAACGAAGCATGCCGAACGGAGAAAATAGCAGCAGCTCATCTGTTCACACCTTGTTTCTGCCATGTGCTTGAACGCCAAGACGTTCGCGCTTCTGTGAGATGAAAGACGTCCTTCTGCATATGTGGTTGCTCACACCGGTGCACTTGTTAGTGTATCCATTCAGTCCTGGGCTGCGGGGCATTCAGAAGTGGCTCTGTGGAGACGTCTGCATAGAGGCAGCTGTCAGAACACGCACACTCGATTGTTCACCAAAACATATGCAGACGCGTCCTTAGCCTGTAGATTTGGATGCACAGAGTTCCCTGTGTTCGCAAGAGACAAGGGAATCGCGTCTGTGCGCACAGAAGCAATAGCGGACCGTTTCCCTCGGAGTGAACGCGAAAGAGCCGTCTATATACTCGCAGACACGCGAACGTGCCTCAATGCGGTCACAGAGGCAGCAGCTTTTGCACAGATGCTCCTGGTGATTCTGGCACTTTCCAGGCACACTCCTGAAAGTCGCGCACACTGCTGTTCACTCGCTAAACGACCTCTTGGGAAACACGTCTCCGGTCGACGGACCGCTCAGATTGCTTCTCGTGTAACTGTGAACTGTGTCAGCGCAGGGAATCCGTCTCTGTTGAGCAGATGTCAATCCTGCCTCGCTTTTGCTTTGTTGCCTCTACCAAGATGATTTCCCGTTTCTCTCTTCACTGGAGCAGGCAGACACAGCCAACGCACATCAAGTGTCAAGAGACACGCTCTGCTGAGCTCAACGCTTGTGCAGATGCACATGTGCGACGAAGTCAACACACGTGCTTGTGGAGAGAAAGAAAGGGACTCCCAGGCGTGTGGAGCGACGGGGAGAAAGAGCGGGCGCTGAGGAACACAGTTTCAAACAGACTGTCTCCACACAAACAGGCACCTGTCTGCAGGTATCCTAGATCTTGATTCTTGAACTTGAGGAAACACGCGTCTGAGCAAAACTCCCAAACGCTTCCAGGAAAGACACAGGCTCTCCCACAAGCACACAAGTGTTTGCCCTCAGCTATAGATCAGGGACAAGCCTGTGAAGAGCAACCAAAGAGCTCGTCCGTCTTTCCCTCAGTAGATGGGAGTAGGCGCGCTTGCGGATGTGTGCGTGTGTGTGGCCACGCGTTTGCTTAGGCATCAGTGTGTGAAAAGGTAGGTGCTTTTCTCTAGCTGCGTGTGCGTGCACGTGGTGCTGGGTGCACATCCCTGGGTGCTCGTGGAAAGGTTTCTGCATGGTTTTCGCTGAGGAATCGTGTGTGTGCACATGGACAAAGAGAAGGCGCAGCAACCAGGTTCCAGCGCCGAAGAAGGCAAAAGGCGAGGTTTCCGGCGCTATCTCCTTCTCTCCCCAGAGCTAGTCGCGCAAAGCAAGCCGCTAAGCCGGCGACCGGCAAGAGAGCTACAACGAAGCATGCCGAACGGAGAAAATAGCAGCAGCTCATCTGTTCACACCTTGTTTCTGCCATGTGCTTGAACGCCAAGACGTTCGCGCTTCTGTGAGATGAAAGACGTCCTTCTGCATATGTGGTTGCTCACACCGGTGCACTTGTTAGTGTATCCATTCAGTCCTGGGCTGCGGGGCATTCAGAAGTGGCTCTGTGGAGACGTCTGCATAGAGGCAGCTGTCAGAACACGCACACTCGATTGTTCACCAAAACATATGCAGACGCGTCCTTAGCCTGTAGATTTGGATGCACAGAGTTCCCTGTGTTCGCAAGAGACAAGGGAATCGCGTCTGTGCGCACAGAAGCAATAGCGGACCGTTTCCCTCGGAGTGAACGCGAAAGAGCCGTCTATATACTCGCAGACACGCGAACGTGCCTCAATGCGGTCACAGAGGCAGCAGCTTTTGCACAGATGCTCCTGGTGATTCTGGCACTTTCCAGGCACACTCCTGAAAGTCGCGCACACTGCTGTTCACTCGCTAAACGACCTCTTGGGAAACACGTCTCCGGTCGACGGACCGCTCAGATTGCTTCTCGTGTAACTGTGAACTGTGTCAGCGCAGGGAATCCGTCTCTGTTGAGCAGATGTCAATCCTGCCTCGCTTTTGCTTTGTTGCCTCTACCAAGACGATTTCCCGTTTCTCTCTTCACTGGAGCAGGCAGACACAGCCAACGCACATCAAGTGTCAAGAGACACGCTCTGCTGAGCTCAACGCTTGTGCAGATGCACATGTGCGACGAAGTCAACACACGTGCTTGTGGAGAGAAAGAAAGGGACTCCCAGGCGTGTGGAGCGACGGGGAGAAAGAGCGGGCGCTGAGGAACACAGTTTCAAACAGACTGTCTCCACACAAACAGGCACCTGTCTGCAGGTATCCTAGATCTTGATTCTTGAACTTGAGGAAACACGCGTCTGAGCAAAACTCCCAAACGCTTCCAGGAAAGACACAGGCTCTCCCACAAGCACACAAGTGTTTGCCCTCAGCTATAGATCAGGGACAAGCCTGTGAAGAGCAACCAAAGAGCTCGTCCGTCTTTCCCTCAATAGATGGGAGTAGGCGCGCTTGCGGATGTGTGCGTGTGTGTGGCCACGCGTTTGCTTAGGCATCAGAGTGTGAAAAGGTAGGTGCTTTTCTCTAGCTGCGTGTGCGTGCACGTGGTGCTGGGTGCACATCCCTGGGTGCTCGTGGAAAGGTTTCTGCATGGTTTTCGCTGAGGAATCGTGTGTGTGCACATGGACAAAGAGAAGGCGCAGCAACCAGGTTCCAGCGCCGAAGAAGGCAAAAGGCGAGGTTTCCGGCGCTATCTCCTTCTCTCCCCAGAGCTAGTCGCGCAAAGCAAGCCGCTAAGCCGGCGACCGGCAAGAGAGCTACAACGAAGCATGCCGAACGGAGAAAATAGCAGCAGCTCATCTGTTCACACCTTGTTTCTGCCATGTGCTTGAACGCCAAGACGTTCGCGCTTCTGTGAGATGAAAGACGTCCTTCTGCATATGTGGTTGCTCACACCGGTGCACTTGTTAGTGTATCCATTCAGTCCTGGGCTGCGGGGCATTCAGAAGTGGCTCTGTGGAGACGTCTGCATAGAGGCAGCTGTCAGAACACGCACACTCGATTGTTCACCAAAACATATGCAGACGCGTCCTTAGCCTGTAGATTTGGATGCACAGAGTTCCCTGTGTTCGCAAGAGACAAGGGAATCGCGTCTGTGCGCACAGAAGCAATAGCGGACCGTTTCCCTCGGAGTGAACGCGAAAGAGCCGTCTATATACTCGCAGACACGCGAACGTGCCTCAATGCGGTCACAGAGGCAGCAGCTTTTGCACAGATGCTCCTGGTGATTCTGGCACTTTCCAGGCACACTCCTGAAAGTCGCGCACACTGCTGTTCACTCGCTAAACGACCTCTTGGGAAACACGTCTCCGGTCGACGGACCGCTCAGATTGCTTCTCGTGTAACTGTGAACTGTGTCAGCGCAGGGAATCCGTCTCTGTTGAGCAGATGTCAATCCTGCCTCGCTTTTGCTTTGTTGCCTCTACCAAGACGATTTCCCGTTTCTCTCTTCACTGGAGCAGGCAGACACAGCCAACGCACATCAAGTGTCAAGAGACACGCTCTGCTGAGCTCAACGCTTGTGCAGATGCACATGTGCGACGAAGTCAACACACGTGCTTGTGGAGAGAAAGAAAGGGACTCCCAGGCGTGTGGAGCGACGGGGAGAAAGAGCGGGCGCTGAGGAACACAGTTTCAAACAGACTGTCTCCACACAAACAGGCACCTGTCTGCAGGTATCCTAGATCTTGATTCTTGAACTTGAGGAAACACGCGTCTGAGCAAAACTCCCAAACGCTTCCAGGAAAGACACAGGCTCTCCCACAAGCACACAAGTGTTTGCCCTCAGCTATAGATCAGGGACAAGCCTGTGAAGAGCAACCAAAGAGCTCGTCCGTCTTTCCCTCAATAGATGGGAGTAGGCGCGCTTGCGGATGTGTGCGTGTGTGTGGCCACGCGTTTGCTTAGGCATCAGTGTGTGAAAAGGTAGGTGCTTTTCTCTAGCTGCGTGTGCGTGCACGTGGTGCTGGGTGCACATCCCTGGGTGCTCGTGGAAAGGTTTCTGCATGGTTTTCGCTGAGGAATCGTGTGTGTGCACATGGACAAAGAGAAGGCGCAGCAACCAGGTTCCAGCGCCGAAGAAGGCAAAAGGCGAGGTTTCCGGCGCTATCTCCTTCTCTCCCCAGAGCTAGTCGCGCAAAGCAAGCCGCTAAGCCGGCGACCGGCAAGAGAGCTACAACGAAGCATGCCGAACGGAGAAAATAGCAGCAGCTCATCTGTTCACACCTTGTTTCTGCCATGTGCTTGAACGCCAAGACGTTCGCGCTTCTGTGAGATGAAAGACGTCCTTCTGCATATGTGGTTGCTCACACCGGTGCACTTGTTAGTGTATCCATTCAGTCCTGGGCTGCGGGGCATTCAGAAGTGGCTCTGTGGAGACGTCTGCATAGAGGCAGCTGTCAGAACACGCACACTCGATTGTTCACCAAAACATATGCAGACGCGTCCTTAGCCTGTAGATTTGGATGCACAGAGTTCCCTGTGTTCGCAAGAGACAAGGGAATCGCGTCTGTGCGCACAGAAGCAATAGCGGACCGTTTCCCTCGGAGTGAACGCGAAAGAGCCGTCTATATACTCGCAGACACGCGAACGTGCCTCAATGCGGTCACAGAGGCAGCAGCTTTTGCACAGATGCTCCTGGTGATTCTGGCACTTTCCAGGCACACTCCTGAAAGTCGCGCACACTGCTGTTCACTCGCTAAACGACCTCTTGGGAAACACGTCTCCGGTCGACGGACCGCTCAGATTGCTTCTCGTGTAACTGTGAACTGTGTCAGCGCAGGGAATCCGTCTCTGTTGAGCAGATGTCAATCCTGCCTCGCTTTTGCTTTGTTGCCTCTACCAAGATGATTTCCCGTTTCTCTCTTCACTGGAGCAGGCAGACACAGCCAACGCACATCAAGTGTCAAGAGACACGCTCTGCTGAGCTCAACGCTTGTGCAGATGCACATGTGCGACGAAGTCAACACACGTGCTTGTGGAGAGAAAGAAAGGGACTCCCAGGCGTGTGGAGCGACGGGGAGAAAGAGCGGGCGCTGAGGAACACAGTTTCAAACAGACTGTCTCCACACAAACAGGCACCTGTCTGCAGGTATCCTAGATCTTGATTCTTGAACTTGAGGAAACACGCGTCTGAGCAAAACTCCCAAACGCTTCCAGGAAAGACACAGGCTCTCCCACAAGCACACAAGTGTTTGCCCTCAGCTATAGATCAGGGACAAGCCTGTGAAGAGCAACCAAAGAGCTCGTCCGTCTTTCCCTCAGTAGATGGGAGTAGGCGCGCTTGCGGATGTGTGCGTGTGTGTGGCCACGCGTTTGCTTAGGCATCAGTGTGTGAAAAGGTAGGTGCTTTTCTCTAGCTGCGTGTGCGTGCACGTGGTGCTGGGTGCACATCCCTGGGTGCTCGTGGAAAGGTTTCTGCATGGTTTTCGCTGAGGAATCGTGTGTGTGCACATGGACAAAGAGAAGGCGCAGCAACCAGGTTCCAGCGCCGAAGAAGGCAAAAGGCGAGGTTTCCGGCGCTATCTCCTTCTCTCCCCAGAGCTAGTCGCGCAAAGCAAGCCGCTAAGCCGGCGACCGGCAAGAGAGCTACAACGAAGCATGCCGAACGGAGAAAATAGCAGCAGCTCATCTGTTCACACCTTGTTTCTGCCATGTGCTTGAACGCCAAGACGTTCGCGCTTCTGTGAGATGAAAGACGTCCTTCTGCATATGTGGTTGCTCACACCGGTGCACTTGTTAGTGTATCCATTCAGTCCTGGGCTGCGGGGCATTCAGAAGTGGCTCTGTGGAGACGTCTGCATAGAGGCAGCTGTCAGAACACGCACACTCGATTGTTCACCAAAACATATGCAGACGCGTCCTTAGCCTGTAGATTTGGATGCACAGAGTTCCCTGTGTTCGCAAGAGACAAGGGAATCGCGTCTGTGCGCACAGAAGCAATAGCGGACCGTTTCCCTCGGAGTGAACGCGAAAGAGCCGTCTATATACTCGCAGACACGCGAACGTGCCTCAATGCGGTCACAGAGGCAGCAGCTTTTGCACAGATGCTCCTGGTGATTCTGGCACTTTCCAGGCACACTCCTGAAAGTCGCGCACACTGCTGTTCACTCGCTAAACGACCTCTTGGGAAACACGTCTCCGGTCGACGGACCGCTCAGATTGCTTCTCGTGTAACTGTGAACTGTGTCAGCGCAGGGAATCCGTCTCTGTTGAGCAGATGTCAATCCTGCCTCGCTTTTGCTTTGTTGCCTCTACCAAGACGATTTCCCGTTTCTCTCTTCACTGGAGCAGGCAGACACAGCCAACGCACATCAAGTGTCAAGAGACACGCTCTGCTGAGCTCAACGCTTGTGCAGATGCACATGTGCGACGAAGTCAACACACGTGCTTGTGGAGAGAAAGAAAGGGACTCCCAGGCGTGTGGAGCGACGGGGAGAAAGAGCGGGCGCTGAGGAACACAGTTTCAAACAGACTGTCTCCACACAAACAGGCACCTGTCTGCAGGTATCCTAGATCTTGATTCTTGAACTTGAGGAAACACGCGTCTGAGCAAAACTCCCAAACGCTTCCAGGAAAGACACAGGCTCTCCCACAAGCACACAAGTGTTTGCCCTCAGCTATAGATCAGGGACAAGCCTGTGAAGAGCAACCAAAGAGCTCGTCCGTCTTTCCCTCAATAGATGGGAGTAGGCGCGCTTGCGGATGTGTGCGTGTGTGTGGCCACGCGTTTGCTTAGGCATCAGAGTGTGAAAAGGTAGGTGCTTTTCTCTAGCTGCGTGTGCGTGCACGTGGTGCTGGGTGCACATCCCTGGGTGCTCGTGGAAAGGTTTCTGCATGGTTTTCGCTGAGGAATCGTGTGTGTGCACATGGACAAAGAGAAGGCGCAGCAACCAGGTTCCAGCGCCGAAGAAGGCAAAAGGCGAGGTTTCCGGCGCTATCTCCTTCTCTCCCCAGAGCTAGTCGCGCAAAGCAAGCCGCTAAGCCGGCGACCGGCAAGAGAGCTACAACGAAGCATGCCGAACGGAGAAAATAGCAGCAGCTCATCTGTTCACACCTTGTTTCTGCCATGTGCTTGAACGCCAAGACGTTCGCGCTTCTGTGAGATGAAAGACGTCCTTCTGCATATGTGGTTGCTCACACCGGTGCACTTGTTAGTGTATCCATTCAGTCCTGGGCTGCGGGGCATTCAGAAGTGGCTCTGTGGAGACGTCTGCATAGAGGCAGCTGTCAGAACACGCACACTCGATTGTTCACCAAAACATATGCAGACGCGTCCTTAGCCTGTAGATTTGGATGCACAGAGTTCCCTGTGTTCGCAAGAGACAAGGGAATCGCGTCTGTGCGCACAGAAGCAATAGCGGACCGTTTCCCTCGGAGTGAACGCGAAAGAGCCGTCTATATACTCGCAGACACGCGAACGTGCCTCAATGCGGTCACAGAGGCAGCAGCTTTTGCACAGATGCTCCTGGTGATTCTGGCACTTTCCAGGCACACTCCTGAAAGTCGCGCACACTGCTGTTCACTCGCTAAACGACCTCTTGGGAAACACGTCTCCGGTCGACGGACCGCTCAGATTGCTTCTCGTGTAACTGTGAACTGTGTCAGCGCAGGGAATCCGTCTCTGTTGAGCAGATGTCAATCCTGCCTCGCTTTTGCTTTGTTGCCTCTACCAAGATGATTTCCCGTTTCTCTCTTCACTGGAGCAGGCAGACACAGCCAACGCACATCAAGTGTCAAGAGACACGCTCTGCTGAGCTCAACGCTTGTGCAGATGCACATGTGCGACGAAGTCAACACACGTGCTTGTGGAGAGAAAGAAAGGGACTCCCAGGCGTGTGGAGCGACGGGGAGAAAGAGCGGGCGCTGAGGAACACAGTTTCAAACAGACTGTCTCCACACAAACAGGCACCTGTCTGCAGGTATCCTAGATCTTGATTCTTGAACTTGAGGAAACACGCGTCTGAGCAAAACTCCCAAACGCTTCCAGGAAAGACACAGGCTCTCCCACAAGCACACAAGTGTTTGCCCTCAGCTATAGATCAGGGACAAGCCTGTGAAGAGCAACCAAAGAGCTCGTCCGTCTTTCCCTCAGTAGATGGGAGTAGGCGCGCTTGCGGATGTGTGCGTGTGTGTGGCCACGCGTTTGCTTAGGCATCAGTGTGTGAAAAGGTAGGTGCTTTTCTCTAGCTGCGTGTGCGTGCACGTGGTGCTGGGTGCACATCCCTGGGTGCTCGTGGAAAGGTTTCTGCATGGTTTTCGCTGAGGAATCGTGTGTGTGCACATGGACAAAGAGAAGGCGCAGCAACCAGGTTCCAGCGCCGAAGAAGGCAAAAGGCGAGGTTTCCGGCGCTATCTCCTTCTCTCCCCAGAGCTAGTCGCGCAAAGCAAGCCGCTAAGCCGGCGACCGGCAAGAGAGCTACAACGAAGCATGCCGAACGGAGAAAATAGCAGCAGCTCATCTGTTCACACCTTGTTTCTGCCATGTGCTTGAACGCCAAGACGTTCGCGCTTCTGTGAGATGAAAGACGTCCTTCTGCATATGTGGTTGCTCACACCGGTGCACTTGTTAGTGTATCCATTCAGTCCTGGGCTGCGGGGCATTCAGAAGTGGCTCTGTGGAGACGTCTGCATAGAGGCAGCTGTCAGAACACGCACACTCGATTGTTCACCAAAACATATGCAGACGCGTCCTTAGCCTGTAGATTTGGATGCACAGAGTTCCCTGTGTTCGCAAGAGACAAGGGAATCGCGTCTGTGCGCACAGAAGCAATAGCGGACCGTTTCCCTCGGAGTGAACGCGAAAGAGCCGTCTATATACTCGCAGACACGCGAACGTGCCTCAATGCGGTCACAGAGGCAGCAGCTTTTGCACAGATGCTCCTGGTGATTCTGGCACTTTCCAGGCACACTCCTGAAAGTCGCGCACACTGCTGTTCACTCGCTAAACGACCTCTTGGGAAACACGTCTCCGGTCGACGGACCGCTCAGATTGCTTCTCGTGTAACTGTGAACTGTGTCAGCGCAGGGAATCCGTCTCTGTTGAGCAGATGTCAATCCTGCCTCGCTTTTGCTTTGTTGCCTCTACCAAGACGATTTCCCGTTTCTCTCTTCACTGGAGCAGGCAGACACAGCCAACGCACATCAAGTGTCAAGAGACACGCTCTGCTGAGCTCAACGCTTGTGCAGATGCACATGTGCGACGAAGTCAACACACGTGCTTGTGGAGAGAAAGAAAGGGACTCCCAGGCGTGTGGAGCGACGGGGAGAAAGAGCGGGCGCTGAGGAACACAGTTTCAAACAGACTGTCTCCACACAAACAGGCACCTGTCTGCAGGTATCCTAGATCTTGATTCTTGAACTTGAGGAAACACGCGTCTGAGCAAAACTCCCAAACGCTTCCAGGAAAGACACAGGCTCTCCCACAAGCACACAAGTGTTTGCCCTCAGCTATAGATCAGGGACAAGCCTGTGAAGAGCAACCAAAGAGCTCGTCCGTCTTTCCCTCAATAGATGGGAGTAGGCGCGCTTGCGGATGTGTGCGTGTGTGTGGCCACGCGTTTGCTTAGGCATCAGTGTGTGAAAAGGTAGGTGCTTTTCTCTAGCTGCGTGTGCGTGCACGTGGTGCTGGGTGCACATCCCTGGGTGCTCGTGGAAAGGTTTCTGCATGGTTTTCGCTGAGGAATCGTGTGTGTGCACATGGACAAAGAGAAGGCGCAGCAACCAGGTTCCAGCGCCGAAGAAGGCAAAAGGCGAGGTTTCCGGCGCTATCTCCTTCTCTCCCCAGAGCTAGTCGCGCAAAGCAAGCCGCTAAGCCGGCGACCGGCAAGAGAGCTACAACGAAGCATGCCGAACGGAGAAAATAGCAGCAGCTCATCTGTTCACACCTTGTTTCTGCCATGTGCTTGAACGCCAAGACGTTCGCGCTTCTGTGAGATGAAAGACGTCCTTCTGCATATGTGGTTGCTCACACCGGTGCACTTGTTAGTGTATCCATTCAGTCCTGGGCTGCGGGGCATTCAGAAGTGGCTCTGTGGAGACGTCTGCATAGAGGCAGCTGTCAGAACACGCACACTCGATTGTTCACCAAAACATATGCAGACGCGTCCTTAGCCTGTAGATTTGGATGCACAGAGTTCCCTGTGTTCGCAAGAGACAAGGGAATCGCGTCTGTGCGCACAGAAGCAATAGCGGACCGTTTCCCTCGGAGTGAGCGCGAAAGAGCCGTCTATATACTCGCAGACACGCGAACGTGCCTCAATGCGGTCACAGAGGCAGCAGCTTTTGCACAGATGCTCCTGGTGATTCTGGCACTTTCCAGGCACACTCCTGAAAGTCGCGCACACTGCTGTTCACTCGCTAAACGACCTCTTGGGAAACACGTCTCCGGTCGACGGACCGCTCAGATTGCTTCTCGTGTAACTGTGAACTGTGTCAGCGCAGGGAATCCGTCTCTGTTGAGCAGATGTCAATCCTGCCTCGCTTTTGCTTTGTTGCCTCTACCAAGACGATTTCCCGTTTCTCTCTTCACTGGAGCAGGCAGACACAGCCAACGCACATCAAGTGTCAAGAGACACGCTCTGCTGAGCTCAACGCTTGTGCAGATGCACATGTGCGACGAAGTCAACACACGTGCTTGTGGAGAGAAAGAAAGGGACTCCCAGGCGTGTGGAGCGACGGGGAGAAAGAGCGGGCGCTGAGGAACACAGTTTCAAACAGACTGTCTCCACACAAACAGGCACCTGTCTGCAGGTATCCTAGATCTTGATTCTTGAACTTGAGGAAACACGCGTCTGAGCAAAACTCCCAAACGCTTCCAGGAAAGACACAGGCTCTCCCACAAGCACACAAGTGTTTGCCCTCAGCTATAGATCAGGGACAAGCCTGTGAAGAGCAACCAAAGAGCTCGTCCGTCTTTCCCTCAATAGATGGGAGTAGGCGCGCTTGCGGATGTGTGCGTGTGTGTGGCCACGCGTTTGCTTAGGCATCAGTGTGTGAAAAGGTAGGTGCTTTTCTCTAGCTGCGTGTGCGTGCACGTGGTGCTGGGTGCACATCCCTGGGTGCTCGTGGAAAGGTTTCTGCATGGTTTTCGCTGAGGAATCGTGTGTGTGCACATGGACAAAGAGAAGGCGCAGCAACCAGGTTCCAGCGCCGAAGAAGGCAAAAGGCGAGGTTTCCGGCGCTATCTCCTTCTCTCCCCAGAGCTAGTCGCGCAAAGCAAGCCGCTAAGCCGGCGACCGGCAAGAGAGCTACAACGAAGCATGCCGAACGGAGAAAATAGCAGCAGCTCATCTGTTCACACCTTGTTTCTGCCATGTGCTTGAACGCCAAGACGTTCGCGCTTCTGTGAGATGAAAGACGTCCTTCTGCATATGTGGTTGCTCACACCGGTGCACTTGTTAGTGTATCCATTCAGTCCTGGGCTGCGGGGCATTCAGAAGTGGCTCTGTGGAGACGTCTGCATAGAGGCAGCTGTCAGAACACGCACACTCGATTGTTCACCAAAACAT
This sequence comes from Patagioenas fasciata, assembly GCF_037038585.1. Lineage (NCBI taxonomy): Eukaryota > Metazoa > Chordata > Aves > Columbiformes > Columbidae > Patagioenas > Patagioenas fasciata. Next base: position 95,310 of record NW_027288804.1, read on the forward strand.
ATGCAGACGCGTCCTTAGCCTGTAGATTTGGATGCACAGAGTTCCCTGTGTTCGCAAGAGACAAGGGAATCGCGTCTGTGCGCACAGAAGCAATAGCGGACCGTTTCCCTCGGAGTGAACGCGAAAGAGCCGTCTATATACTCGCAGACACGCGAACGTGCCTCAATGCGGTCACAGAGGCAGCAGCTTTTGCACAGATGCTCCTGGTGATTCTGGCACTTTCCAGGCACACTCCTGAAAGTCGCGCACACTGCTGTTCACTCGCTAAACGACCTCTTGGGAAACACGTCTCCGGTCGACGGACCGCTCAGATTGCTTCTCGTGTAACTGTGAACTGTGTCAGCGCAGGGAATCCGTCTCTGTTGAGCAGATGTCAATCCTGCCTCGCTTTTGCTTTGTTGCCTCTACCAAGACGATTTCCCGTTTCTCTCTTCACTGGAGCAGGCAGACACAGCCAACGCACATCAAGTGTCAAGAGACACGCTCTGCTGAGCTCAACGCTTGTGCAGATGCACATGTGCGACGAAGTCAACACACGTGCTTGTGGAGAGAAAGAAAGGGACTCCCAGGCGTGTGGAGCGACGGGGAGAAAGAGCGGGCGCTGAGGAACACAGTTTCAAACAGACTGTCTCCACACAAACAGGCACCTGTCTGCAGGTATCCTAGATCTTGATTCTTGAACTTGAGGAAACACGCGTCTGAGCAAAACTCCCAAACGCTTCCAGGAAAGACACAGGCTCTCCCACAAGCACACAAGTGTTTGCCCTCAGCTATAGATCAGGGACAAGCCTGTGAAGAGCAACCAAAGAGCTCGTCCGTCTTTCCCTCAGTAGATGGGAGTAGGCGCGCTTGCGGATGTGTGCGTGTGTGTGGCCACGCGTTTGCTTAGGCATCAGTGTGTGAAAAGGTAGGTGCTTTTCTCTAGCTGCGTGTGCGTGCACGTGGTGCTGGGTGCACATCCCTGGGTGCTCGTGGAAAGGTTTCTGCATGGTTTTCGCTGAGGAATCGTGTGTGTGCACATGGACAAAGAGAAGGCGCAGCAACCAGGTTCCAGCGCCGAAGAAGGCAAAAGGCGAGGTTTCCGGCGCTATCTCCTTCTCTCCCCAGAGCTAGTCGCGCAAAGCAAGCCGCTAAGCCGGCGACCGGCAAGAGAGCTACAACGAAGCATGCCGAACGGAGAAAATAGCAGCAGCTCATCTGTTCACACCTTGTTTCTGCCATGTGCTTGAACGCCAAGACGTTCGCGCTTCTGTGAGATGAAAGACGTCCTTCTGCATATGTGGTTGCTCACACCGGTGCACTTGTTAGTGTATCCATTCAGTCCTGGGCTGCGGGGCATTCAGAAGTGGCTCTGTGGAGACGTCTGCATAGAGGCAGCTGTCAGAACACGCACACTCGATTGTTCACCAAAACATATGCAGACGCGTCCTTAGCCTGTAGATTTGGATGCACAGAGTTCCCTGTGTTCGCAAGAGACAAGGGAATCGCGTCTGTGCGCACAGAAGCAATAGCGGACCGTTTCCCTCGGAGTGAACGCGAAAGAGCCGTCTATATACTCGCAGACACGCGAACGTGCCTCAATGCGGTCACAGAGGCAGCAGCTTTTGCACAGATGCTCCTGGTGATTCTGGCACTTTCCAGGCACACTCCTGAAAGTCGCGCACACTGCTGTTCACTCGCTAAACGACCTCTTGGGAAACACGTCTCCGGTCGACGGACCGCTCAGATTGCTTCTCGTGTAACTGTGAACTGTGTCAGCGCAGGGAATCCGTCTCTGTTGAGCAGATGTCAATCCTGCCTCGCTTTTGCTTTGTTGCCTCTACCAAGACGATTTCCCGTTTCTCTCTTCACTGGAGCAGGCAGACACAGCCAACGCACATCAAGTGTCAAGAGACACGCTCTGCTGAGCTCAACGCTTGTGCAGATGCACATGTGCGACGAAGTCAACACACGTGCTTGTGGAGAGAAAGAAAGGGACTCCCAGGCGTGTGGAGCGACGGGGAGAAAGAGCGGGCGCTGAGGAACACAGTTTCAAACAGACTGTCTCCACACAAACAGGCACCTGTCTGCAGGTATCCTAGATCTTGATTCTTGAACTTGAGGAAACACGCGTCTGAGCAAAACTCCCAAACGCTTCCAGGAAAGACACAGGCTCTCCCACAAGCACACAAGTGTTTGCCCTCAGCTATAGATCAGGGACAAGCCTGTGAAGAGCAACCAAAGAGCTCGTCCGTCTTTCCCTCAATAGATGGGAGTAGGCGCGCTTGCGGATGTGTGCGTGTGTGTGGCCACGCGTTTGCTTAGGCATCAGTGTGTGAAAAGGTAGGTGCTTTTCTCTAGCTGCGTGTGCGTGCACGTGGTGCTGGGTGCACATCCCTGGGTGCTCGTGGAAAGGTTTCTGCATGGTTTTCGCTGAGGAATCGTGTGTGTGCACATGGACAAAGAGAAGGCGCAGCAACCAGGTTCCAGCGCCGAAGAAGGCAAAAGGCGAGGTTTCCGGCGCTATCTCCTTCTCTCCCCAGAGCTAGTCGCGCAAAGCAAGCCGCTAAGCCGGCGACCGGCAAGAGAGCTACAACGAAGCATGCCGAACGGAGAAAATAGCAGCAGCTCATCTGTTCACACCTTGTTTCTGCCATGTGCTTGAACGCCAAGACGTTCGCGCTTCTGTGAGATGAAAGACGTCCTTCTGCATATGTGGTTGCTCACACCGGTGCACTTGTTAGTGTATCCATTCAGTCCTGGGCTGCGGGGCATTCAGAAGTGGCTCTGTGGAGACGTCTGCATAGAGGCAGCTGTCAGAACACGCACACTCGATTGTTCACCAAAACATATGCAGACGCGTCCTTAGCCTGTAGATTTGGATGCACAGAGTTCCCTGTGTTCGCAAGAGACAAGGGAATCGCGTCTGTGCGCACAGAAGCAATAGCGGACCGTTTCCCTCGGAGTGAACGCGAAAGAGCCGTCTATATACTCGCAGACACGCGAACGTGCCTCAATGCGGTCACAGAGGCAGCAGCTTTTGCACAGATGCTCCTGGTGATTCTGGCACTTTCCAGGCACACTCCTGAAAGTCGCGCACACTGCTGTTCACTCGCTAAACGACCTCTTGGGAAACACGTCTCCGGTCGACGGACCGCTCAGATTGCTTCTCGTGTAACTGTGAACTGTGTCAGCGCAGGGAATCCGTCTCTGTTGAGCAGATGTCAATCCTGCCTCGCTTTTGCTTTGTTGCCTCTACCAAGACGATTTCCCGTTTCTCTCTTCACTGGAGCAGGCAGACACAGCCAACGCACATCAAGTGTCAAGAGACACGCTCTGCTGAGCTCAACGCTTGTGCAGATGCACATGTGCGACGAAGTCAACACACGTGCTTGTGGAGAGAAAGAAAGGGACTCCCAGGCGTGTGGAGCGACGGGGAGAAAGAGCGGGCGCTGAGGAACACAGTTTCAAACAGACTGTCTCCACACAAACAGGCACCTGTCTGCAGGTATCCTAGATCTTGATTCTTGAACTTGAGGAAACACGCGTCTGAGCAAAACTCCCAAACGCTTCCAGGAAAGACACAGGCTCTCCCACAAGCACACAAGTGTTTGCCCTCAGCTATAGATCAGGGACAAGCCTGTGAAGAGCAACCAAAGAGCTCGTCCGTCTTTCTCTCAGTAGATGGGAGTAGGCGCGCTTGCGGATGTGTGCGTGTGTGTGGCCACGCGTTTGCTTAGGCATCAGTGTGTGAAAAGGTAGGTGCTTTTCTCTAGCTGCGTGTGCGTGCACGTGGTGCTGGGTGCACATCCCTGGGTGCTCGTGGAAAGGTTTCTGCATGGTTTTCGCTGAGGAATCGTGTGTGTGCACATGGACAAAGAGAAGGCGCAGCAACCAGGTTCCAGCGCCGAAGAAGGCAAAAGGCGAGGTTTCCGGCGCTATCTCCTTCTCTCCCCAGAGCTAGTCGCGCAAAGCAAGCCGCTAAGCCGGCGACCGGCAAGAGAGCTACAACGAAGCATGCCGAACGGAGAAAATAGCAGCAGCTCATCTGTTCACACCTTGTTTCTGCCATGTGCTTGAACGCCAAGACGTTCGCGCTTCTGTGAGATGAAAGACGTCCTTCTGCATATGTGGTTGCTCACACCGGTGCACTTGTTAGTGTATCCATTCAGTCCTGGGCTGCGGGGCATTCAGAAGTGGCTCTGTGGAGACGTCTGCATAGAGGCAGCTGTCAGAACACGCACACTCGATTGTTCACCAAAACATATGCAGACGCGTCCTTAGCCTGTAGATTTGGATGCACAGAGTTCCCTGTGTTCGCAAGAGACAAGGGAATCGCGTCTGTGCGCACAGAAGCAATAGCGGACCGTTTCCCTCGGAGTGAACGCGAAAGAGCCGTCTATATACTCGCAGACACGCGAACGTGCCTCAATGCGGTCACAGAGGCAGCAGCTTTTGCACAGATGCTCCTGGTGATTCTGGCACTTTCCAGGCACACTCCTGAAAGTCGCGCACACTGCTGTTCACTCGCTAAACGACCTCTTGGGAAACACGTCTCCGGTCGACGGACCGCTCAGATTGCTTCTCGTGTAACTGTGAACTGTGTCAGCGCAGGGAATCCGTCTCTGTTGAGCAGATGTCAATCCTGCCTCGCTTTTGCTTTGTTGCCTCTACCAAGACGATTTCCCGTTTCTCTCTTCACTGGAGCAGGCAGACACAGCCAACGCACATCAAGTGTCAAGAGACACGCTCTGCTGAGCTCAACGCTTGTGCAGATGCACATGTGCGACGAAGTCAACACACGTGCTTGTGGAGAGAAAGAAAGGGACTCCCAGGCGTGTGGAGCGACGGGGAGAAAGAGCGGGCGCTGAGGAACACAGTTTCAAACAGACTGTCTCCACACAAACAGGCACCTGTCTGCAGGTATCCTAGATCTTGATTCTTGAACTTGAGGAAACACGCGTCTGAGCAAAACTCCCAAACGCTTCCAGGAAAGACACAGGCTCTCCCACAAGCACACAAGTGTTTGCCCTCAGCTATAGATCAGGGACAAGCCTGTGAAGAGCAACCAAAGAGCTCGTCCGTCTTTCTCTCAGTAGATGGGAGTAGGCGCGCTTGCGGATGTGTGCGTGTGTGTGGCCACGCGTTTGCTTAGGCATCAGTGTGTGAAAAGGTAGGTGCTTTTCTCTAGCTGCGTGTGCGTGCACGTGGTGCTGGGTGCACATCCCTGGGTGCTCGTGGAAAGGTTTCTGCATGGTTTTCGCTGAGGAATCGTGTGTGTGCACATGGACAAAGAGAAGGCGCAGCAACCAGGTTCCAGCGCCGAAGAAGGCAAAAGGCGAGGTTTCCGGCGCTATCTCCTTCTCTCCCCAGAGCTAGTCGCGCAAAGCAAGCCGCTAAGCCGGCGACCGGCAAGAGAGCTACAACGAAGCATGCCGAACGGAGAAAATAGCAGCAGCTCATCTGTTCACACCTTGTTTCTGCCATGTGCTTGAACGCCAAGACGTTCGCGCTTCTGTGAGATGAAAGACGTCCTTCTGCATATGTGGTTGCTCACACCGGTGCACTTGTTAGTGTATCCATTCAGTCCTGGGCTGCGGGGCATTCAGAAGTGGCTCTGTGGAGACGTCTGCATAGAGGCAGCTGTCAGAACACGCACACTCGATTGTTCACCAAAACATATGCAGACGCGTCCTTAGCCTGTAGATTTGGATGCACAGAGTTCCCTGTGTTCGCAAGAGACAAGGGAATCGCGTCTGTGCGCACAGAAGCAATAGCGGACCGTTTCCCTCGGAGTGAACGCGAAAGAGCCGTCTATATACTCGCAGACACGCGAACGTGCCTCAATGCGGTCACAGAGGCAGCAGCTTTTGCACAGATGCTCCTGGTGATTCTGGCACTTTCCAGGCACACTCCTGAAAGTCGCGCACACTGCTGTTCACTCGCTAAACGACCTCTTGGGAAACACGTCTCCGGTCGACGGACCGCTCAGATTGCTTCTCGTGTAACTGTGAACTGTGTCAGCGCAGGGAATCCGTCTCTGTTGAGCAGATGTCAATCCTGCCTCGCCTTTGCTTTGTTGCCTCTACCAAGATGATTTCCCGTTTCTCTCTTCACTGGAGCAGGCAGACACAGCCAACGCACATCAAGTGTCAAGAGACACGCTCTGCTGAGCTCAACGCTTGTGCAGATGCACATGTGCGACGAAGTCAACACACGTGCTTGTGGAGAGAAAGAAAGGGACTCCCAGGCGTGTGGAGCGACGGGGAGAAAGAGCGGGCGCTGAGGAACACAGTTTCAAACAGACTGTCTCCACACAAACAGGCACCTGTCTGCAGGTATCCTAGATCTTGATTCTTGAACTTGAGGAAACACGCGTCTGAGCAAAACTCCCAAACGCTTCCAGGAAAGACACAGGCTCTCCCACAAGCACACAAGTGTTTGCCCTCAGCTATAGATCAGGGACAAGCCTGTGAAGAGCAACCAAAGAGCTCGTCCGTCTTTCCCTCAATAGATGGGAGTAGGCGCGCTTGCGGATGTGTGCGTGTGTGTGGCCACGCGTTTGCTTAGGCATCAGTGTGTGAAAAGGTAGGTGCTTTTCTCTAGCTGCGTGTGCGTGCACGTGGTGCTGGGTGCACATCCCTGGGTGCTCGTGGAAAGGTTTCTGCATGGTTTTCGCTGAGGAATCGTGTGTGTGCACATGGACAAAGAGAAGGCGCAGCAACCAGGTTCCAGCGCCGAAGAAGGCAAAAGGCGAGGTTTCCGGCGCTATCTCCTTCTCTCCCCAGAGCTAGTCGCGCAAAGCAAGCCGCTAAGCCGGCGACCGGCAAGAGAGCTACAACGAAGCATGCCGAACGGAGAAAATAGCAGCAGCTCATCTGTTCACACCTTGTTTCTGCCATGTGCTTGAACGCCAAGACGTTCGCGCTTCTGTGAGATGAAAGACGTCCTTCTGCATATGTGGTTGCTCACACCGGTGCACTTGTTAGTGTATCCATTCAGTCCTGGGCTGCGGGGCATTCAGAAGTGGCTCTGTGGAGACGTCTGCATAGAGGCAGCTGTCAGAACACGCACACTCGATTGTTCACCAAAACATATGCAGACGCGTCCTTAGCCTGTAGATTTGGATGCACAGAGTTCCCTGTGTTCGCAAGAGACAAGGGAATCGCGTCTGTGCGCACAGAAGCAATAGCGGACCGTTTCCCTCGGAGTGAACGCGAAAGAGCCGTCTATATACTCGCAGACACGCGAACGTGCCTCAATGCGGTCACAGAGGCAGCAGCTTTTGCACAGATGCTCCTGGTGATTCTGGCACTTTCCAGGCACACTCCTGAAAGTCGCGCACACTGCTGTTCACTCGCTAAACGACCTCTTGGGAAACACGTCTCCGGTCGACGGACCGCTCAGATTGCTTCTCGTGTAACTGTGAACTGTGTCAGCGCAGGGAATCCGTCTCTGTTGAGCAGATGTCAATCCTGCCTCGCCTTTGCTTTGTTGCCTCTACCAAGATGATTTCCCGTTTCTCTCTTCACTGGAGCAGGCAGACACAGCCAACGCACATCAAGTGTCAAGAGACACGCTCTGCTGAGCTCAACGCTTGTGCAGATGCACATGTGCGACGAAGTCAACACACGTGCTTGTGGAGAGAAAGAAAGGGACTCCCAGGCGTGTGGAGCGACGGGGAGAAAGAGCGGGCGCTGAGGAACACAGTTTCAAACAGACTGTCTCCACACAAACAGGCACCTGTCTGCAGGTATCCTAGATCTTGATTCTTGAACTTGAGGAAACACGCGTCTGAGCAAAACTCCCAAACGCTTCCAGGAAAGACACAGGCTCTCCCACAAGCACACAAGTGTTTGCCCTCAGCTATAGATCAGGGACAAGCCTGTGAAGAGCAACCAAAGAGCTCGTCCGTCTTTCCCTCAATAGATGGGAGTAGGCGCGCTTGCGGATGTGTGCGTGTGTGTGGCCACGCGTTTGCTTAGGCATCAGAGTGTGAAAAGGTAGGTGCTTTTCTCTAGCTGCGTGTGCGTGCACGTGGTGCTGGGTGCACATCCCTGGGTGCTCGTGGAAAGGTTTCTGCATGGTTTTCGCTGAGGAATCGTGTGTGTGCACATGGACAAAGAGAAGGCGCAGCAACCAGGTTCCAGCGCCGAAGAAGGCAAAAGGCGAGGTTTCCGGCGCTATCTCCTTCTCTCCCCAGAGCTAGTCGCGCAAAGCAAGCCGCTAAGCCGGCGACCGGCAAGAGAGCTACAACGAAGCATGCCGAACGGAGAAAATAGCAGCAGCTCATCTGTTCACACCTTGTTTCTGCCATGTGCTTGAACGCCAAGACGTTCGCGCTTCTGTGAGATGAAAGACGTCCTTCTGCATATGTGGTTGCTCACACCGGTGCACTTGTTAGTGTATCCATTCAGTCCTGGGCTGCGGGGCATTCAGAAGTGGCTCTGTGGAGACGTCTGCATAGAGGCAGCTGTCAGAACACGCACACTCGATTGTTCACCAAAACATATGCAGACGCGTCCTTAGCCTGTAGATTTGGATGCACAGAGTTCCCTGTGTTCGCAAGAGACAAGGGAATCGCGTCTGTGCGCACAGAAGCAATAGCGGACCGTTTCCCTCGGAGTGAACGCGAAAGAGCCGTCTATATACTCGCAGACACGCGAACGTGCCTCAATGCGGTCACAGAGGCAGCAGCTTTTGCACAGATGCTCCTGGTGATTCTGGCACTTTCCAGGCACACTCCTGAAAGTCGCGCACACTGCTGTTCACTCGCTAAACGACCTCTTGGGAAACACGTCTCCGGTCGACGGACCGCTCAGATTGCTTCTCGTGTAACTGTGAACTGTGTCAGCGCAGGGAATCCGTCTCTGTTGAGCAGATGTCAATCCTGCCTCGCTTTTGCTTTGTTGCCTCTACCAAGATGATTTCCCGTTTCTCTCTTCACTGGAGCAGGCAGACACAGCCAACGCACATCAAGTGTCAAGAGACACGCTCTGCTGAGCTCAACGCTTGTGCAGATGCACATGTGCGACGAAGTCAACACACGTGCTTGTGGAGAGAAAGAAAGGGACTCCCAGGCGTGTGGAGCGACGGGGAGAAAGAGCGGGCGCTGAGGAACACAGTTTCAAACAGACTGTCTCCACACAAACAGGCACCTGTCTGCAGGTATCCTAGATCTTGATTCTTGAACTTGAGGAAACACGCGTCTGAGCAAAACTCCCAAACGCTTCCAGGAAAGACACAGGCTCTCCCACAAGCACACAAGTGTTTGCCCTCAGCTATAGATCAGGGACAAGCCTGTGAAGAGCAACCAAAGAGCTCGTCCGTCTTTCCCTCAATAGATGGGAGTAGGCGCGCTTGCGGATGTGTGCGTGTGTGTGGCCACGCGTTTGCTTAGGCATCAGTGTGTGAAAAGGTAGGTGCTTTTCTCTAGCTGCGTGTGCGTGCACGTGGTGCTGGGTGCACATCCCTGGGTGCTCGTGGAAAGGTTTCTGCATGGTTTTCGCTGAGGAATCGTGTGTGTGCACATGGACAAAGAGAAGGCGCAGCAACCAGGTTCCAGCGCCGAAGAAGGCAAAAGGCGAGGTTTCCGGCGCTATCTCCTTCTCTCCCCAGAGCTAGTCGCGCAAAGCAAGCCGCTAAGCCGGCGACCGGCAAGAGAGCTACAACGAAGCATGCCGAACGGAGAAAATAGCAGCAGCTCATCTGTTCACACCTTGTTTCTGCCATGTGCTTGAACGCCAAGACGTTCGCGCTTCTGTGAGATGAAAGACGTCCTTCTGCATATGTGGTTGCTCACACCGGTGCACTTGTTAGTGTATCCATTCAGTCCTGGGCTGCGGGGCATTCAGAAGTGGCTCTGTGGAGACGTCTGCATAGAGGCAGCTGTCAGAACACGCACACTCGATTGTTCACCAAAACATATGCAGACGCGTCCTTAGCCTGTAGATTTGGATGCACAGAGTTCCCTGTGTTCGCAAGAGACAAGGGAATCGCGTCTGTGCGCACAGAAGCAATAGCGGACCGTTTCCCTCGGAGTGAACGCGAAAGAGCCGTCTATATACTCGCAGACACGCGAACGTGCCTCAATGCGGTCACAGAGGCAGCAGCTTTTGCACAGATGCTCCTGGTGATTCTGGCACTTTCCAGGCACACTCCTGAAAGTCGCGCACACTGCTGTTCACTCGCTAAACGACCTCTTGGGAAACACGTCTCCGGTCGACGGACCGCTCAGATTGCTTCTCGTGTAACTGTGAACTGTGTCAGCGCAGGGAATCCGTCTCTGTTGAGCAGATGTCAATCCTGCCTCGCTTTTGCTTTGTTGCCTCTACCAAGATGATTTCCCGTTTCTCTCTTCACTGGAGCAGGCAGACACAGCCAACGCACATCAAGTGTCAAGAGACACGCTCTGCTGAGCTCAACGCTTGTGCAGATGCACATGTGCGACGAAGTCAACACACGTGCTTGTGGAGAGAAAGAAAGGGACTCCCAGGCGTGTGGAGCGACGGGGAGAAAGAGCGGGCGCTGAGGAACACAGTTTCAAACAGACTGTCTCCACACAAACAGGCACCTGTCTGCAGGTATCCTAGATCTTGATTCTTGAACTTGAGGAAACACGCGTCTGAGCAAAACTCCCAAACGCTTCCAGGAAAGACACAGGCTCTCCCACAAGCACACAAGTGTTTGCCCTCAGCTATAGATCAGGGACAAGCCTGTGAAGAGCAACCAAAGAGCTCGTCCGTCTTTCCCTCAATAGATGGGAGTAGGCGCGCTTGCGGATGTGTGCGTGTGTGTGGCCACGCGTTTGCTTAGGCATCAGAGTGTGAAAAGGTAGGTGCTTTTCTCTAGCTGCGTGTGCGTGCACGTGGTGCTGGGTGCACATCCCTGGGTGCTCGTGGAAAGGTTTCTGCATGGTTTTCGCTGAGGAATCGTGTGTGTGCACATGGACAAAGAGAAGGCGCAGCAACCAGGTTCCAGCGCCGAAGAAGGCAAAAGGCGAGGTTTCCGGCGCTATCTCCTTCTCTCCCCAGAGCTAGTCGCGCAAAGCAAGCCGCTAAGCCGGCGACCGGCAAGAGAGCTACAACGAAGCATGCCGAACGGAGAAAATAGCAGCAGCTCATCTGTTCACACCTTGTTTCTGCCATGTGCTTGAACGCCAAGACGTTCGCGCTTCTGTGAGATGAAAGACGTCCTTCTGCATATGTGGTTGCTCACACCGGTGCACTTGTTAGTGTATCCATTCAGTCCTGGGCTGCGGGGCATTCAGAAGTGGCTCTGTGGAGACGTCTGCATAGAGGCAGCTGTCAGAACACGCACACTCGATTGTTCACCAAAACATATGCAGACGCGTCCTTAGCCTGTAGATTTGGATGCACAGAGTTCCCTGTGTTCGCAAGAGACAAGGGAATCGCGTCTGTGCGCACAGAAGCAATAGCGGACCGTTTCCCTCGGAGTGAACGCGAAAGAGCCGTCTATATACTCGCAGACACGCGAACGTGCCTCAATGCGGTCACAGAGGCAGCAGCTTTTGCACAGATGCTCCTGGTGATTCTGGCACTTTCCAGGCACACTCCTGAAAGTCGCGCACACTGCTGTTCACTCGCTAAACGACCTCTTGGGAAACACGTCTCCGGTCGACGGACCGCTCAGATTGCTTCTCGTGTAACTGTGAACTGTGTCAGCGCAGGGAATCCGTCTCTGTTGAGCAGATGTCAATCCTGCCTCGCCTTTGCTTTGTTGCCTCTACCAAGATGATTTCCCGTTTCTCTCTTCACTGGAGCAGGCAGACACAGCCAACGCACATCAAGTGTCAAGAGACACGCTCTGCTGAGCTCAACGCTTGTGCAGATGCACATGTGCGACGAAGTCAACACACGTGCTTGTGGAGAGAAAGAAAGGGACTCCCAGGCGTGTGGAGCGACGGGGAGAAAGAGCGGGCGCTGAGGAACACAGTTTCAAACAGACTGTCTCCACACAAACAGGCACCTGTCTGCAGGTATCCTAGATCTTGATTCTTGAACTTGAGGAAACACGCGTCTGAGCAAAACTCCCAAACGCTTCCAGGAAAGACACAGGCTCTCCCACAAGCACACAAGTGTTTGCCCTCAGCTATAGATCAGGGACAAGCCTGTGAAGAGCAACCAAAGAGCTCGTCCGTCTTTCCCTCAATAGATGGGAGTAGGCGCGCTTGCGGATGTGTGCGTGTGTGTGGCCACGCGTTTGCTTAGGCATCAGTGTGTGAAAAGGTAGGTGCTTTTCTCTAGCTGCGTGTGCGTGCACGTGGTGCTGGGTGCACATCCCTGGGTGCTCGTGGAAAGGTTTCTGCATGGTTTTCGCTGAGGAATCGTGTGTGTGCACATGGACAAAGAGAAGGCGCAGCAACCAGGTTCCAGCGCCGAAGAAGGCAAAAGGCGAGGTTTCCGGCGCTATCTCCTTCTCTCCCCAGAGCTAGTCGCGCAAAGCAAGCCGCTAAGCCGGCGACCGGCAAGAGAGCTACAACGAAGCATGCCGAACGGAGAAAATAGCAGCAGCTCATCTGTTCACACCTTGTTTCTGCCATGTGCTTGAACGCCAAGACGTTCGCGCTTCTGTGAGATGAAAGACGTCCTTCTGCATATGTGGTTGCTCACACCGGTGCACTTGTTAGTGTATCCATTCAGTCCTGGGCTGCGGGGCATTCAGAAGTGGCTCTGTGGAGACGTCTGCATAGAGGCAGCTGTCAGAACACGCACACTCGATTGTTCACCAAAACATATGCAGACGCGTCCTTAGCCTGTAGATTTGGATGCACAGAGTTCCCTGTGTTCGCAAGAGACAAGGGAATCGCGTCTGTGCGCACAGAAGCAATAGCGGACCGTTTCCCTCGGAGTGAACGCGAAAGAGCCGTCTATATACTCGCAGACACGCGAACGTGCCTCAATGCGGTCACAGAGGCAGCAGCTTTTGCACAGATGCTCCTGGTGATTCTGGCACTTTCCAGGCACACTCCTGAAAGTCGCGCACACTGCTGTTCACTCGCTAAACGACCTCTTGGGAAACACGTCTCCGGTCGACGGACCGCTCAGATTGCTTCTCGTGTAACTGTGAACTGTGTCAGCGCAGGGAATCCGTCTCTGTTGAGCAGATGTCAATCCTGCCTCGCCTTTGCTTTCTTGCCTCTACCAAGATGATTTCCCGTTTCTCTCTTCACTGGAGCAGGCAGACACAGCCAACGCACATCAAGTGTCAAGAGACACGCTCTGCTGAGCTCAACGCTTGTGCAGATGCACATGTGCGACGAAGTCAACACACGTGCTTGTGGAGAGAAAGAAAGGGACTCCCAGGCGTGTGGAGCGACGGGGAGAAAGAGCGGGCGCTGAGGAACACAGTTTCAAACAGACTGTCTCCACACAAACAGGCACCTGTCTGCAGGTATCCTAGATCTTGATTCTTGAACTTGAGGAAACACGCGTCTGAGCAAAACTCCCAAACGCTTCCAGGAAAGACACAGGCTCTCCCACAAGCACACAAGTGTTTGCCCTCAGCTATAGATCAGGGACAAGCCTGTGAAGAGCAACCAAAGAGCTCGTCCGTCTTTCCCTCAGTAGATGGGAGTAGGCGCGCTTGCGGATGTGTGCGTGTGTGTGGCCACGCGTTTGCTTAGGCATCAGTGTGTGAAAAGGTAGGTGCTTTTCTCTAGCTGCGTGTGCGTGCACGTGGTGCTGGGTGCACATCCCTGGGTGCTCGTGGAAAGGTTTCTGCATGGTTTTCGCTGAGGAATCGTGTGTGTGCACATGGACAAAGAGAAGGCGCAGCAACCAGGTTCCAGCGCCGAAGAAGGCAAAAGGCGAGGTTTCCGGCGCTATCTCCTTCTCTCCCCAGAGCTAGTCGCGCAAAGCAAGCCGCTAAGCCGGCGACCGGCAAGAGAGCTACAACGAAGCATGCCGAACGGAGAAAATAGCAGCAGCTCATCTGTTCACACCTTGTTTCTGCCATGTGCTTGAACGCCAAGACGTTCGCGCTTCTGTGAGATGAAAGACGTCCTTCTGCATATGTGGTTGCTCACACCGGTGCACTTGTTAGTGTATCCATTCAGTCCTGGGCTGCGGGGCATTCAGAAGTGGCTCTGTGGAGACGTCTGCATAGAGGCAGCTGTCAGAACACGCACACTCGATTGTTCACCAAAACATATGCAGACGCGTCCTTAGCCTGTAGATTTGGATGCACAGAGTTCCCTGTGTTCGCAAGAGACAAGGGAATCGCGTCTGTGCGCACAGAAGCAATAGCGGACCGTTTCCCTCGGAGTGAACGCGAAAGAGCCGTCTATATACTCGCAGACACGCGAACGTGCCTCAATGCGGTCACAGAGGCAGCAGCTTTTGCACAGATGCTCCTGGTGATTCTGGCACTTTCCAGGCACACTCCTGAAAGTCGCGCACACTGCTGTTCACTCGCTAAACGACCTCTTGGGAAACACGTCTCCGGTCGACGGACCGCTCAGATTGCTTCTCGTGTAACTGTGAACTGTGTCAGCGCAGGGAATCCGTCTCTGTTGAGCAGATGTCAATCCTGCCTCGCTTTTGCTTTGTTGCCTCTACCAAGATGATTTCCCGTTTCTCTCTTCACTGGAGCAGGCAGACACAGCCAACGCACATCAAGTGTCAAGAGACACGCTCTGCTGAGCTCAACGCTTGTGCAGATGCACATGTGCGACGAAGTCAACACACGTGCTTGTGGAGAGAAAGAAAGGGACTCCCAGGCGTGTGGAGCGACGGGGAGAAAGAGCGGGCGCTGAGGAACACAGTTTCAAACAGACTGTCTCCACACAAACAGGCACCTGTCTGCAGGTATCCTAGATCTTGATTCTTGAACTTGAGGAAACACGCGTCTGAGCAAAACTCCCAAACGCTTCCAGGAAAGACACAGGCTCTCCCACAAGCACACAAGTGTTTGCCCTCAGCTATAGATCAGGGACAAGCCTGTGAAGAGCAACCAAAGAGCTCGTCCGTCTTTCCCTCAATAGATGGGAGTAGGCGCGCTTGCGGATGTGTGCGTGTGTGTGGCCACGCGTTTGCTTAGGCATCAGAGTGTGAAAAGGTAGGTGCTTTTCTCTAGCTGCGTGTGCGTGCACGTGGTGCTGGGTGCACATCCCTGGGTGCTCGTGGAAAGGTTTCTGCATGGTTTTCGCTGAGGAATCGTGTGTGTGCACATGGACAAAGAGAAGGCGCAGCAACCAGGTTCCAGCGCCGAAGAAGGCAAAAGGCGAGGTTTCCGGCGCTATCTCCTTCACTCCCCAGAGCTAGTCGCGCAAAGCAAGCCGCTAAGCCGGCGACCGGCAAGAGAGCTACAACGAAGCATGCCGAACGGAGAAAATAGCAGCAGCTCATCTGTTCACACCTTGTTTCTGCCATGTGCTTGAACGCCAAGACGTTCGCGCTTCTGTGAGATGAAAGACGTCCTTCTGCATATGTGGTTGCTCACACCGGTGCACTTGTTAGTGTATCCATTCAGTCCTGGGCTGCTGGGCATTCAGAAGTGGCTCTGTGGAGACGTCTGCATAGAGGCAGCTGTCAGAACACGCACACTCGATTGTTCACCAAAACATATGCAGACGCGTCCTTAGCCTGTAGATTTGGATGCACAGAGTTCCCTGTGTTCGCAAGAGACAAGGGAATCGCGTCTGTGCGCACAGAAGCAATAGCGGACCGTTTCCCTCGGAGTGAACGCGAAAGAGCCGTCTGTATACTCGCAGACACGCGAACGTGCCTCAATGCGGTCACAGAGGCAGCAGCTTTTGCACAGATGCTCCTGGTGATTCTGGCACTTTCCAGGCACACTCCTGAAAGTCGCGCACACTGCTGTTCACTCGCTAAACGACCTCTTGGGAAACACGTCTCCGGTCGACGGACCGCTCAGATTGCTTCTCGTGTAACTGTGAACTGTGTCAGCGCAGGGAATCCGTCTCTGTTGAGCAGATGTCAATCCTGCCTCGCTTTTGCTTTGTTGCCTCTACCAAGATGATTTCCCGTTTCTCTCTTCACTGGAGCAGGCAGACACAGCCAACGCACATCAAGTGTCAAGAGACACGCTCTGCTGAGCTCAACGCTTGTGCAGATGCACATGTGCGACGAAGTCAACACACGTGCTTGTGGAGAGAAAGAAAGGGACTCCCAGGCGTGTGGAGCGACGGGGAGAAAGAGCGGGCGCTGAGGAACACAGTTTCAAACAGACTGTCTCCACACAAACAGGCACCTGTCTGCAGGTATCCTAGATCTTGATTCTTGAACTTGAGGAAACACGCGTCTGAGCAAAACTCCCAAACGCTTCCAGGAAAGACACAGGCTCTCCCACAAGCACACAAGTGTTTGCCCTCAGCTATAGATCAGGGACAAGCCTGTGAAGAGCAACCAAAGAGCTCGTCCGTCTTTCCCTCAATAGATGGGAGTAGGCGCGCTTGCGGATGTGTGCGTGTGTGTGGCCACGCGTTTGCTTAGGCATCAGAGTGTGAAAAGGTAGGTGCTTTTCTCTAGCTGCGTGTGCGTGCACGTGGTGCTGGGTGCACATCCCTGGGTGCTCGTGGAAAGGTTTCTGCATGGTTTTCGCTGAGGAATCGTGTGTGTGCACATGGACAAAGAGAAGGCGCAGCAACCAGGTTCCAGCGCCGAAGAAGGCAAAAGGCGAGGTTTCCGGCGCTATCTCCTTCACTCCCCAGAGCTAGTCGCGCAAAGCAAGCCGCTAAGCCGGCGACCGGCAAGAGAGCTACAACGAAGCATGCCGAACGGAGAAAATAGCAGCAGCTCATCTGTTCACACCTTGTTTCTGCCATGTGCTTGAACGCCAAGACGTTCGCGCTTCTGTGAGATGAAAGACGTCCTTCTGCATATGTGGTTGCTCACACCGGTGCACTTGTTAGTGTATCCATTCAGTCCTGGGCTGCTGGGCATTCAGAAGTGGCTCTGTGGAGACGTCTGCATAGAGGCAGCTGTCAGAACACGCACACTCGATTGTTCACCAAAACATATGCAGACGCGTCCTTAGCCTGTAGATTTGGATGCACAGAGTTCCCTGTGTTCGCAAGAGACAAGGGAATCGCGTCTGTGCGCACAGAAGCAATAGCGGACCGTTTCCCTCGGAGTGAACGCGAAAGAGCCGTCTGTATACTCGCAGACACGCGAACGTGCCTCAATGCGGTCACAGAGGCAGCAGCTTTTGCACAGATGCTCCTGGTGATTCTGGCACTTTCCAGGCACACTCCTGAAAGTCGCGCACACTGCTGTTCACTCGCTAAACGACCTCTTGGGAAACACGTCTCCGGTCGACGGACCGCTCAGATTGCTTCTCGTGTAACTGTGAACTGTGTCAGCGCAGGGAATCCGTCTCTGTTGAGCAGATGTCAATCCTGCCTCGCTTTTGCTTTGTTGCCTCTACCAAGATGATTTCCCGTTTCTCTCTTCACTGGAGCAGGCAGACACAGCCAACGCACATCAAGTGTCAAGAGACACGCTCTGCTGAGCTCAACGCTTGTGCAGATGCACATGTGCGACGAAGTCAACACACGTGCTTGTGGAGAGAAAGAAAGGGACTCCCAGGCGTGTGGAGCGACGGGGAGAAAGAGCGGGCGCTGAGGAACACAGTTTCAAACAGACTGTCTCCACACAAACAGGCACCTGTCTGCAGGTATCCTAGATCTTGATTCTTGAACTTGAGGAAACACGCGTCTGAGCAAAACTCCCAAACGCTTCCAGGAAAGACACAGGCTCTCCCACAAGCACACAAGTGTTTGCCCTCAGCTATAGATCAGGGACAAGCCTGTGAAGAGCAACCAAAGAGCTCGTCCGTCTTTCCCTCAATAGATGGGAGTAGGCGCGCTTGCGGATGTGTGCGTGTGTGTGGCCACGCGTTTGCTTAGGCATCAGTGTGTGAAAAGGTAGGTGCTTTTCTCTAGCTGCGTGTGCGTGCACGTGGTGCTGGGTGCACATCCCTGGGTGCTCGTGGAAAGGTTTCTGCATGGTTTTCGCTGAGGAATCGTGTGTGTGCACATGGACAAAGAGAAGGCGCAGCAACCAGGTTCCAGCGCCGAAGAAGGCAAAAGGCGAGGTTTCCGGCGCTATCTCCTTCTCTCCCCAGAGCTAGTCGCGCAAAGCAAGCCGCTAAGCCGGCGACCGGCAAGAGAGCTACAACGAAGCATGCCGAACGGAGAAAATAGCAGCAGCTCATCTGTTCACACCTTGTTTCTGCCATGTGCTTGAACGCCAAGACGTTCGCGCTTCTGTGAGATGAAAGACGTCCTTCTGCATATGTGGTTGCTCACACCGGTGCACTTGTTAGTGTATCCATTCAGTCCTGGGCTGCGGGGCATTCAGAAGTGGCTCTGTGGAGACGTCTGCATAGAGGCAGCTGTCAGAACACGCACACTCGATTGTTCACCAAAACATATGCAGACGCGTCCTTAGCCTGTAGATTTGGATGCACAGAGTTCCCTGTGTTCGCAAGAGACAAGGGAATCGCGTCTGTGCGCACAGAAGCAATAGCGGACCGTTTCCCTCGGAGTGAACGCGAAAGAGCCGTCTATATACTCGCAGACACGCGAACGTGCCTCAATGCGGTCACAGAGGCAGCAGCTTTTGCACAGATGCTCCTGGTGATTCTGGCACTTTCCAGGCACACTCCTGAAAGTCGCGCACACTGCTGTTCACTCGCTAAACGACCTCTTGGGAAACACGTCTCCGGTCGACGGACCGCTCAGATTGCTTCTCGTGTAACTGTGAACTGTGTCAGCGCAGGGAATCCGTCTCTGTTGAGCAGATGTCAATCCTGCCTCGCCTTTGCTTTGTTGCCTCTACCAAGATGATTTCCCGTTTCTCTCTTCACTGGAGCAGGCAGACACAGCCAACGCACATCAAGTGTCAAGAGACACGCTCTGCTGAGCTCAACGCTTGTGCAGATGCACATGTGCGACGAAGTCAACACACGTGCTTGTGGAGAGAAAGAAAGGGACTCCCAGGCGTGTGGAGCGACGGGGAGAAAGAGCGGGCGCTGAGGAACACAGTTTCAAACAGACTGTCTCCACACAAACAGGCACCTGTCTGCAGGTATCCTAGATCTTGATTCTTGAACTTGAGGAAACACGCGTCTGAGCAAAACTCCCAAACGCTTCCAGGAAAGACACAGGCTCTCCCACAAGCACACAAGTGTTTGCCCTCAGCTATAGATCAGGGACAAGCCTGTGAAGAGCAACCAAAGAGCTCGTCCGTCTTTCCCTCAATAGATGGGAGTAGGCGCGCTTGCGGATGTGTGCGTGTGTGTGGCCACGCGTTTGCTTAGGCATCAGTGTGTGAAAAGGTAGGTGCTTTTCTCTAGCTGCGTGTGCGTGCACGTGGTGCTGGGTGCACATCCCTGGGTGCTCGTGGAAAGGTTTCTGCATGGTTTTCGCTGAGGAATCGTGTGTGTGCACATGGACAAAGAGAAGGCGCAGCAACCAGGTTCCAGCGCCGAAGAAGGCAAAAGGCGAGGTTTCCGGCGCTATCTCCTTCTCTCCCCAGAGCTAGTCGCGCAAAGCAAGCCGCTAAGCCGGCGACCGGCAAGAGAGCTACAACGAAGCATGCCGAACGGAGAAAATAGCAGCAGCTCATCTGTTCACACCTTGTTTCTGCCATGTGCTTGAACGCCAAGACGTTCGCGCTTCTGTGAGATGAAAGACGTCCTTCTGCATATGTGGTTGCTCACACCGGTGCACTTGTTAGTGTATCCATTCAGTCCTGGGCTGCGGGGCATTCAGAAGTGGCTCTGTGGAGACGTCTGCATAGAGGCAGCTGTCAGAACACGCACACTCGATTGTTCACCAAAACATATGCAGACGCGTCCTTAGCCTGTAGATTTGGATGCACAGAGTTCCCTGTGTTCGCAAGAGACAAGGGAATCGCGTCTGTGCGCACAGAAGCAATAGCGGACCGTTTCCCTCGGAGTGAACGCGAAAGAGCCGTCTATATACTCGCAGACACGCGAACGTGCCTCAATGCGGTCACAGAGGCAGCAGCTTTTGCACAGATGCTCCTGGTGATTCTGGCACTTTCCAGGCACACTCCTGAAAGTCGCGCACACTGCTGTTCACTCGCTAAACGACCTCTTGGGAAACACGTCTCCGGTCGACGGACCGCTCAGATTGCTTCTCGTGTAACTGTGAACTGTGTCAGCGCAGGGAATCCGTCTCTGTTGAGCAGATGTCAATCCTGCCTCGCCTTTGCTTTGTTGCCTCTACCAAGATGATTTCCCGTTTCTCTCTTCACTGGAGCAGGCAGACACAGCCAACGCACATCAAGTGTCAAGAGACACGCTCTGCTGAGCTCAACGCTTGTGCAGATGCACATGTGCGACGAAGTCAACACACGTGCTTGTGGAGAGAAAGAAAGGGACTCCCAGGCGTGTGGAGCGACGGGGAGAAAGAGCGGGCGCTGAGGAACACAGTTTCAAACAGACTGTCTCCACACAAACAGGCACCTGTCTGCAGGTATCCTAGATCTTGATTCTTGAACTTGAGGAAACACGCGTCTGAGCAAAACTCCCAAACGCTTCCAGGAAAGACACAGGCTCTCCCACAAGCACACAAGTGTTTGCCCTCAGCTATAGATCAGGGACAAGCCTGTGAAGAGCAACCAAAGAGCTCGTCCGTCTTTCCCTCAATAGATGGGAGTAGGCGCGCTTGCGGATGTGTGCGTGTGTGTGGCCACGCGTTTGCTTAGGCATCAGTGTGTGAAAAGGTAGGTGCTTTTCTCTAGCTGCGTGTGCGTGCACGTGGTGCTGGGTGCACATCCCTGGGTGCTCGTGGAAAGGTTTCTGCATGGTTTTCGCTGAGGAATCGTGTGTGTGCACATGGACAAAGAGAAGGCGCAGCAACCAGGTTCCAGCGCCGAAGAAGGCAAAAGGCGAGGTTTCCGGCGCTATCTCCTTCTCTCCCCAGAGCTAGTCGCGCAAAGCAAGCCGCTAAGCCGGCGACCGGCAAGAGAGCTACAACGAAGCATGCCGAACGGAGAAAATAGCAGCAGCTCATCTGTTCACACCTTGTTTCTGCCATGTGCTTGAACGCCAAGACGTTCGCGCTTCTGTGAGATGAAAGACGTCCTTCTGCATATGTGGTTGCTCACACCGGTGCACTTGTTAGTGTATCCATTCAGTCCTGGGCTGCGGGGCATTCAGAAGTGGCTCTGTGGAGACGTCTGCATAGAGGCAGCTGTCAGAACACGCACACTCGATTGTTCACCAAAACATATGCAGACGCGTCCTTAGCCTGTAGATTTGGATGCACAGAGTTCCCTGTGTTCGCAAGAGACAAGGGAATCGCGTCTGTGCGCACAGAAGCAATAGCGGACCGTTTCCCTCGGAGTGAACGCGAAAGAGCCGTCTATATACTCGCAGACACGCGAACGTGCCTCAATGCGGTCACAGAGGCAGCAGCTTTTGCACAGATGCTCCTGGTGATTCTGGCACTTTCCAGGCACACTCCTGAAAGTCGCGCACACTGCTGTTCACTCGCTAAACGACCTCTTGGGAAACACGTCTCCGGTCGACGGACCGCTCAGATTGCTTCTCGTGTAACTGTGAACTGTGTCAGCGCAGGGAATCCGTCTCTGTTGAGCAGATGTCAATCCTGCCTCGCTTTTGCTTTGTTGCCTCTACCAAGATGATTTCCCGTTTCTCTCTTCACTGGAGCAGGCAGACACAGCCAACGCACATCAAGTGTCAAGAGACACGCTCTGCTGAGCTCAACGCTTGTGCAGATGCACATGTGCGACGAAGTCAACACACGTGCTTGTGGAGAGAAAGAAAGGGACTCCCAGGCGTGTGGAGCGACGGGGAGAAAGAGCGGGCGCTGAGGAACACAGTTTCAAACAGACTGTCTCCACACAAACAGGCACCTGTCTGCAGGTATCCTAGATCTTGATTCTTGAACTTGAGGAAACACGCGTCTGAGCAAAACTCCCAAACGCTTCCAGGAAAGACACAGGCTCTCCCACAAGCACACAAGTGTTTGCCCTCAGCTATAGATCAGGGACAAGCCTGTGAAGAGCAACCAAAGAGCTCGTCCGTCTTTCCCTCAATAGATGGGAGTAGGCGCGCTTGCGGATGTGTGCGTGTGTGTGGCCACGCGTTTGCTTAGGCATCAGTGTGTGAAAAGGTAGGTGCTTTTCTCTAGCTGCGTGTGCGTGCACGTGGTGCTGGGTGCACATCCCTGGGTGCTCGTGGAAAGGTTTCTGCATGGTTTTCGCTGAGGAATCGTGTGTGTGCACATGGACAAAGAGAAGGCGCAGCAACCAGGTTCCAGCGCCGAAGAAGGCAAAAGGCGAGGTTTCCGGCGCTATCTCCTTCTCTCCCCAGAGCTAGTCGCGCAAAGCAAGCCGCTAAGCCGGCGACCGGCAAGAGAGCTACAACGAAGCATGCCGAACGGAGAAAATAGCAGCAGCTCATCTGTTCACACCTTGTTTCTGCCATGTGCTTGAACGCCAAGACGTTCGCGCTTCTGTGAGATGAAAGACGTCCTTCTGCATATGTGGTTGCTCACACCGGTGCACTTGTTAGTGTATCCATTCAGTCCTGGGCTGCGGGGCATTCAGAAGTGGCTCTGTGGAGACGTCTGCATAGAGGCAGCTGTCAGAACACGCACACTCGATTGTTCACCAAAACATATGCAGACGCGTCCTTAGCCTGTAGATTTGGATGCACAGAGTTCCCTGTGTTCGCAAGAGACAAGGGAATCGCGTCTGTGCGCACAGAAGCAATAGCGGACCGTTTCCCTCGGAGTGAACGCGAAAGAGCCGTCTATATACTCGCAGACACGCGAACGTGCCTCAATGCGGTCACAGAGGCAGCAGCTTTTGCACAGATGCTCCTGGTGATTCTGGCACTTTCCAGGCACACTCCTGAAAGTCGCGCACACTGCTGTTCACTCGCTAAACGACCTCTTGGGAAACACGTCTCCGGTCGACGGACCGCTCAGATTGCTTCTCGTGTAACTGTGAACTGTGTCAGCGCAGGGAATCCGTCTCTGTTGAGCAGATGTCAATCCTGCCTCGCTTTTGCTTTGTTGCCTCTACCAAGATGATTTCCCGTTTCTCTCTTCACTGGAGCAGGCAGACACAGCCAACGCACATCAAGTGTCAAGAGACACGCTCTGCTGAGCTCAACGCTTGTGCAGATGCACATGTGCGACGAAGTCAACACACGTGCTTGTGGAGAGAAAGAAAGGGACTCCCAGGCGTGTGGAGCGACGGGGAGAAAGAGCGGGCGCTGAGGAACACAGTTTCAAACAGACTGTCTCCACACAAACAGGCACCTGTCTGCAGGTATCCTAGATCTTGATTCTTGAACTTGAGGAAACACGCGTCTGAGCAAAACTCCCAAACGCTTCCAGGAAAGACACAGGCTCTCCCACAAGCACACAAGTGTTTGCCCTCAGCTATAGATCAGGGACAAGCCTGTGAAGAGCAACCAAAGAGCTCGTCCGTCTTTCCCTCAATAGATGGGAGTAGGCGCGCTTGCGGATGTGTGCGTGTGTGTGGCCACGCGTTTGCTTAGGCATCAGTGTGTGAAAAGGTAGGTGCTTTTCTCTAGCTGCGTGTGCGTGCACGTGGTGCTGGGTGCACATCCCTGGGTGCTCGTGGAAAGGTTTCTGCATGGTTTTCGCTGAGGAATCGTGTGTGTGCACATGGACAAAGAGAAGGCGCAGCAACCAGGTTCCAGCGCCGAAGAAGGCAAAAGGCGAGGTTTCCGGCGCTATCTCCTTCTCTCCCCAGAGCTAGTCGCGCAAAGCAAGCCGCTAAGCCGGCGACCGGCAAGAGAGCTACAACGAAGCATGCCGAACGGAGAAAATAGCAGCAGCTCATCTGTTCACACCTTGTTTCTGCCATGTGCTTGAACGCCAAGACGTTCGCGCTTCTGTGAGATGAAAGACGTCCTTCTGCATATGTGGTTGCTCACACCGGTGCACTTGTTAGTGTATCCATTCAGTCCTGGGCTGCGGGGCATTCAGAAGTGGCTCTGTGGAGACGTCTGCATAGAGGCAGCTGTCAGAACACGCACACTCGATTGTTCACCAAAACATATGCAGACGCGTCCTTAGCCTGTAGATTTGGATGCACAGAGTTCCCTGTGTTCGCAAGAGACAAGGGAATCGCGTCTGTGCGCACAGAAGCAATAGCGGACCGTTTCCCTCGGAGTGAACGCGAAAGAGCCGTCTATATACTCGCAGACACGCGAACGTGCCTCAATGCGGTCACAGAGGCAGCAGCTTTTGCACAGATGCTCCTGGTGATTCTGGCACTTTCCAGGCACACTCCTGAAAGTCGCGCACACTGCTGTTCACTCGCTAAACGACCTCTTGGGAAACACGTCTCCGGTCGACGGACCGCTCAGATTGCTTCTCGTGTAACTGTGAACTGTGTCAGCGCAGGGAATCCGTCTCTGTTGAGCAGATGTCAATCCTGCCTCGCCTTTGCTTTGTTGCCTCTACCAAGATGATTTCCCGTTTCTCTCTTCACTGGAGCAGGCAGACACAGCCAACGCACATCAAGTGTCAAGAGACACGCTCTGCTGAGCTCAACGCTTGTGCAGATGCACATGTGCGACGAAGTCAACACACGTGCTTGTGGAGAGAAAGAAAGGGACTCCCAGGCGTGTGGAGCGACGGGGAGAAAGAGCGGGCGCTGAGGAACACAGTTTCAAACAGACTGTCTCCACACAAACAGGCACCTGTCTGCAGGTATCCTAGATCTTGATTCTTGAACTTGAGGAAACACGCGTCTGAGCAAAACTCCCAAACGCTTCCAGGAAAGACACAGGCTCTCCCACAAGCACACAAGTGTTTGCCCTCAGCTATAGATCAGGGACAAGCCTGTGAAGAGCAACCAAAGAGCTCGTCCGTCTTTCCCTCAATAGATGGGAGTAGGCGCGCTTGCGGATGTGTGCGTGTGTGTGGCCACGCGTTTGCTTAGGCATCAGTGTGTGAAAAGGTAGGTGCTTTTCTCTAGCTGCGTGTGCGTGCACGTGGTGCTGGGTGCACATCCCTGGGTGCTCGTGGAAAGGTTTCTGCATGGTTTTCGCTGAGGAATCGTGTGTGTGCACATGGACAAAGAGAAGGCGCAGCAACCAGGTTCCAGCGCCGAAGAAGGCAAAAGGCGAGGTTTCCGGCGCTATCTCCTTCTCTCCCCAGAGCTAGTCGCGCAAAGCAAGCCGCTAAGCCGGCGACCGGCAAGAGAGCTACAACGAAGCATGCCGAACGGAGAAAATAGCAGCAGCTCATCTGTTCACACCTTGTTTCTGCCATGTGCTTGAACGCCAAGACGTTCGCGCTTCTGTGAGATGAAAGACGTCCTTCTGCATATGTGGTTGCTCACACCGGTGCACTTGTTAGTGTATCCATTCAGTCCTGGGCTGCGGGGCATTCAGAAGTGGCTCTGTGGAGACGTCTGCATAGAGGCAGCTGTCAGAACACGCACACTCGATTGTTCACCAAAACATATGCAGACGCGTCCTTAGCCTGTAGATTTGGATGCACAGAGTTCCCTGTGTTCGCAAGAGACAAGGGAATCGCGTCTGTGCGCACAGAAGCAATAGCGGACCGTTTCCCTCGGAGTGAACGCGAAAGAGCCGTCTATATACTCGCAGACACGCGAACGTGCCTCAATGCGGTCACAGAGGCAGCAGCTTTTGCACAGATGCTCCTGGTGATTCTGGCACTTTCCAGGCACACTCCTGAAAGTCGCGCACACTGCTGTTCACTCGCTAAACGACCTCTTGGGAAACACGTCTCCGGTCGACGGACCGCTCAGATTGCTTCTCGTGTAACTGTGAACTGTGTCAGCGCAGGGAATCCGTCTCTGTTGAGCAGATGTCAATCCTGCCTCGCTTTTGCTTTGTTGCCTCTACCAAGATGATTTCCCGTTTCTCTCTTCACTGGAGCAGGCAGACACAGCCAACGCACATCAAGTGTCAAGAGACACGCTCTGCTGAGCTCAACGCTTGTGCAGATGCACATGTGCGACGAAGTCAACACACGTGCTTGTGGAGAGAAAGAAAGGGACTCCCAGGCGTGTGGAGCGACGGGGAGAAAGAGCGGGCGCTGAGGAACACAGTTTCAAACAGACTGTCTCCACACAAACAGGCACCTGTCTGCAGGTATCCTAGATCTTGATTCTTGAACTTGAGGAAACACGCGTCTGAGCAAAACTCCCAAACGCTTCCAGGAAAGACACAGGCTCTCCCACAAGCACACAAGTGTTTGCCCTCAGCTATAGATCAGGGACAAGCCTGTGAAGAGCAACCAAAGAGCTCGTCCGTCTTTCCCTCAATAGATGGGAGTAGGCGCGCTTGCGGATGTGTGCGTGTGTGTGGCCACGCGTTTGCTTAGGCATCAGTGTGTGAAAAGGTAGGTGCTTTTCTCTAGCTGCGTGTGCGTGCACGTGGTGCTGGGTGCACATCCCTGGGTGCTCGTGGAAAGGTTTCTGCATGGTTTTCGCTGAGGAATCGTGTGTGTGCACATGGACAAAGAGAAGGCGCAGCAACCAGGTTCCAGCGCCGAAGAAGGCAAAAGGCGAGGTTTCCGGCGCTATCTCCTTCTCTCCCCAGAGCTAGTCGCGCAAAGCAAGCCGCTAAGCCGGCGACCGGCAAGAGAGCTACAACGAAGCATGCCGAACGGAGAAAATAGCAGCAGCTCATCTGTTCACACCTTGTTTCTGCCATGTGCTTGAACGCCAAGACGTTCGCGCTTCTGTGAGATGAAAGACGTCCTTCTGCATATGTGGTTGCTCACACCGGTGCACTTGTTAGTGTATCCATTCAGTCCTGGGCTGCGGGGCATTCAGAAGTGGCTCTGTGGAGACGTCTGCATAGAGGCAGCTGTCAGAACACGCACACTCGATTGTTCACCAAAACATATGCAGACGCGTCCTTAGCCTGTAGATTTGGATGCACAGAGTTCCCTGTGTTCGCAAGAGACAAGGGAATCGCGTCTGTGCGCACAGAAGCAATAGCGGACCGTTTCCCTCGGAGTGAACGCGAAAGAGCCGTCTATATACTCGCAGACACGCGAACGTGCCTCAATGCGGTCACAGAGGCAGCAGCTTTTGCACAGATGCTCCTGGTGATTCTGGCACTTTCCAGGCACACTCCTGAAAGTCGCGCACACTGCTGTTCACTCGCTAAACGACCTCTTGGGAAACACGTCTCCGGTCGACGGACCGCTCAGATTGCTTCTCGTGTAACTGTGAACTGTGTCAGCGCAGGGAATCCGTCTCTGTTGAGCAGATGTCAATCCTGCCTCGCTTTTGCTTTGTTGCCTCTACCAAGATGATTTCCCGTTTCTCTCTTCACTGGAGCAGGCAGACACAGCCAACGCACATCAAGTGTCAAGAGACACGCTCTGCTGAGCTCAACGCTTGTGCAGATGCACATGTGCGACGAAGTCAACACACGTGCTTGTGGAGAGAAAGAAAGGGACTCCCAGGCGTGTGGAGCGACGGGGAGAAAGAGCGGGCGCTGAGGAACACAGTTTCAAACAGACTGTCTCCACACAAACAGGCACCTGTCTGCAGGTATCCTAGATCTTGATTCTTGAACTTGAGGAAACACGCGTCTGAGCAAAACTCCCAAACGCTTCCAGGAAAGACACAGGCTCTCCCACAAGCACACAAGTGTTTGCCCTCAGCTATAGATCAGGGACAAGCCTGTGAAGAGCAACCAAAGAGCTCGTCCGTCTTTCCCTCAATAGATGGGAGTAGGCGCGCTTGCGGATGTGTGCGTGTGTGTGGCCACGCGTTTGCTTAGGCATCAGTGTGTGAAAAGGTAGGTGCTTTTCTCTAGCTGCGTGTGCGTGCACGTGGTGCTGGGTGCACATCCCTGGGTGCTCGTGGAAAGGTTTCTGCATGGTTTTCGCTGAGGAATCGTGTGTGTGCACATGGACAAAGAGAAGGCGCAGCAACCAGGTTCCAGCGCCGAAGAAGGCAAAAGGCGAGGTTTCCGGCGCTATCTCCTTCTCTCCCCAGAGCTAGTCGCGCAAAGCAAGCCGCTAAGCCGGCGACCGGCAAGAGAGCTACAACGAAGCATGCCGAACGGAGAAAATAGCAGCAGCTCATCTGTTCACACCTTGTTTCTGCCATGTGCTTGAACGCCAAGACGTTCGCGCTTCTGTGAGATGAAAGACGTCCTTCTGCATATGTGGTTGCTCACACCGGTGCACTTGTTAGTGTATCCATTCAGTCCTGGGCTGCGGGGCATTCAGAAGTGGCTCTGTGGAGACGTCTGCATAGAGGCAGCTGTCAGAACACGCACACTCGATTGTTCACCAAAACATATGCAGACGCGTCCTTAGCCTGTAGATTTGGATGCACAGAGTTCCCTGTGTTCGCAAGAGACAAGGGAATCGCGTCTGTGCGCACAGAAGCAATAGCGGACCGTTTCCCTCGGAGTGAACGCGAAAGAGCCGTCTATATACTCGCAGACACGCGAACGTGCCTCAATGCGGTCACAGAGGCAGCAGCTTTTGCACAGATGCTCCTGGTGATTCTGGCACTTTCCAGGCACACTCCTGAAAGTCGCGCACACTGCTGTTCACTCGCTAAACGACCTCTTGGGAAACACGTCTCCGGTCGACGGACCGCTCAGATTGCTTCTCGTGTAACTGTGAACTGTGTCAGCGCAGGGAATCCGTCTCTGTTGAGCAGATGTCAATCCTGCCTCGCTTTTGCTTTGTTGCCTCTACCAAGATGATTTCCCGTTTCTCTCTTCACTGGAGCAGGCAGACACAGCCAACGCACATCAAGTGTCAAGAGACACGCTCTGCTGAGCTCAACGCTTGTGCAGATGCACATGTGCGACGAAGTCAACACACGTGCTTGTGGAGAGAAAGAAAGGGACTCCCAGGCGTGTGGAGCGACGGGGAGAAAGAGCGGGCGCTGAGGAACACAGTTTCAAACAGACTGTCTCCACACAAACAGGCACCTGTCTGCAGGTATCCTAGATCTTGATTCTTGAACTTGAGGAAACACGCGTCTGAGCAAAACTCCCAAACGCTTCCAGGAAAGACACAGGCTCTCCCACAAGCACACAAGTGTTTGCCCTCAGCTATAGATCAGGGACAAGCCTGTGAAGAGCAACCAAAGAGCTCGTCCGTCTTTCCCTCAATAGATGGGAGTAGGCGCGCTTGCGGATGTGTGCGTGTGTGTGGCCACGCGTTTGCTTAGGCATCAGTGTGTGAAAAGGTAGGTGCTTTTCTCTAGCTGCGTGTGCGTGCACGTGGTGCTGGGTGCACATCCCTGGGTGCTCGTGGAAAGGTTTCTGCATGGTTTTCGCTGAGGAATCGTGTGTGTGCACATGGACAAAGAGAAGGCGCAGCAACCAGGTTCCAGCGCCGAAGAAGGCAAAAGGCGAGGTTTCCGGCGCTATCTCCTTCTCTCCCCAGAGCTAGTCGCGCAAAGCAAGCCGCTAAGCCGGCGACCGGCAAGAGAGCTACAACGAAGCATGCCGAACGGAGAAAATAGCAGCAGCTCATCTGTTCACACCTTGTTTCTGCCATGTGCTTGAACGCCAAGACGTTCGCGCTTCTGTGAGATGAAAGACGTCCTTCTGCATATGTGGTTGCTCACACCGGTGCACTTGTTAGTGTATCCATTCAGTCCTGGGCTGCTGGGCATTCAGAAGTGGCTCTGTGGAGACGTCTGCATAGAGGCAGCTGTCAGAACACGCACACTCGATTGTTCACCAAAACATATGCAGACGCGTCCTTAGCCTGTAGATTTGGATGCACAGAGTTCCCTGTGTTCGCAAGAGACAAGGGAATCGCGTCTGTGCGCACAGAAGCAATAGCGGACCGTTTCCCTCGGAGTGAACGCGAAAGAGCCGTCTATATACTCGCAGACACGCGAACGTGCCTCAATGCGGTCACAGAGGCAGCAGCTTTTGCACAGATGCTCCTGGTGATTCTGGCACTTTCCAGGCACACTCCTGAAAGTCGCGCACACTGCTGTTCACTCGCTAAACGACCTCTTGGGAAACACGTCTCCGGTCGACGGACCGCTCAGATTGCTTCTCGTGTAACTGTGAACTGTGTCAGCGCAGGGAATCCGTCTCTGTTCAGCAGATGTCAATCCTGCCTCGCCTTTGCTTTGTTGCCTCTACCAAGATGATTTCCCGTTTCTCTCTTCACTGGAGCAGGCAGACACAGCCAACGCACATCAAGTGTCAAGAGACACGCTCTGCTGAGCTCAACGCTTGTGCAGATGCACATGTGCGACGAAGTCAACACACGTGCTTGTGGAGAGAAAGAAAGGGACTCCCAGGCGTGTGGAGCGACGGGGAGAAAGAGCGGGCGCTGAGGAACACAGTTTCAAACAGACTGTCTCCACACAAACAGGCACCTGTCTGCAGGTATCCTAGATCTTGATTCTTGAACTTGAGGAAACACGCGTCTGAGCAAAACTCCCAAACGCTTCCAGGAAAGACACAGGCTCTCCCACAAGCACACAAGTGTTTGCCCTCAGCTATAGATCAGGGACAAGCCTGTGAAGAGCAACCAAAGAGCTCGTCCGTCTTTCCCTCAATAGATGGGAGTAGGCGCGCTTGCGGATGTGTGCGTGTGTGTGGCCACGCGTTTGCTTAGGCATCAGAGTGTGAAAAGGTAGGTGCTTTTCTCTAGCTGCGTGTGCGTGCACGTGGTGCTGGGTGCACATCCCTGGGTGCTCGTGGAAAGGTTTCTGCATGGTTTTCGCTGAGGAATCGTGTGTGTGCACATGGACAAAGAGAAGGCGCAGCAACCAGGTTCCAGCGCCGAAGAAGGCAAAAGGCGAGGTTTCCGGCGCTATCTCCTTCTCTCCCCAGAGCTAGTCGCGCAAAGCAAGCCGCTAAGCCGGCGACCGGCAAGAGAGCTACAACGAAGCATGCCGAACGGAGAAAATAGCAGCAGCTCATCTGTTCACACCTTGTTTCTGCCATGTGCTTGAACGCCAAGACGTTCGCGCTTCTGTGAGATGAAAGACGTCCTTCTGCATATGTGGTTGCTCACACCGGTGCACTTGTTAGTGTATCCATTCAGTCCTGGGCTGCGGGGCATTCAGAAGTGGCTCTGTGGAGACGTCTGCATAGAGGCAGCTGTCAGAACACGCACACTCGATTGTTCACCAAAACATATGCAGACGCGTCCTTAGCCTGTAGATTTGGATGCACAGAGTTCCCTGTGTTCGCAAGAGACAAGGGAATCGCGTCTGTGCGCACAGAAGCAATAGCGGACCGTTTCCCTCGGAGTGAACGCGAAAGAGCCGTCTATATACTCGCAGACACGCGAACGTGCCTCAATGCGGTCACAGAGGCAGCAGCTTTTGCACAGATGCTCCTGGTGATTCTGGCACTTTCCAGGCACACTCCTGAAAGTCGCGCACACTGCTGTTCACTCGCTAAACGACCTCTTGGGAAACACGTCTCCGGTCGACGGACCGCTCAGATTGCTTCTCGTGTAACTGTGAACTGTGTCAGCGCAGGGAATCCGTCTCTGTTGAGCAGATGTCAATCCTGCCTCGCTTTTGCTTTGTTGCCTCTACCAAGATGATTTCCCGTTTCTCTCTTCACTGGAGCAGGCAGACACAGCCAACGCACATCAAGTGTCAAGAGACACGCTCTGCTGAGCTCAACGCTTGTGCAGATGCACATGTGCGACGAAGTCAACACACGTGCTTGTGGAGAGAAAGAAAGGGACTCCCAGGCGTGTGGAGCGACGGGGAGAAAGAGCGGGCGCTGAGGAACACAGTTTCAAACAGACTGTCTCCACACAAACAGGCACCTGTCTGCAGGTATCCTAGATCTTGATTCTTGAACTTGAGGAAACACGCGTCTGAGCAAAACTCCCAAACGCTTCCAGGAAAGACACAGGCTCTCCCACAAGCACACAAGTGTTTGCCCTCAGCTATAGATCAGGGACAAGCCTGTGAAGAGCAACCAAAGAGCTCGTCCGTCTTTCCCTCAATAGATGGGAGTAGGCGCGCTTGCGGATGTGTGCGTGTGTGTGGCCACGCGTTTGCTTAGGCATCAGAGTGTGAAAAGGTAGGTGCTTTTCTCTAGCTGCGTGTGCGTGCACGTGGTGCTGGGTGCACATCCCTGGGTGCTCGTGGAAAGGTTTCTGCATGGTTTTCGCTGAGGAATCGTGTGTGTGCACATGGACAAA
Organism: Patagioenas fasciata; assembly: GCF_037038585.1. Lineage (NCBI taxonomy): Eukaryota > Metazoa > Chordata > Aves > Columbiformes > Columbidae > Patagioenas > Patagioenas fasciata. Next base: position 127,468 of record NW_027288804.1, read on the forward strand.
GAGAAGGCGCAGCAACCAGGTTCCAGCGCCGAAGAAGGCAAAAGGCGAGGTTTCCGGCGCTATCTCCTTCTCTCCCCAGAGCTAGTCGCGCAAAGCAAGCCGCTAAGCCGGCGACCGGCAAGAGAGCTACAACGAAGCATGCCGAACGGAGAAAATAGCAGCAGCTCATCTGTTCACACCTTGTTTCTGCCATGTGCTTGAACGCCAAGACGTTCGCGCTTCTGTGAGATGAAAGACGTCCTTCTGCATATGTGGTTGCTCACACCGGTGCACTTGTTAGTGTATCCATTCAGTCCTGGGCTGCGGGGCATTCAGAAGTGGCTCTGTGGAGACGTCTGCATAGAGGCAGCTGTCAGAACACGCACACTCGATTGTTCACCAAAACATATGCAGACGCGTCCTTAGCCTGTAGATTTGGATGCACAGAGTTCCCTGTGTTCGCAAGAGACAAGGGAATCGCGTCTGTGCGCACAGAAGCAATAGCGGACCGTTTCCCTCGGAGTGAACGCGAAAGAGCCGTCTATATACTCGCAGACACGCGAACGTGCCTCAATGCGGTCACAGAGGCAGCAGCTTTTGCACAGATGCTCCTGGTGATTCTGGCACTTTCCAGGCACACTCCTGAAAGTCGCGCACACTGCTGTTCACTCGCTAAACGACCTCTTGGGAAACACGTCTCCGGTCGACGGACCGCTCAGATTGCTTCTCGTGTAACTGTGAACTGTGTCAGCGCAGGGAATCCGTCTCTGTTGAGCAGATGTCAATCCTGCCTCGCCTTTGCTTTCTTGCCTCTACCAAGATGATTTCCCGTTTCTCTCTTCACTGGAGCAGGCAGACACAGCCAACGCACATCAAGTGTCAAGAGACACGCTCTGCTGAGCTCAACGCTTGTGCAGATGCACATGTGCGACGAAGTCAACACACGTGCTTGTGGAGAGAAAGAAAGGGACTCCCAGGCGTGTGGAGCGACGGGGAGAAAGAGCGGGCGCTGAGGAACACAGTTTCAAACAGACTGTCTCCACACAAACAGGCACCTGTCTGCAGGTATCCTAGATCTTGATTCTTGAACTTGAGGAAACACGCGTCTGAGCAAAACTCCCAAACGCTTCCAGGAAAGACACAGGCTCTCCCACAAGCACACAAGTGTTTGCCCTCAGCTATAGATCAGGGACAAGCCTGTGAAGAGCAACCAAAGAGCTCGTCCGTCTTTCCCTCAATAGATGGGAGTAGGCGCGCTTGCGGATGTGTGCGTGTGTGTGGCCACGCGTTTGCTTAGGCATCAGTGTGTGAAAAGGTAGGTGCTTTTCTCTAGCTGCGTGTGCGTGCACGTGGTGCTGGGTGCACATCCCTGGGTGCTCGTGGAAAGGTTTCTGCATGGTTTTCGCTGAGGAATCGTGTGTGTGCACATGGACAAAGAGAAGGCGCAGCAACCAGGTTCCAGCGCCGAAGAAGGCAAAAGGCGAGGTTTCCGGCGCTATCTCCTTCTCTCCCCAGAGCTAGTCGCGCAAAGCAAGCCGCTAAGCCGGCGACCGGCAAGAGAGCTACAACGAAGCATGCCGAACGGAGAAAATAGCAGCAGCTCATCTGTTCACACCTTGTTTCTGCCATGTGCTTGAACGCCAAGACGTTCGCGCTTCTGTGAGATGAAAGACGTCCTTCTGCATATGTGGTTGCTCACACCGGTGCACTTGTTAGTGTATCCATTCAGTCCTGGGCTGCGGGGCATTCAGAAGTGGCTCTGTGGAGACGTCTGCATAGAGGCAGCTGTCAGAACACGCACACTCGATTGTTCACCAAAACATATGCAGACGCGTCCTTAGCCTGTAGATTTGGATGCACAGAGTTCCCTGTGTTCGCAAGAGACAAGGGAATCGCGTCTGTGCGCACAGAAGCAATAGCGGACCGTTTCCCTCGGAGTGAACGCGAAAGAGCCGTCTATATACTCGCAGACACGCGAACGTGCCTCAATGCGGTCACAGAGGCAGCAGCTTTTGCACAGATGCTCCTGGTGATTCTGGCACTTTCCAGGCACACTCCTGAAAGTCGCGCACACTGCTGTTCACTCGCTAAACGACCTCTTGGGAAACACGTCTCCGGTCGACGGACCGCTCAGATTGCTTCTCGTGTAACTGTGAACTGTGTCAGCGCAGGGAATCCGTCTCTGTTGAGCAGATGTCAATCCTGCCTCGCCTTTGCTTTGTTGCCTCTACCAAGATGATTTCCCGTTTCTCTCTTCACTGGAGCAGGCAGACACAGCCAACGCACATCAAGTGTCAAGAGACACGCTCTGCTGAGCTCAACGCTTGTGCAGATGCACATGTGCGACGAAGTCAACACACGTGCTTGTGGAGAGAAAGAAAGGGACTCCCAGGCGTGTGGAGCGACGGGGAGAAAGAGCGGGCGCTGAGGAACACAGTTTCAAACAGACTGTCTCCACACAAACAGGCACCTGTCTGCAGGTATCCTAGATCTTGATTCTTGAACTTGAGGAAACACGCGTCTGAGCAAAACTCCCAAACGCTTCCAGGAAAGACACAGGCTCTCCCACAAGCACACAAGTGTTTGCCCTCAGCTATAGATCAGGGACAAGCCTGTGAAGAGCAACCAAAGAGCTCGTCCGTCTTTCCCTCAGTAGATGGGAGTAGGCGCGCTTGCGGATGTGTGCGTGTGTGTGGCCACGCGTTTGCTTAGGCATCAGTGTGTGAAAAGGTAGGTGCTTTTCTCTAGCTGCGTGTGCGTGCACGTGGTGCTGGGTGCACATCCCTGGGTGCTCGTGGAAAGGTTTCTGCATGGTTTTCGCTGAGGAATCGTGTGTGTGCACATGGACAAAGAGAAGGCGCAGCAACCAGGTTCCAGCGCCGAAGAAGGCAAAAGGCGAGGTTTCCGGCGCTATCTCCTTCTCTCCCCAGAGCTAGTCGCGCAAAGCAAGCCGCTAAGCCGGCGACCGGCAAGAGAGCTACAACGAAGCATGCCGAACGGAGAAAATAGCAGCAGCTCATCTGTTCACACCTTGTTTCTGCCATGTGCTTGAACGCCAAGACGTTCGCGCTTCTGTGAGATGAAAGACGTCCTTCTGCATATGTGGTTGCTCACACCGGTGCACTTGTTAGTGTATCCATTCAGTCCTGGGCTGCGGGGCATTCAGAAGTGGCTCTGTGGAGACGTCTGCATAGAGGCAGCTGTCAGAACACGCACACTCGATTGTTCACCAAAACATATGCAGACGCGTCCTTAGCCTGTAGATTTGGATGCACAGAGTTCCCTGTGTTCGCAAGAGACAAGGGAATCGCGTCTGTGCGCACAGAAGCAATAGCGGACCGTTTCCCTCGGAGTGAACGCGAAAGAGCCGTCTATATACTCGCAGACACGCGAACGTGCCTCAATGCGGTCACAGAGGCAGCAGCTTTTGCACAGATGCTCCTGGTGATTCTGGCACTTTCCAGGCACACTCCTGAAAGTCGCGCACACTGCTGTTCACTCGCTAAACGACCTCTTGGGAAACACGTCTCCGGTCGACGGACCGCTCAGATTGCTTCTCGTGTAACTGTGAACTGTGTCAGCGCAGGGAATCCGTCTCTGTTGAGCAGATGTCAATCCTGCCTCGCCTTTGCTTTCTTGCCTCTACCAAGATGATTTCCCGTTTCTCTCTTCACTGGAGCAGGCAGACACAGCCAACGCACATCAAGTGTCAAGAGACACGCTCTGCTGAGCTCAACGCTTGTGCAGATGCACATGTGCGACGAAGTCAACACACGTGCTTGTGGAGAGAAAGAAAGGGACTCCCAGGCGTGTGGAGCGACGGGGAGAAAGAGCGGGCGCTGAGGAACACAGTTTCAAACAGACTGTCTCCACACAAACAGGCACCTGTCTGCAGGTATCCTAGATCTTGATTCTTGAACTTGAGGAAACACGCGTCTGAGCAAAACTCCCAAACGCTTCCAGGAAAGACACAGGCTCTCCCACAAGCACACAAGTGTTTGCCCTCAGCTATAGATCAGGGACAAGCCTGTGAAGAGCAACCAAAGAGCTCGTCCGTCTTTCCCTCAATAGATGGGAGTAGGCGCGCTTGCGGATGTGTGCGTGTGTGTGGCCACGCGTTTGCTTAGGCATCAGTGTGTGAAAAGGTAGGTGCTTTTCTCTAGCTGCGTGTGCGTGCACGTGGTGCTGGGTGCACATCCCTGGGTGCTCGTGGAAAGGTTTCTGCATGGTTTTCGCTGAGGAATCGTGTGTGTGCACATGGACAAAGAGAAGGCGCAGCAACCAGGTTCCAGCGCCGAAGAAGGCAAAAGGCGAGGTTTCCGGCGCTATCTCCTTCACTCCCCAGAGCTAGTCGCGCAAAGCAAGCCGCTAAGCCGGCGACCGGCAAGAGAGCTACAACGAAGCATGCCGAACGGAGAAAATAGCAGCAGCTCATCTGTTCACACCTTGTTTCTGCCATGTGCTTGAACGCCAAGACGTTCGCGCTTCTGTGAGATGAAAGACGTCCTTCTGCATATGTGGTTGCTCACACCGGTGCACTTGTTAGTGTATCCATTCAGTCCTGGGCTGCTGGGCATTCAGAAGTGGCTCTGTGGAGACGTCTGCATAGAGGCAGCTGTCAGAACACGCACACTCGATTGTTCACCAAAACATATGCAGACGCGTCCTTAGCCTGTAGATTTGGATGCACAGAGTTCCCTGTGTTCGCAAGAGACAAGGGAATCGCGTCTGTGCGCACAGAAGCAATAGCGGACCGTTTCCCTCGGAGTGAACGCGAAAGAGCCGTCTATATACTCGCAGACACGCGAACGTGCCTCAATGCGGTCACAGAGGCAGCAGCTTTTGCACAGATGCTCCTGGTGATTCTGGCACTTTCCAGGCACACTCCTGAAAGTCGCGCACACTGCTGTTCACTCGCTAAACGACCTCTTGGGAAACACGTCTCCGGTCGACGGACCGCTCAGATTGCTTCTCGTGTAACTGTGAACTGTGTCAGCGCAGGGAATCCGTCTCTGTTGAGCAGATGTCAATCCTGCCTCGCTTTTGCTTTGTTGCCTCTACCAAGATGATTTCCCGTTTCTCTCTTCACTGGAGCAGGCAGACACAGCCAACGCACATCAAGTGTCAAGAGACACGCTCTGCTGAGCTCAACGCTTGTGCAGATGCACATGTGCGACGAAGTCAACACACGTGCTTGTGGAGAGAAAGAAAGGGACTCCCAGGCGTGTGGAGCGACGGGGAGAAAGAGCGGGCGCTGAGGAACACAGTTTCAAACAGACTGTCTCCACACAAACAGGCACCTGTCTGCAGGTATCCTAGATCTTGATTCTTGAACTTGAGGAAACACGCGTCTGAGCAAAACTCCCAAACGCTTCCAGGAAAGACACAGGCTCTCCCACAAGCACACAAGTGTTTGCCCTCAGCTATAGATCAGGGACAAGCCTGTGAAGAGCAACCAAAGAGCTCGTCCGTCTTTCCCTCAATAGATGGGAGTAGGCGCGCTTGCGGATGTGTGCGTGTGTGTGGCCACGCGTTTGCTTAGGCATCAGAGTGTGAAAAGGTAGGTGCTTTTCTCTAGCTGCGTGTGCGTGCACGTGGTGCTGGGTGCACATCCCTGGGTGCTCGTGGAAAGGTTTCTGCATGGTTTTCGCTGAGGAATCGTGTGTGTGCACATGGACAAAGAGAAGGCGCAGCAACCAGGTTCCAGCGCCGAAGAAGGCAAAAGGCGAGGTTTCCGGCGCTATCTCCTTCTCTCCCCAGAGCTAGTCGCGCAAAGCAAGCCGCTAAGCCGGCGACCGGCAAGAGAGCTACAACGAAGCATGCCGAACGGAGAAAATAGCAGCAGCTCATCTGTTCACACCTTGTTTCTGCCATGTGCTTGAACGCCAAGACGTTCGCGCTTCTGTGAGATGAAAGACGTCCTTCTGCATATGTGGTTGCTCACACCGGTGCACTTGTTAGTGTATCCATTCAGTCCTGGGCTGCGGGGCATTCAGAAGTGGCTCTGTGGAGACGTCTGCATAGAGGCAGCTGTCAGAACACGCACACTCGATTGTTCACCAAAACATATGCAGACGCGTCCTTAGCCTGTAGATTTGGATGCACAGAGTTCCCTGTGTTCGCAAGAGACAAGGGAATCGCGTCTGTGCGCACAGAAGCAATAGCGGACCGTTTCCCTCGGAGTGAACGCGAAAGAGCCGTCTATATACTCGCAGACACGCGAACGTGCCTCAATGCGGTCACAGAGGCAGCAGCTTTTGCACAGATGCTCCTGGTGATTCTGGCACTTTCCAGGCACACTCCTGAAAGTCGCGCACACTGCTGTTCACTCGCTAAACGACCTCTTGGGAAACACGTCTCCGGTCGACGGACCGCTCAGATTGCTTCTCGTGTAACTGTGAACTGTGTCAGCGCAGGGAATCCGTCTCTGTTGAGCAGATGTCAATCCTGCCTCGCTTTTGCTTTGTTGCCTCTACCAAGATGATTTCCCGTTTCTCTCTTCACTGGAGCAGGCAGACACAGCCAACGCACATCAAGTGTCAAGAGACACGCTCTGCTGAGCTCAACGCTTGTGCAGATGCACATGTGCGACGAAGTCAACACACGTGCTTGTGGAGAGAAAGAAAGGGACTCCCAGGCGTGTGGAGCGACGGGGAGAAAGAGCGGGCGCTGAGGAACACAGTTTCAAACAGACTGTCTCCACACAAACAGGCACCTGTCTGCAGGTATCCTAGATCTTGATTCTTGAACTTGAGGAAACACGCGTCTGAGCAAAACTCCCAAACGCTTCCAGGAAAGACACAGGCTCTCCCACAAGCACACAAGTGTTTGCCCTCAGCTATAGATCAGGGACAAGCCTGTGAAGAGCAACCAAAGAGCTCGTCCGTCTTTCCCTCAATAGATGGGAGTAGGCGCGCTTGCGGATGTGTGCGTGTGTGTGGCCACGCGTTTGCTTAGGCATCAGTGTGTGAAAAGGTAGGTGCTTTTCTCTAGCTGCGTGTGCGTGCACGTGGTGCTGGGTGCACATCCCTGGGTGCTCGTGGAAAGGTTTCTGCATGGTTTTCGCTGAGGAATCGTGTGTGTGCACATGGACAAAGAGAAGGCGCAGCAACCAGGTTCCAGCGCCGAAGAAGGCAAAAGGCGAGGTTTCCGGCGCTATCTCCTTCTCTCCCCAGAGCTAGTCGCGCAAAGCAAGCCGCTAAGCCGGCGACCGGCAAGAGAGCTACAACGAAGCATGCCGAACGGAGAAAATAGCAGCAGCTCATCTGTTCACACCTTGTTTCTGCCATGTGCTTGAACGCCAAGACGTTCGCGCTTCTGTGAGATGAAAGACGTCCTTCTGCATATGTGGTTGCTCACACCGGTGCACTTGTTAGTGTATCCATTCAGTCCTGGGCTGCGGGGCATTCAGAAGTGGCTCTGTGGAGACGTCTGCATAGAGGCAGCTGTCAGAACACGCACACTCGATTGTTCACCAAAACATATGCAGACGCGTCCTTAGCCTGTAGATTTGGATGCACAGAGTTCCCTGTGTTCGCAAGAGACAAGGGAATCGCGTCTGTGCGCACAGAAGCAATAGCGGACCGTTTCCCTCGGAGTGAACGCGAAAGAGCCGTCTATATACTCGCAGACACGCGAACGTGCCTCAATGCGGTCACAGAGGCAGCAGCTTTTGCACAGATGCTCCTGGTGATTCTGGCACTTTCCAGGCACACTCCTGAAAGTCGCGCACACTGCTGTTCACTCGCTAAACGACCTCTTGGGAAACACGTCTCCGGTCGACGGACCGCTCAGATTGCTTCTCGTGTAACTGTGAACTGTGTCAGCGCAGGGAATCCGTCTCTGTTGAGCAGATGTCAATCCTGCCTCGCTTTTGCTTTGTTGCCTCTACCAAGATGATTTCCCGTTTCTCTCTTCACTGGAGCAGGCAGACACAGCCAACGCACATCAAGTGTCAAGAGACACGCTCTGCTGAGCTCAACGCTTGTGCAGATGCACATGTGCGACGAAGTCAACACACGTGCTTGTGGAGAGAAAGAAAGGGACTCCCAGGCGTGTGGAGCGACGGGGAGAAAGAGCGGGCGCTGAGGAACACAGTTTCAAACAGACTGTCTCCACACAAACAGGCACCTGTCTGCAGGTATCCTAGATCTTGATTCTTGAACTTGAGGAAACACGCGTCTGAGCAAAACTCCCAAACGCTTCCAGGAAAGACACAGGCTCTCCCACAAGCACACAAGTGTTTGCCCTCAGCTATAGATCAGGGACAAGCCTGTGAAGAGCAACCAAAGAGCTCGTCCGTCTTTCCCTCAATAGATGGGAGTAGGCGCGCTTGCGGATGTGTGCGTGTGTGTGGCCACGCGTTTGCTTAGGCATCAGTGTGTGAAAAGGTAGGTGCTTTTCTCTAGCTGCGTGTGCGTGCACGTGGTGCTGGGTGCACATCCCTGGGTGCTCGTGGAAAGGTTTCTGCATGGTTTTCGCTGAGGAATCGTGTGTGTGCACATGGACAAAGAGAAGGCGCAGCAACCAGGTTCCAGCGCCGAAGAAGGCAAAAGGCGAGGTTTCCGGCGCTATCTCCTTCTCTCCCCAGAGCTAGTCGCGCAAAGCAAGCCGCTAAGCCGGCGACCGGCAAGAGAGCTACAACGAAGCATGCCGAACGGAGAAAATAGCAGCAGCTCATCTGTTCACACCTTGTTTCTGCCATGTGCTTGAACGCCAAGACGTTCGCGCTTCTGTGAGATGAAAGACGTCCTTCTGCATATGTGGTTGCTCACACCGGTGCACTTGTTAGTGTATCCATTCAGTCCTGGGCTGCGGGGCATTCAGAAGTGGCTCTGTGGAGACGTCTGCATAGAGGCAGCTGTCAGAACACGCACACTCGATTGTTCACCAAAACATATGCAGACGCGTCCTTAGCCTGTAGATTTGGATGCACAGAGTTCCCTGTGTTCGCAAGAGACAAGGGAATCGCGTCTGTGCGCACAGAAGCAATAGCGGACCGTTTCCCTCGGAGTGAACGCGAAAGAGCCGTCTATATACTCGCAGACACGCGAACGTGCCTCAATGCGGTCACAGAGGCAGCAGCTTTTGCACAGATGCTCCTGGTGATTCTGGCACTTTCCAGGCACACTCCTGAAAGTCGCGCACACTGCTGTTCACTCGCTAAACGACCTCTTGGGAAACACGTCTCCGGTCGACGGACCGCTCAGATTGCTTCTCGTGTAACTGTGAACTGTGTCAGCGCAGGGAATCCGTCTCTGTTGAGCAGATGTCAATCCTGCCTCGCCTTTGCTTTCTTGCCTCTACCAAGATGATTTCCCGTTTCTCTCTTCACTGGAGCAGGCAGACACAGCCAACGCACATCAAGTGTCAAGAGACACGCTCTGCTGAGCTCAACGCTTGTGCAGATGCACATGTGCGACGAAGTCAACACACGTGCTTGTGGAGAGAAAGAAAGGGACTCCCAGGCGTGTGGAGCGACGGGGAGAAAGAGCGGGCGCTGAGGAACACAGTTTCAAACAGACTGTCTCCACACAAACAGGCACCTGTCTGCAGGTATCCTAGATCTTGATTCTTGAACTTGAGGAAACACGCGTCTGAGCAAAACTCCCAAACGCTTCCAGGAAAGACACAGGCTCTCCCACAAGCACACAAGTGTTTGCCCTCAGCTATAGATCAGGGACAAGCCTGTGAAGAGCAACCAAAGAGCTCGTCCGTCTTTCCCTCAATAGATGGGAGTAGGCGCGCTTGCGGATGTGTGCGTGTGTGTGGCCACGCGTTTGCTTAGGCATCAGTGTGTGAAAAGGTAGGTGCTTTTCTCTAGCTGCGTGTGCGTGCACGTGGTGCTGGGTGCACATCCCTGGGTGCTCGTGGAAAGGTTTCTGCATGGTTTTCGCTGAGGAATCGTGTGTGTGCACATGGACAAAGAGAAGGCGCAGCAACCAGGTTCCAGCGCCGAAGAAGGCAAAAGGCGAGGTTTCCGGCGCTATCTCCTTCTCTCCCCAGAGCTAGTCGCGCAAAGCAAGCCGCTAAGCCGGCGACCGGCAAGAGAGCTACAACGAAGCATGCCGAACGGAGAAAATAGCAGCAGCTCATCTGTTCACACCTTGTTTCTGCCATGTGCTTGAACGCCAAGACGTTCGCGCTTCTGTGAGATGAAAGACGTCCTTCTGCATATGTGGTTGCTCACACCGGTGCACTTGTTAGTGTATCCATTCAGTCCTGGGCTGCTGGGCATTCAGAAGTGGCTCTGTGGAGACGTCTGCATAGAGGCAGCTGTCAGAACACGCACACTCGATTGTTCACCAAAACATATGCAGACGCGTCCTTAGCCTGTAGATTTGGATGCACAGAGTTCCCTGTGTTCGCAAGAGACAAGGGAATCGCGTCTGTGCGCACAGAAGCAATAGCGGACCGTTTCCCTCGGAGTGAACGCGAAAGAGCCGTCTATATACTCGCAGACACGCGAACGTGCCTCAATGCGGTCACAGAGGCAGCAGCTTTTGCACAGATGCTCCTGGTGATTCTGGCACTTTCCAGGCACACTCCTGAAAGTCGCGCACACTGCTGTTCACTCGCTAAACGACCTCTTGGGAAACACGTCTCCGGTCGACGGACCGCTCAGATTGCTTCTCGTGTAACTGTGAACTGTGTCAGCGCAGGGAATCCGTCTCTGTTCAGCAGATGTCAATCCTGCCTCGCTTTTGCTTTGTTGCCTCTACCAAGATGATTTCCCGTTTCTCTCTTCACTGGAGCAGGCAGACACAGCCAACGCACATCAAGTGTCAAGAGACACGCTCTACTGAGCTCAACGCTTGTGCAGATGCACATGTGCGACGAAGTCAACACACGTGCTTGTGGAGAGAAAGAAAGGGACTCCCAGGCGTGTGGAGCGACGGGGAGAAAGAGCGGGCGCTGAGGAACACAGTTTCAAACAGACTGTCTCCACACAAACAGGCACCTGTCTGCAGGTATCCTAGATCTTGATTCTTGAACTTGAGGAAACACGCGTCTGAGCAAAACTCCCAAACGCTTCCAGGAAAGACACAGGCTCTCCCACAAGCACACAAGTGTTTGCCCTCAGCTATAGATCAGGGACAAGCCTGTGAAGAGCAACCAAAGAGCTCGTCCGTCTTTCCCTCAATAGATGGGAGTAGGCGCGCTTGCGGATGTGTGCGTGTGTGTGGCCACGCGTTTGCTTAGGCATCAGAGTGTGAAAAGGTAGGTGCTTTTCTCTAGCTGCGTGTGCGTGCACGTGGTGCTGGGTGCACATCCCTGGGTGCTCGTGGAAAGGTTTCTGCATGGTTTTCGCTGAGGAATCGTGTGTGTGCACATGGACAAAGAGAAGGCGCAGCAACCAGGTTCCAGCGCCGAAGAAGGCAAAAGGCGAGGTTTCCGGCGCTATCTCCTTCTCTCCCCAGAGCTAGTCGCGCAAAGCAAGCCGCTAAGCCGGCGACCGGCAAGAGAGCTACAACGAAGCATGCCGAACGGAGAAAATAGCAGCAGCTCATCTGTTCACACCTTGTTTCTGCCATGTGCTTGAACGCCAAGACGTTCGCGCTTCTGTGAGATGAAAGACGTCCTTCTGCATATGTGGTTGCTCACACCGGTGCACTTGTTAGTGTATCCATTCAGTCCTGGGCTGCGGGGCATTCAGAAGTGGCTCTGTGGAGACGTCTGCATAGAGGCAGCTGTCAGAACACGCACACTCGATTGTTCACCAAAACATATGCAGACGCGTCCTTAGCCTGTAGATTTGGATGCACAGAGTTCCCTGTGTTCGCAAGAGACAAGGGAATCGCGTCTGTGCGCACAGAAGCAATAGCGGACCGTTTCCCTCGGAGTGAACGCGAAAGAGCCGTCTATATACTCGCAGACACGCGAACGTGCCTCAATGCGGTCACAGAGGCAGCAGCTTTTGCACAGATGCTCCTGGTGATTCTGGCACTTTCCAGGCACACTCCTGAAAGTCGCGCACACTGCTGTTCACTCGCTAAACGACCTCTTGGGAAACACGTCTCCGGTCGACGGACCGCTCAGATTGCTTCTCGTGTAACTGTGAACTGTGTCAGCGCAGGGAATCCGTCTCTGTTGAGCAGATGTCAATCCTGCCTCGCTTTTGCTTTGTTGCCTCTACCAAGATGATTTCCCGTTTCTCTCTTCACTGGAGCAGGCAGACACAGCCAACGCACATCAAGTGTCAAGAGACACGCTCTGCTGAGCTCAACGCTTGTGCAGATGCACATGTGCGACGAAGTCAACACACGTGCTTGTGGAGAGAAAGAAAGGGACTCCCAGGCGTGTGGAGCGACGGGGAGAAAGAGCGGGCGCTGAGGAACACAGTTTCAAACAGACTGTCTCCACACAAACAGGCACCTGTCTGCAGGTATCCTAGATCTTGATTCTTGAACTTGAGGAAACACGCGTCTGAGCAAAACTCCCAAACGCTTCCAGGAAAGACACAGGCTCTCCCACAAGCACACAAGTGTTTGCCCTCAGCTATAGATCAGGGACAAGCCTGTGAAGAGCAACCAAAGAGCTCGTCCGTCTTTCCCTCAATAGATGGGAGTAGGCGCGCTTGCGGATGTGTGCGTGTGTGTGGCCACGCGTTTGCTTAGGCATCAGTGTGTGAAAAGGTAGGTGCTTTTCTCTAGCTGCGTGTGCGTGCACGTGGTGCTGGGTGCACATCCCTGGGTGCTCGTGGAAAGGTTTCTGCATGGTTTTCGCTGAGGAATCGTGTGTGTGCACATGGACAAAGAGAAGGCGCAGCAACCAGGTTCCAGCGCCGAAGAAGGCAAAAGGCGAGGTTTCCGGCGCTATCTCCTTCTCTCCCCAGAGCTAGTCGCGCAAAGCAAGCCGCTAAGCCGGCGACCGGCAAGAGAGCTACAACGAAGCATGCCGAACGGAGAAAATAGCAGCAGCTCATCTGTTCACACCTTGTTTCTGCCATGTGCTTGAACGCCAAGACGTTCGCGCTTCTGTGAGATGAAAGACGTCCTTCTGCATATGTGGTTGCTCACACCGGTGCACTTGTTAGTGTATCCATTCAGTCCTGGGCTGCGGGGCATTCAGAAGTGGCTCTGTGGAGACGTCTGCATAGAGGCAGCTGTCAGAACACGCACACTCGATTGTTCACCAAAACATATGCAGACGCGTCCTTAGCCTGTAGATTTGGATGCACAGAGTTCCCTGTGTTCGCAAGAGACAAGGGAATCGCGTCTGTGCGCACAGAAGCAATAGCGGACCGTTTCCCTCGGAGTGAACGCGAAAGAGCCGTCTATATACTCGCAGACACGCGAACGTGCCTCAATGCGGTCACAGAGGCAGCAGCTTTTGCACAGATGCTCCTGGTGATTCTGGCACTTTCCAGGCACACTCCTGAAAGTCGCGCACACTGCTGTTCACTCGCTAAACGACCTCTTGGGAAACACGTCTCCGGTCGACGGACCGCTCAGATTGCTTCTCGTGTAACTGTGAACTGTGTCAGCGCAGGGAATCCGTCTCTGTTGAGCAGATGTCGATCCTGCCTCGCTTTTGCTTTGTTGCCTCTACCAAGATGATTTCCCGTTTCTCTCTTCACTGGAGCAGGCAGACACAGCCAACGCACATCAAGTGTCAAGAGACACGCTCTGCTGAGCTCAACGCTTGTGCAGATGCACATGTGCGACGAAGTCAACACACGTGCTTGTGGAGAGAAAGAAAGGGACTCCCAGGCGTGTGGAGCGACGGGGAGAAAGAGCGGGCGCTGAGGAACACAGTTTCAAACAGACTGTCTCCACACAAACAGGCACCTGTCTGCAGGTATCCTAGATCTTGATTCTTGAACTTGAGGAAACACGCGTCTGAGCAAAACTCCCAAACGCTTCCAGGAAAGACACAGGCTCTCCCACAAGCACACAAGTGTTTGCCCTCAGCTATAGATCAGGGACAAGCCTGTGAAGAGCAACCAAAGAGCTCGTCCGTCTTTCCCTCAATAGATGGGAGTAGGCGCGCTTGCGGATGTGTGCGTGTGTGTGGCCACGCGTTTGCTTAGGCATCAGAGTGTGAAAAGGTAGGTGCTTTTCTCTAGCTGCGTGTGCGTGCACGTGGTGCTGGGTGCACATCCCTGGGTGCTCGTGGAAAGGTTTCTGCATGGTTTTCGCTGAGGAATCGTGTGTGTGCACATGGACAAAGAGAAGGCGCAGCAACCAGGTTCCAGCGCCGAAGAAGGCAAAAGGCGAGGTTTCCGGCGCTATCTCCTTCTCTCCCCAGAGCTAGTCGCGCAAAGCAAGCCGCTAAGCCGGCGACCGGCAAGAGAGCTACAACGAAGCATGCCGAACGGAGAAAATAGCAGCAGCTCATCTGTTCACACCTTGTTTCTGCCATGTGCTTGAACGCCAAGACGTTCGCGCTTCTGTGAGATGAAAGACGTCCTTCTGCATATGTGGTTGCTCACACCGGTGCACTTGTTAGTGTATCCATTCAGTCCTGGGCTGCGGGGCATTCAGAAGTGGCTCTGTGGAGACGTCTGCATAGAGGCAGCTGTCAGAACACGCACACTCGATTGTTCACCAAAACATATGCAGACGCGTCCTTAGCCTGTAGATTTGGATGCACAGAGTTCCCTGTGTTCGCAAGAGACAAGGGAATCGCGTCTGTGCGCACAGAAGCAATAGCGGACCGTTTCCCTCGGAGTGAACGCGAAAGAGCCGTCTATATACTCGCAGACACGCGAACGTGCCTCAATGCGGTCACAGAGGCAGCAGCTTTTGCACAGATGCTCCTGGTGATTCTGGCACTTTCCAGGCACACTCCTGAAAGTCGCGCACACTGCTGTTCACTCGCTAAACGACCTCTTGGGAAACACGTCTCCGGTCGACGGACCGCTCAGATTGCTTCTCGTGTAACTGTGAACTGTGTCAGCGCAGGGAATCCGTCTCTGTTGAGCAGATGTCAATCCTGCCTCGCCTTTGCTTTCTTGCCTCTACCAAGATGATTTCCCGTTTCTCTCTTCACTGGAGCAGGCAGACACAGCCAACGCACATCAAGTGTCAAGAGACACGCTCTGCTGAGCTCAACGCTTGTGCAGATGCACATGTGCGACGAAGTCAACACACGTGCTTGTGGAGAGAAAGAAAGGGACTCCCAGGCGTGTGGAGCGACGGGGAGAAAGAGCGGGCGCTGAGGAACACAGTTTCAAACAGACTGTCTCCACACAAACAGGCACCTGTCTGCAGGTATCCTAGATCTTGATTCTTGAACTTGAGGAAACACGCGTCTGAGCAAAACTCCCAAACGCTTCCAGGAAAGACACAGGCTCTCCCACAAGCACACAAGTGTTTGCCCTCAGCTATAGATCAGGGACAAGCCTGTGAAGAGCAACCAAAGAGCTCGTCCGTCTTTCCCTCAATAGATGGGAGTAGGCGCGCTTGCGGATGTGTGCGTGTGTGTGGCCACGCGTTTGCTTAGGCATCAGTGTGTGAAAAGGTAGGTGCTTTTCTCTAGCTGCGTGTGCGTGCACGTGGTGCTGGGTGCACATCCCTGGGTGCTCGTGGAAAGGTTTCTGCATGGTTTTCGCTGAGGAATCGTGTGTGTGCACATGGACAAAGAGAAGGCGCAGCAACCAGGTTCCAGCGCCGAAGAAGGCAAAAGGCGAGGTTTCCGGCGCTATCTCCTTCTCTCCCCAGAGCTAGTCGCGCAAAGCAAGCCGCTAAGCCGGCGACCGGCAAGAGAGCTACAACGAAGCATGCCGAACGGAGAAAATAGCAGCAGCTCATCTGTTCACACCTTGTTTCTGCCATGTGCTTGAACGCCAAGACGTTCGCGCTTCTGTGAGATGAAAGACGTCCTTCTGCATATGTGGTTGCTCACACCGGTGCACTTGTTAGTGTATCCATTCAGTCCTGGGCTGCGGGGCATTCAGAAGTGGCTCTGTGGAGACGTCTGCATAGAGGCAGCTGTCAGAACACGCACACTCGATTGTTCACCAAAACATATGCAGACGCGTCCTTAGCCTGTAGATTTGGATGCACAGAGTTCCCTGTGTTCGCAAGAGACAAGGGAATCGCGTCTGTGCGCACAGAAGCAATAGCGGACCGTTTCCCTCGGAGTGAACGCGAAAGAGCCGTCTATATACTCGCAGACACGCGAACGTGCCTCAATGCGGTCACAGAGGCAGCAGCTTTTGCACAGATGCTCCTGGTGATTCTGGCACTTTCCAGGCACACTCCTGAAAGTCGCGCACACTGCTGTTCACTCGCTAAACGACCTCTTGGGAAACACGTCTCCGGTCGACGGACCGCTCAGATTGCTTCTCGTGTAACTGTGAACTGTGTCAGCGCAGGGAATCCGTCTCTGTTCAGCAGATGTCAATCCTGCCTCGCTTTTGCTTTGTTGCCTCTACCAAGATGATTTCCCGTTTCTCTCTTCACTGGAGCAGGCAGACACAGCCAACGCACATCAAGTGTCAAGAGACACGCTCTACTGAGCTCAACGCTTGTGCAGATGCACATGTGCGACGAAGTCAACACACGTGCTTGTGGAGAGAAAGAAAGGGACTCCCAGGCGTGTGGAGCGACGGGGAGAAAGAGCGGGCGCTGAGGAACACAGTTTCAAACAGACTGTCTCCACACAAACAGGCACCTGTCTGCAGGTATCCTAGATCTTGATTCTTGAACTTGAGGAAACACGCGTCTGAGCAAAACTCCCAAACGCTTCCAGGAAAGACACAGGCTCTCCCACAAGCACACAAGTGTTTGCCCTCAGCTATAGATCAGGGACAAGCCTGTGAAGAGCAACCAAAGAGCTCGTCCGTCTTTCCCTCAATAGATGGGAGTAGGCGCGCTTGCGGATGTGTGCGTGTGTGTGGCCACGCGTTTGCTTAGGCATCAGAGTGTGAAAAGGTAGGTGCTTTTCTCTAGCTGCGTGTGCGTGCACGTGGTGCTGGGTGCACATCCCTGGGTGCTCGTGGAAAGGTTTCTGCATGGTTTTCGCTGAGGAATCGTGTGTGTGCACATGGACAAAGAGAAGGCGCAGCAACCAGGTTCCAGCGCCGAAGAAGGCAAAAGGCGAGGTTTCCGGCGCTATCTCCTTCTCTCCCCAGAGCTAGTCGCGCAAAGCAAGCCGCTAAGCCGGCGACCGGCAAGAGAGCTACAACGAAGCATGCCGAACGGAGAAAATAGCAGCAGCTCATCTGTTCACACCTTGTTTCTGCCATGTGCTTGAACGCCAAGACGTTCGCGCTTCTGTGAGATGAAAGACGTCCTTCTGCATATGTGGTTGCTCACACCGGTGCACTTGTTAGTGTATCCATTCAGTCCTGGGCTGCGGGGCATTCAGAAGTGGCTCTGTGGAGACGTCTGCATAGAGGCAGCTGTCAGAACACGCACACTCGATTGTTCACCAAAACATATGCAGACGCGTCCTTAGCCTGTAGATTTGGATGCACAGAGTTCCCTGTGTTCGCAAGAGACAAGGGAATCGCGTCTGTGCGCACAGAAGCAATAGCGGACCGTTTCCCTCGGAGTGAACGCGAAAGAGCCGTCTATATACTCGCAGACACGCGAACGTGCCTCAATGCGGTCACAGAGGCAGCAGCTTTTGCACAGATGCTCCTGGTGATTCTGGCACTTTCCAGGCACACTCCTGAAAGTCGCGCACACTGCTGTTCACTCGCTAAACGACCTCTTGGGAAACACGTCTCCGGTCGACGGACCGCTCAGATTGCTTCTCGTGTAACTGTGAACTGTGTCAGCGCAGGGAATCCGTCTCTGTTGAGCAGATGTCAATCCTGCCTCGCTTTTGCTTTGTTGCCTCTACCAAGATGATTTCCCGTTTCTCTCTTCACTGGAGCAGGCAGACACAGCCAACGCACATCAAGTGTCAAGAGACACGCTCTGCTGAGCTCAACGCTTGTGCAGATGCACATGTGCGACGAAGTCAACACACGTGCTTGTGGAGAGAAAGAAAGGGACTCCCAGGCGTGTGGAGCGACGGGGAGAAAGAGCGGGCGCTGAGGAACACAGTTTCAAACAGACTGTCTCCACACAAACAGGCACCTGTCTGCAGGTATCCTAGATCTTGATTCTTGAACTTGAGGAAACACGCGTCTGAGCAAAACTCCCAAACGCTTCCAGGAAAGACACAGGCTCTCCCACAAGCACACAAGTGTTTGCCCTCAGCTATAGATCAGGGACAAGCCTGTGAAGAGCAACCAAAGAGCTCGTCCGTCTTTCCCTCAATAGATGGGAGTAGGCGCGCTTGCGGATGTGTGCGTGTGTGTGGCCACGCGTTTGCTTAGGCATCAGTGTGTGAAAAGGTAGGTGCTTTTCTCTAGCTGCGTGTGCGTGCACGTGGTGCTGGGTGCACATCCCTGGGTGCTCGTGGAAAGGTTTCTGCATGGTTTTCGCTGAGGAATCGTGTGTGTGCACATGGACAAAGAGAAGGCGCAGCAACCAGGTTCCAGCGCCGAAGAAGGCAAAAGGCGAGGTTTCCGGCGCTATCTCCTTCTCTCCCCAGAGCTAGTCGCGCAAAGCAAGCCGCTAAGCCGGCGACCGGCAAGAGAGCTACAACGAAGCATGCCGAACGGAGAAAATAGCAGCAGCTCATCTGTTCACACCTTGTTTCTGCCATGTGCTTGAACGCCAAGACGTTCGCGCTTCTGTGAGATGAAAGACGTCCTTCTGCATATGTGGTTGCTCACACCGGTGCACTTGTTAGTGTATCCATTCAGTCCTGGGCTGCGGGGCATTCAGAAGTGGCTCTGTGGAGACGTCTGCATAGAGGCAGCTGTCAGAACACGCACACTCGATTGTTCACCAAAACATATGCAGACGCGTCCTTAGCCTGTAGATTTGGATGCACAGAGTTCCCTGTGTTCGCAAGAGACAAGGGAATCGCGTCTGTGCGCACAGAAGCAATAGCGGACCGTTTCCCTCGGAGTGAACGCGAAAGAGCCGTCTATATACTCGCAGACACGCGAACGTGCCTCAATGCGGTCACAGAGGCAGCAGCTTTTGCACAGATGCTCCTGGTGATTCTGGCACTTTCCAGGCACACTCCTGAAAGTCGCGCACACTGCTGTTCACTCGCTAAACGACCTCTTGGGAAACACGTCTCCGGTCGACGGACCGCTCAGATTGCTTCTCGTGTAACTGTGAACTGTGTCAGCGCAGGGAATCCGTCTCTGTTGAGCAGATGTCGATCCTGCCTCGCTTTTGCTTTGTTGCCTCTACCAAGATGATTTCCCGTTTCTCTCTTCACTGGAGCAGGCAGACACAGCCAACGCACATCAAGTGTCAAGAGACACGCTCTGCTGAGCTCAACGCTTGTGCAGATGCACATGTGCGACGAAGTCAACACACGTGCTTGTGGAGAGAAAGAAAGGGACTCCCAGGCGTGTGGAGCGACGGGGAGAAAGAGCGGGCGCTGAGGAACACAGTTTCAAACAGACTGTCTCCACACAAACAGGCACCTGTCTGCAGGTATCCTAGATCTTGATTCTTGAACTTGAGGAAACACGCGTCTGAGCAAAACTCCCAAACGCTTCCAGGAAAGACACAGGCTCTCCCACAAGCACACAAGTGTTTGCCCTCAGCTATAGATCAGGGACAAGCCTGTGAAGAGCAACCAAAGAGCTCGTCCGTCTTTCCCTCAATAGATGGGAGTAGGCGCGCTTGCGGATGTGTGCGTGTGTGTGGCCACGCGTTTGCTTAGGCATCAGAGTGTGAAAAGGTAGGTGCTTTTCTCTAGCTGCGTGTGCGTGCACGTGGTGCTGGGTGCACATCCCTGGGTGCTCGTGGAAAGGTTTCTGCATGGTTTTCGCTGAGGAATCGTGTGTGTGCACATGGACAAAGAGAAGGCGCAGCAACCAGGTTCCAGCGCCGAAGAAGGCAAAAGGCGAGGTTTCCGGCGCTATCTCCTTCTCTCCCCAGAGCTAGTCGCGCAAAGCAAGCCGCTAAGCCGGCGACCGGCAAGAGAGCTACAACGAAGCATGCCGAACGGAGAAAATAGCAGCAGCTCATCTGTTCACACCTTGTTTCTGCCATGTGCTTGAACGCCAAGACGTTCGCGCTTCTGTGAGATGAAAGACGTCCTTCTGCATATGTGGTTGCTCACACCGGTGCACTTGTTAGTGTATCCATTCAGTCCTGGGCTGCGGGGCATTCAGAAGTGGCTCTGTGGAGACGTCTGCATAGAGGCAGCTGTCAGAACACGCACACTCGATTGTTCACCAAAACATATGCAGACGCGTCCTTAGCCTGTAGATTTGGATGCACAGAGTTCCCTGTGTTCGCAAGAGACAAGGGAATCGCGTCTGTGCGCACAGAAGCAATAGCGGACCGTTTCCCTCGGAGTGAACGCGAAAGAGCCGTCTATATACTCGCAGACACGCGAACGTGCCTCAATGCGGTCACAGAGGCAGCAGCTTTTGCACAGATGCTCCTGGTGATTCTGGCACTTTCCAGGCACACTCCTGAAAGTCGCGCACACTGCTGTTCACTCGCTAAACGACCTCTTGGGAAACACGTCTCCGGTCGACGGACCGCTCAGATTGCTTCTCGTGTAACTGTGAACTGTGTCAGCGCAGGGAATCCGTCTCTGTTGAGCAGATGTCAATCCTGCCTCGCCTTTGCTTTCTTGCCTCTACCAAGATGATTTCCCGTTTCTCTCTTCACTGGAGCAGGCAGACACAGCCAACGCACATCAAGTGTCAAGAGACACGCTCTGCTGAGCTCAACGCTTGTGCAGATGCACATGTGCGACGAAGTCAACACACGTGCTTGTGGAGAGAAAGAAAGGGACTCCCAGGCGTGTGGAGCGACGGGGAGAAAGAGCGGGCGCTGAGGAACACAGTTTCAAACAGACTGTCTCCACACAAACAGGCACCTGTCTGCAGGTATCCTAGATCTTGATTCTTGAACTTGAGGAAACACGCGTCTGAGCAAAACTCCCAAACGCTTCCAGGAAAGACACAGGCTCTCCCACAAGCACACAAGTGTTTGCCCTCAGCTATAGATCAGGGACAAGCCTGTGAAGAGCAACCAAAGAGCTCGTCCGTCTTTCCCTCAATAGATGGGAGTAGGCGCGCTTGCGGATGTGTGCGTGTGTGTGGCCACGCGTTTGCTTAGGCATCAGTGTGTGAAAAGGTAGGTGCTTTTCTCTAGCTGCGTGTGCGTGCACGTGGTGCTGGGTGCACATCCCTGGGTGCTCGTGGAAAGGTTTCTGCATGGTTTTCGCTGAGGAATCGTGTGTGTGCACATGGACAAAGAGAAGGCGCAGCAACCAGGTTCCAGCGCCGAAGAAGGCAAAAGGCGAGGTTTCCGGCGCTATCTCCTTCTCTCCCCAGAGCTAGTCGCGCAAAGCAAGCCGCTAAGCCGGCGACCGGCAAGAGAGCTACAACGAAGCATGCCGAACGGAGAAAATAGCAGCAGCTCATCTGTTCACACCTTGTTTCTGCCATGTGCTTGAACGCCAAGACGTTCGCGCTTCTGTGAGATGAAAGACGTCCTTCTGCATATGTGGTTGCTCACACCGGTGCACTTGTTAGTGTATCCATTCAGTCCTGGGCTGCGGGGCATTCAGAAGTGGCTCTGTGGAGACGTCTGCATAGAGGCAGCTGTCAGAACACGCACACTCGATTGTTCACCAAAACATATGCAGACGCGTCCTTAGCCTGTAGATTTGGATGCACAGAGTTCCCTGTGTTCGCAAGAGACAAGGGAATCGCGTCTGTGCGCACAGAAGCAATAGCGGACCGTTTCCCTCGGAGTGAACGCGAAAGAGCCGTCTATATACTCGCAGACACGCGAACGTGCCTCAATGCGGTCACAGAGGCAGCAGCTTTTGCACAGATGCTCCTGGTGATTCTGGCACTTTCCAGGCACACTCCTGAAAGTCGCGCACACTGCTGTTCACTCGCTAAACGACCTCTTGGGAAACACGTCTCCGGTCGACGGACCGCTCAGATTGCTTCTCGTGTAACTGTGAACTGTGTCAGCGCAGGGAATCCGTCTCTGTTGAGCAGATGTCAATCCTGCCTCGCTTTTGCTTTGTTGCCTCTACCAAGATGATTTCCCGTTTCTCTCTTCACTGGAGCAGGCAGACACAGCCAACGCACATCAAGTGTCAAGAGACACGCTCTGCTGAGCTCAACGCTTGTGCAGATGCACATGTGCGACGAAGTCAACACACGTGCTTGTGGAGAGAAAGAAAGGGACTCCCAGGCGTGTGGAGCGACGGGGAGAAAGAGCGGGCGCTGAGGAACACAGTTTCAAACAGACTGTCTCCACACAAACAGGCACCTGTCTGCAGGTATCCTAGATCTTGATTCTTGAACTTGAGGAAACACGCGTCTGAGCAAAACTCCCAAACGCTTCCAGGAAAGACACAGGCTCTCCCACAAGCACACAAGTGTTTGCCCTCAGCTATAGATCAGGGACAAGCCTGTGAAGAGCAACCAAAGAGCTCGTCCGTCTTTCCCTCAATAGATGGGAGTAGGCGCGCTTGCGGATGTGTGCGTGTGTGTGACCACGCGTTTGCTTAGGCATCAGTGTGTGAAAAGGTAGGTGCTTTTCTCTAGCTGCGTGTGCGTGCACGTGGTGCTGGGTGCACATCCCTGGGTGCTCGTGGAAAGGTTTCTGCATGGTTTTCGCTGAGGAGTCGTGTGTGTGCACATGGACAAAGAGAAGGCGCAGCAACCAGGTTCCAGCGCCGAAGAAGGCAAAAGGCGAGGTTTCCGGCGCTATCTCCTTCTCTCCCCAGAGCTAGTCGCGCAAAGCAAGCCGCTAAGCCGGCGACCGGCAAGAGAGCTACAACGAAGCATGCCGAACGGAGAAAATAGCAGCAGCTCATCTGTTCACACCTTGTTTCTGCCATGTGCTTGAACGCCAAGACGTTCGCGCTTCTGTGAGATGAAAGACGTCCTTCTGCATATGTGGTTGCTCACACCGGTGCACTTGTTAGTGTATCCATTCAGTCCTGGGCTGCGGGGCATTCAGAAGTGGCTCTGTGGAGACGTCTGCATAGAGGCAGCTGTCAGAACACGCACACTCGATTGTTCACCAAAACATATGCAGACGCGTCCTTAGCCTGTAGATTTGGATGCACAGAGTTCCCTGTGTTCGCAAGAGACAAGGGAATCGCGTCTGTGCGCACAGAAGCAATAGCGGACCGTTTCCCTCGGAGTGAACGCGAAAGAGCCGTCTATATACTCGCAGACACGCGAACGTGCCTCAATGCGGTCACAGAGGCAGCAGCTTTTGCACAGATGCTCCTGGTGATTCTGGCACTTTCCAGGCACACTCCTGAAAGTCGCGCACACTGCTGTTCACTCGCTAAACGACCTCTTGGGAAACACGTCTCCGGTCGACGGACCGCTCAGATTGCTTCTCGTGTAACTGTGAACTGTGTCAGCGCAGGGAATCCGTCTCTGTTGAGCAGATGTCAATCCTGCCTCGCTTTTGCTTTGTTGCCTCTACCAAGATGATTTCCCGTTTCTCTCTTCACTGGAGCAGGCAGACACAGCCAACGCACATCAAGTGTCAAGAGACACGCTCTGCTGAGCTCAACGCTTGTGCAGATGCACATGTGCGACGAAGTCAACACACGTGCTTGTGGAGAGAAAGAAAGGGACTCCCAGGCGTGTGGAGCGACGGGGAGAAAGAGCGGGCGCTGAGGAACACAGTTTCAAACAGACTGTCTCCACACAAACAGGCACCTGTCTGCAGGTATCCTAGATCTTGATTCTTGAACTTGAGGAAACACGCGTCTGAGCAAAACTCCCAAACGCTTCCAGGAAAGACACAGGCTCTCCCACAAGCACACAAGTGTTTGCCCTCAGCTATAGATCAGGGACAAGCCTGTGAAGAGCAACCAAAGAGCTCGTCCGTCTTTCCCTCAATAGATGGGAGTAGGCGCGCTTGCGGATGTGTGCGTGTGTGTGGCCACGCGTTTGCTTAGGCATCAGTGTGTGAAAAGGTAGGTGCTTTTCTCTAGCTGCGTGTGCGTGCACGTGGTGCTGGGTGCACATCCCTGGGTGCTCGTGGAAAGGTTTCTGCATGGTTTTCGCTGAGGAATCGTGTGTGTGCACATGGACAAAGAGAAGGCGCAGCAACCAGGTTCCAGCGCCGAAGAAGGCAAAAGGCGAGGTTTCCGGCGCTATCTCCTTCTCTCCCCAGAGCTAGTCGCGCAAAGCAAGCCGCTAAGCCGGCGACCGGCAAGAGAGCTACAACGAAGCATGCCGAACGGAGAAAATAGCAGCAGCTCATCTGTTCACACCTTGTTTCTGCCATGTGCTTGAACGCCAAGACGTTCGCGCTTCTGTGAGATGAAAGACGTCCTTCTGCATATGTGGTTGCTCACACCGGTGCACTTGTTAGTGTATCCATTCAGTCCTGGGCTGCGGGGCATTCAGAAGTGGCTCTGTGGAGACGTCTGCATAGAGGCAGCTGTCAGAACACGCACACTCGATTGTTCACCAAAACATATGCAGACGCGTCCTTAGCCTGTAGATTTGGATGCACAGAGTTCCCTGTGTTCGCAAGAGACAAGGGAATCGCGTCTGTGCGCACAGAAGCAATAGCGGACCGTTTCCCTCGGAGTGAACGCGAAAGAGCCGTCTATATACTCGCAGACACGCGAACGTGCCTCAATGCGGTCACAGAGGCAGCAGCTTTTGCACAGATGCTCCTGGTGATTCTGGCACTTTCCAGGCACACTCCTGAAAGTCGCGCACACTGCTGTTCACTCGCTAAACGACCTCTTGGGAAACACGTCTCCGGTCGACGGACCGCTCAGATTGCTTCTCGTGTAACTGTGAACTGTGTCAGCGCAGGGAATCCGTCTCTGTTGAGCAGATGTCAATCCTGCCTCGCTTTTGCTTTGTTGCCTCTACCAAGATGATTTCCCGTTTCTCTCTTCACTGGAGCAGGCAGACACAGCCAACGCACATCAAGTGTCAAGAGACACGCTCTGCTGAGCTCAACGCTTGTGCAGATGCACATGTGCGACGAAGTCAACACACGTGCTTGTGGAGAGAAAGAAAGGGACTCCCAGGCGTGTGGAGCGACGGGGAGAAAGAGCGGGCGCTGAGGAACACAGTTTCAAACAGACTGTCTCCACACAAACAGGCACCTGTCTGCAGGTATCCTAGATCTTGATTCTTGAACTTGAGGAAACACGCGTCTGAGCAAAACTCCCAAACGCTTCCAGGAAAGACACAGGCTCTCCCACAAGCACACAAGTGTTTGCCCTCAGCTATAGATCAGGGACAAGCCTGTGAAGAGCAACCAAAGAGCTCGTCCGTCTTTCCCTCAATAGATGGGAGTAGGCGCGCTTGCGGATGTGTGCGTGTGTGTGGCCACGCGTTTGCTTAGGCATCAGTGTGTGAAAAGGTAGGTGCTTTTCTCTAGCTGCGTGTGCGTGCACGTGGTGCTGGGTGCACATCCCTGGGTGCTCGTGGAAAGGTT
Source organism: Patagioenas fasciata (assembly GCF_037038585.1). Taxonomy (NCBI): domain Eukaryota; kingdom Metazoa; phylum Chordata; class Aves; order Columbiformes; family Columbidae; genus Patagioenas; species Patagioenas fasciata. The sequence goes on from NW_027288804.1 coordinate 152,892, forward strand.
TCTGCATGGTTTTCGCTGAGGAGTCGTGTGTGTGCACATGGACAAAGAGAAGGCGCAGCAACCAGGTTCCAGCGCCGAAGAAGGCAAAAGGCGAGGTTTCCGGCGCTATCTCCTTCTCTCCCCAGAGCTAGTCGCGCAAAGCAAGCCGCTAAGCCGGCGACCGGCAAGAGAGCTACAACGAAGCATGCCGAACGGAGAAAATAGCAGCAGCTCATCTGTTCACACCTTGTTTCTGCCATGTGCTTGAACGCCAAGACGTTCGCGCTTCTGTGAGATGAAAGACGTCCTTCTGCATATGTGGTTGCTCACACCGGTGCACTTGTTAGTGTATCCATTCAGTCCTGGGCTGCGGGGCATTCAGAAGTGGCTCTGTGGAGACGTCTGCATAGAGGCAGCTGTCAGAACACGCACACTCGATTGTTCACCAAAACATATGCAGACGCGTCCTTAGCCTGTAGATTTGGATGCACAGAGTTCCCTGTGTTCGCAAGAGACAAGGGAATCGCGTCTGTGCGCACAGAAGCAATAGCGGACCGTTTCCCTCGGAGTGAACGCGAAAGAGCCGTCTATATACTCGCAGACACGCGAACGTGCCTCAATGCGGTCACAGAGGCAGCAGCTTTTGCACAGATGCTCCTGGTGATTCTGGCACTTTCCAGGCACACTCCTGAAAGTCGCGCACACTGCTGTTCACTCGCTAAACGACCTCTTGGGAAACACGTCTCCGGTCGACGGACCGCTCAGATTGCTTCTCGTGTAACTGTGAACTGTGTCAGCGCAGGGAATCCGTCTCTGTTGAGCAGATGTCAATCCTGCCTCGCCTTTGCTTTCTTGCCTCTACCAAGATGATTTCCCGTTTCTCTCTTCACTGGAGCAGGCAGACACAGCCAACGCACATCAAGTGTCAAGAGACACGCTCTGCTGAGCTCAACGCTTGTGCAGATGCACATGTGCGACGAAGTCAACACACGTGCTTGTGGAGAGAAAGAAAGGGACTCCCAGGCGTGTGGAGCGACGGGGAGAAAGAGCGGGCGCTGAGGAACACAGTTTCAAACAGACTGTCTCCACACAAACAGGCACCTGTCTGCAGGTATCCTAGATCTTGATTCTTGAACTTGAGGAAACACGCGTCTGAGCAAAACTCCCAAACGCTTCCAGGAAAGACACAGGCTCTCCCACAAGCACACAAGTGTTTGCCCTCAGCTATAGATCAGGGACAAGCCTGTGAAGAGCAACCAAAGAGCTCGTCCGTCTTTCCCTCAATAGATGGGAGTAGGCGCGCTTGCGGATGTGTGCGTGTGTGTGGCCACGCGTTTGCTTAGGCATCAGTGTGTGAAAAGGTAGGTGCTTTTCTCTAGCTGCGTGTGCGTGCACGTGGTGCTGGGTGCACATCCCTGGGTGCTCGTGGAAAGGTTTCTGCATGGTTTTCGCTGAGGAATCGTGTGTGTGCACATGGACAAAGAGAAGGCGCAGCAACCAGGTTCCAGCGCCGAAGAAGGCAAAAGGCGAGGTTTCCGGCGCTATCTCCTTCTCTCCCCAGAGCTAGTCGCGCAAAGCAAGCCGCTAAGCCGGCGACCGGCAAGAGAGCTACAACGAAGCATGCCGAACGGAGAAAATAGCAGCAGCTCATCTGTTCACACCTTGTTTCTGCCATGTGCTTGAACGCCAAGACGTTCGCGCTTCTGTGAGATGAAAGACGTCCTTCTGCATATGTGGTTGCTCACACCGGTGCACTTGTTAGTGTATCCATTCAGTCCTGGGCTGCGGGGCATTCAGAAGTGGCTCTGTGGAGACGTCTGCATAGAGGCAGCTGTCAGAACACGCACACTCGATTGTTCACCAAAACATATGCAGACGCGTCCTTAGCCTGTAGATTTGGATGCACAGAGTTCCCTGTGTTCGCAAGAGACAAGGGAATCGCGTCTGTGCGCACAGAAGCAATAGCGGACCGTTTCCCTCGGAGTGAACGCGAAAGAGCCGTCTATATACTCGCAGACACGCGAACGTGCCTCAATGCGGTCACAGAGGCAGCAGCTTTTGCACAGATGCTCCTGGTGATTCTGGCACTTTCCAGGCACACTCCTGAAAGTCGCGCACACTGCTGTTCACTCGCTAAACGACCTCTTGGGAAACACGTCTCCGGTCGACGGACCGCTCAGATTGCTTCTCGTGTAACTGTGAACTGTGTCAGCGCAGGGAATCCGTCTCTGTTGAGCAGATGTCAATCCTGCCTCGCTTTTGCTTTGTTGCCTCTACCAAGATGATTTCCCGTTTCTCTCTTCACTGGAGCAGGCAGACACAGCCAACGCACATCAAGTGTCAAGAGACACGCTCTGCTGAGCTCAACGCTTGTGCAGATGCACATGTGCGACGAAGTCAACACACGTGCTTGTGGAGAGAAAGAAAGGGACTCCCAGGCGTGTGGAGCGACGGGGAGAAAGAGCGGGCGCTGAGGAACACAGTTTCAAACAGACTGTCTCCACACAAACAGGCACCTGTCTGCAGGTATCCTAGATCTTGATTCTTGAACTTGAGGAAACACGCGTCTGAGCAAAACTCCCAAACGCTTCCAGGAAAGACACAGGCTCTCCCACAAGCACACAAGTGTTTGCCCTCAGCTATAGATCAGGGACAAGCCTGTGAAGAGCAACCAAAGAGCTCGTCCGTCTTTCCCTCAATAGATGGGAGTAGGCGCGCTTGCGGATGTGTGCGTGTGTGTGGCCACGCGTTTGCTTAGGCATCAGTGTGTGAAAAGGTAGGTGCTTTTCTCTAGCTGCGTGTGCGTGCACGTGGTGCTGGGTGCACATCCCTGGGTGCTCGTGGAAAGGTTTCTGCATGGTTTTCGCTGAGGAATCGTGTGTGTGCACATGGACAAAGAGAAGGCGCAGCAACCAGGTTCCAGCGCCGAAGAAGGCAAAAGGCGAGGTTTCCGGCGCTATCTCCTTCTCTCCCCAGAGCTAGTCGCGCAAAGCAAGCCGCTAAGCCGGCGACCGGCAAGAGAGCTACAACGAAGCATGCCGAACGGAGAAAATAGCAGCAGCTCATCTGTTCACACCTTGTTTCTGCCATGTGCTTGAACGCCAAGACGTTCGCGCTTCTGTGAGATGAAAGACGTCCTTCTGCATATGTGGTTGCTCACACCGGTGCACTTGTTAGTGTATCCATTCAGTCCTGGGCTGCGGGGCATTCAGAAGTGGCTCTGTGGAGACGTCTGCATAGAGGCAGCTGTCAGAACACGCACACTCGATTGTTCACCAAAACATATGCAGACGCGTCCTTAGCCTGTAGATTTGGATGCACAGAGTTCCCTGTGTTCGCAAGAGACAAGGGAATCGCGTCTGTGCGCACAGAAGCAATAGCGGACCGTTTCCCTCGGAGTGAACGCGAAAGAGCCGTCTATATACTCGCAGACACGCGAACGTGCCTCAATGCGGTCACAGAGGCAGCAGCTTTTGCACAGATGCTCCTGGTGATTCTGGCACTTTCCAGGCACACTCCTGAAAGTCGCGCACACTGCTGTTCACTCGCTAAACGACCTCTTGGGAAACACGTCTCCGGTCGACGGACCGCTCAGATTGCTTCTCGTGTAACTGTGAACTGTGTCAGCGCAGGGAATCCGTCTCTGTTGAGCAGATGTCAATCCTGCCTCGCTTTTGCTTTGTTGCCTCTACCAAGATGATTTCCCGTTTCTCTCTTCACTGGAGCAGGCAGACACAGCCAACGCACATCAAGTGTCAAGAGACACGCTCTGCTGAGCTCAACGCTTGTGCAGATGCACATGTGCGACGAAGTCAACACACGTGCTTGTGGAGAGAAAGAAAGGGACTCCCAGGCGTGTGGAGCGACGGGGAGAAAGAGCGGGCGCTGAGGAACACAGTTTCAAACAGACTGTCTCCACACAAACAGGCACCTGTCTGCAGGTATCCTAGATCTTGATTCTTGAACTTGAGGAAACACGCGTCTGAGCAAAACTCCCAAACGCTTCCAGGAAAGACACAGGCTCTCCCACAAGCACACAAGTGTTTGCCCTCAGCTATAGATCAGGGACAAGCCTGTGAAGAGCAACCAAAGAGCTCGTCCGTCTTTCCCTCAATAGATGGGAGTAGGCGCGCTTGCGGATGTGTGCGTGTGTGTGGCCACGCGTTTGCTTAGGCATCAGTGTGTGAAAAGGTAGGTGCTTTTCTCTAGCTGCGTGTGCGTGCACGTGGTGCTGGGTGCACATCCCTGGGTGCTCGTGGAAAGGTTTCTGCATGGTTTTCGCTGAGGAATCGTGTGTGTGCACATGGACAAAGAGAAGGCGCAGCAACCAGGTTCCAGCGCCGAAGAAGGCAAAAGGCGAGGTTTCCGGCGCTATCTCCTTCTCTCCCCAGAGCTAGTCGCGCAAAGCAAGCCGCTAAGCCGGCGACCGGCAAGAGAGCTACAACGAAGCATGCCGAACGGAGAAAATAGCAGCAGCTCATCTGTTCACACCTTGTTTCTGCCATGTGCTTGAACGCCAAGACGTTCGCGCTTCTGTGAGATGAAAGACGTCCTTCTGCATATGTGGTTGCTCACACCGGTGCACTTGTTAGTGTATCCATTCAGTCCTGGGCTGCGGGGCATTCAGAAGTGGCTCTGTGGAGACGTCTGCATAGAGGCAGCTGTCAGAACACGCACACTCGATTGTTCACCAAAACATATGCAGACGCGTCCTTAGCCTGTAGATTTGGATGCACAGAGTTCCCTGTGTTCGCAAGAGACAAGGGAATCGCGTCTGTGCGCACAGAAGCAATAGCGGACCGTTTCCCTCGGAGTGAACGCGAAAGAGCCGTCTATATACTCGCAGACACGCGAACGTGCCTCAATGCGGTCACAGAGGCAGCAGCTTTTGCACAGATGCTCCTGGTGATTCTGGCACTTTCCAGGCACACTCCTGAAAGTCGCGCACACTGCTGTTCACTCGCTAAACGACCTCTTGGGAAACACGTCTCCGGTCGACGGACCGCTCAGATTGCTTCTCGTGTAACTGTGAACTGTGTCAGCGCAGGGAATCCGTCTCTGTTGAGCAGATGTCAATCCTGCCTCGCTTTTGCTTTGTTGCCTCTACCAAGATGATTTCCCGTTTCTCTCTTCACTGGAGCAGGCAGACACAGCCAACGCACATCAAGTGTCAAGAGACACGCTCTGCTGAGCTCAACGCTTGTGCAGATGCACATGTGCGACGAAGTCAACACACGTGCTTGTGGAGAGAAAGAAAGGGACTCCCAGGCGTGTGGAGCGACGGGGAGAAAGAGCGGGCGCTGAGGAACACAGTTTCAAACAGACTGTCTCCACACAAACAGGCACCTGTCTGCAGGTATCCTAGATCTTGATTCTTGAACTTGAGGAAACACGCGTCTGAGCAAAACTCCCAAACGCTTCCAGGAAAGACACAGGCTCTCCCACAAGCACACAAGTGTTTGCCCTCAGCTATAGATCAGGGACAAGCCTGTGAAGAGCAACCAAAGAGCTCGTCCGTCTTTCCCTCAGTAGATGGGAGTAGGCGCGCTTGCGGATGTGTGCGTGTGTGTGGCCACGCGTTTGCTTAGGCATCAGTGTGTGAAAAGGTAGGTGCTTTTCTCTAGCTGCGTGTGCGTGCACGTGGTGCTGGGTGCACATCCCTGGGTGCTCGTGGAAAGGTTTCTGCATGGTTTTCGCTGAGGAATCGTGTGTGTGCACATGGACAAAGAGAAGGCGCAGCAACCAGGTTCCAGCGCCGAAGAAGGCAAAAGGCGAGGTTTCCGGCGCTATCTCCTTCTCTCCCCAGAGCTAGTCGCGCAAAGCAAGCCGCTAAGCCGGCGACCGGCAAGAGAGCTACAACGAAGCATGCCGAACGGAGAAAATAGCAGCAGCTCATCTGTTCACACCTTGTTTCTGCCATGTGCTTGAACGCCAAGACGTTCGCGCTTCTGTGAGATGAAAGACGTCCTTCTGCATATGTGGTTGCTCACACCGGTGCACTTGTTAGTGTATCCATTCAGTCCTGGGCTGCGGGGCATTCAGAAGTGGCTCTGTGGAGACGTCTGCATAGAGGCAGCTGTCAGAACACGCACACTCGATTGTTCACCAAAACATATGCAGACGCGTCCTTAGCCTGTAGATTTGGATGCACAGAGTTCCCTGTGTTCGCAAGAGACAAGGGAATCGCGTCTGTGCGCACAGAAGCAATAGCGGACCGTTTCCCTCGGAGTGAACGCGAAAGAGCCGTCTATATACTCGCAGACACGCGAACGTGCCTCAATGCGGTCACAGAGGCAGCAGCTTTTGCACAGATGCTCCTGGTGATTCTGGCACTTTCCAGGCACACTCCTGAAAGTCGCGCACACTGCTGTTCACTCGCTAAACGACCTCTTGGGAAACACGTCTCCGGTCGACGGACCGCTCAGATTGCTTCTCGTGTAACTGTGAACTGTGTCAGCGCAGGGAATCCGTCTCTGTTGAGCAGATGTCAATCCTGCCTCGCCTTTGCTTTCTTGCCTCTACCAAGATGATTTCCCGTTTCTCTCTTCACTGGAGCAGGCAGACACAGCCAACGCACATCAAGTGTCAAGAGACACGCTCTGCTGAGCTCAACGCTTGTGCAGATGCACATGTGCGACGAAGTCAACACACGTGCTTGTGGAGAGAAAGAAAGGGACTCCCAGGCGTGTGGAGCGACGGGGAGAAAGAGCGGGCGCTGAGGAACACAGTTTCAAACAGACTGTCTCCACACAAACAGGCACCTGTCTGCAGGTATCCTAGATCTTGATTCTTGAACTTGAGGAAACACGCGTCTGAGCAAAACTCCCAAACGCTTCCAGGAAAGACACAGGCTCTCCCACAAGCACACAAGTGTTTGCCCTCAGCTATAGATCAGGGACAAGCCTGTGAAGAGCAACCAAAGAGCTCGTCCGTCTTTCCCTCAATAGATGGGAGTAGGCGCGCTTGCGGATGTGTGCGTGTGTGTGGCCACGCGTTTGCTTAGGCATCAGTGTGTGAAAAGGTAGGTGCTTTTCTCTAGCTGCGTGTGCGTGCACGTGGTGCTGGGTGCACATCCCTGGGTGCTCGTGGAAAGGTTTCTGCATGGTTTTCGCTGAGGAATCGTGTGTGTGCACATGGACAAAGAGAAGGCGCAGCAACCAGGTTCCAGCGCCGAAGAAGGCAAAAGGCGAGGTTTCCGGCGCTATCTCCTTCTCTCCCCAGAGCTAGTCGCGCAAAGCAAGCCGCTAAGCCGGCGACCGGCAAGAGAGCTACAACGAAGCATGCCGAACGGAGAAAATAGCAGCAGCTCATCTGTTCACACCTTGTTTCTGCCATGTGCTTGAACGCCAAGACGTTCGCGCTTCTGTGAGATGAAAGACGTCCTTCTGCATATGTGGTTGCTCACACCGGTGCACTTGTTAGTGTATCCATTCAGTCCTGGGCTGCGGGGCATTCAGAAGTGGCTCTGTGGAGACGTCTGCATAGAGGCAGCTGTCAGAACACGCACACTCGATTGTTCACCAAAACATATGCAGACGCGTCCTTAGCCTGTAGATTTGGATGCACAGAGTTCCCTGTGTTCGCAAGAGACAAGGGAATCGCGTCTGTGCGCACAGAAGCAATAGCGGACCGTTTCCCTCGGAGTGAACGCGAAAGAGCCGTCTATATACTCGCAGACACGCGAACGTGCCTCAATGCGGTCACAGAGGCAGCAGCTTTTGCACAGATGCTCCTGGTGATTCTGGCACTTTCCAGGCACACTCCTGAAAGTCGCGCACACTGCTGTTCACTCGCTAAACGACCTCTTGGGAAACACGTCTCCGGTCGACGGACCGCTCAGATTGCTTCTCGTGTAACTGTGAACTGTGTCAGCGCAGGGAATCCGTCTCTGTTGAGCAGATGTCAATCCTGCCTCGCCTTTGCTTTCTTGCCTCTACCAAGATGATTTCCCGTTTCTCTCTTCACTGGAGCAGGCAGACACAGCCAACGCACATCAAGTGTCAAGAGACACGCTCTACTGAGCTCAACGCTTGTGCAGATGCACATGTGCGACGAAGTCAACACACGTGCTTGTGGAGAGAAAGAAAGGGACTCCCAGGCGTGTGGAGCGACGGGGAGAAAGAGCGGGCGCTGAGGAACACAGTTTCAAACAGACTGTCTCCACACAAACAGGCACCTGTCTGCAGGTATCCTAGATCTTGATTCTTGAACTTGAGGAAACACGCGTCTGAGCAAAACTCCCAAACGCTTCCAGGAAAGACACAGGCTCTCCCACAAGCACACAAGTGTTTGCCCTCAGCTATAGATCAGGGACAAGCCTGTGAAGAGCAACCAAAGAGCTCGTCCGTCTTTCCCTCAATAGATGGGAGTAGGCGCGCTTGCGGATGTGTGCGTGTGTGTGGCCACGCGTTTGCTTAGGCATCAGAGTGTGAAAAGGTAGGTGCTTTTCTCTAGCTGCGTGTGCGTGCACGTGGTGCTGGGTGCACATCCCTGGGTGCTCGTGGAAAGGTTTCTGCATGGTTTTCGCTGAGGAATCGTGTGTGTGCACATGGACAAAGAGAAGGCGCAGCAACCAGGTTCCAGCGCCGAAGAAGGCAAAAGGCGAGGTTTCCGGCGCTATCTCCTTCTCTCCCCAGAGCTAGTCGCGCAAAGCAAGCCGCTAAGCCGGCGACCGGCAAGAGAGCTACAACGAAGCATGCCGAACGGAGAAAATAGCAGCAGCTCATCTGTTCACACCTTGTTTCTGCCATGTGCTTGAACGCCAAGACGTTCGCGCTTCTGTGAGATGAAAGACGTCCTTCTGCATATGTGGTTGCTCACACCGGTGCACTTGTTAGTGTATCCATTCAGTCCTGGGCTGCGGGGCATTCAGAAGTGGCTCTGTGGAGACGTCTGCATAGAGGCAGCTGTCAGAACACGCACACTCGATTGTTCACCAAAACATATGCAGACGCGTCCTTAGCCTGTAGATTTGGATGCACAGAGTTCCCTGTGTTCGCAAGAGACAAGGGAATCGCGTCTGTGCGCACAGAAGCAATAGCGGACCGTTTCCCTCGGAGTGAACGCGAAAGAGCCGTCTATATACTCGCAGACACGCGAACGTGCCTCAATGCGGTCACAGAGGCAGCAGCTTTTGCACAGATGCTCCTGGTGATTCTGGCACTTTCCAGGCACACTCCTGAAAGTCGCGCACACTGCTGTTCACTCGCTAAACGACCTCTTGGGAAACACGTCTCCGGTCGACGGACCGCTCAGATTGCTTCTCGTGTAACTGTGAACTGTGTCAGCGCAGGGAATCCGTCTCTGTTGAGCAGATGTCAATCCTGCCTCGCTTTTGCTTTGTTGCCTCTACCAAGATGATTTCCCGTTTCTCTCTTCACTGGAGCAGGCAGACACAGCCAACGCACATCAAGTGTCAAGAGACACGCTCTGCTGAGCTCAACGCTTGTGCAGATGCACATGTGCGACGAAGTCAACACACGTGCTTGTGGAGAGAAAGAAAGGGACTCCCAGGCGTGTGGAGCGACGGGGAGAAAGAGCGGGCGCTGAGGAACACAGTTTCAAACAGACTGTCTCCACACAAACAGGCACCTGTCTGCAGGTATCCTAGATCTTGATTCTTGAACTTGAGGAAACACGCGTCTGAGCAAAACTCCCAAACGCTTCCAGGAAAGACACAGGCTCTCCCACAAGCACACAAGTGTTTGCCCTCAGCTATAGATCAGGGACAAGCCTGTGAAGAGCAACCAAAGAGCTCGTCCGTCTTTCCCTCAATAGATGGGAGTAGGCGCGCTTGCGGATGTGTGCGTGTGTGTGGCCACGCGTTTGCTTAGGCATCAGTGTGTGAAAAGGTAGGTGCTTTTCTCTAGCTGCGTGTGCGTGCACGTGGTGCTGGGTGCACATCCCTGGGTGCTCGTGGAAAGGTTTCTGCATGGTTTTCGCTGAGGAATCGTGTGTGTGCACATGGACAAAGAGAAGGCGCAGCAACCAGGTTCCAGCGCCGAAGAAGGCAAAAGGCGAGGTTTCCGGCGCTATCTCCTTCTCTCCCCAGAGCTAGTCGCGCAAAGCAAGCCGCTAAGCCGGCGACCGGCAAGAGAGCTACAACGAAGCATGCCGAACGGAGAAAATAGCAGCAGCTCATCTGTTCACACCTTGTTTCTGCCATGTGCTTGAACGCCAAGACGTTCGCGCTTCTGTGAGATGAAAGACGTCCTTCTGCATATGTGGTTGCTCACACCGGTGCACTTGTTAGTGTATCCATTCAGTCCTGGGCTGCGGGGCATTCAGAAGTGGCTCTGTGGAGACGTCTGCATAGAGGCAGCTGTCAGAACACGCACACTCGATTGTTCACCAAAACATATGCAGACGCGTCCTTAGCCTGTAGATTTGGATGCACAGAGTTCCCTGTGTTCGCAAGAGACAAGGGAATCGCGTCTGTGCGCACAGAAGCAATAGCGGACCGTTTCCCTCGGAGTGAACGCGAAAGAGCCGTCTATATACTCGCAGACACGCGAACGTGCCTCAATGCGGTCACAGAGGCAGCAGCTTTTGCACAGATGCTCCTGGTGATTCTGGCACTTTCCAGGCACACTCCTGAAAGTCGCGCACACTGCTGTTCACTCGCTAAACGACCTCTTGGGAAACACGTCTCCGGTCGACGGACCGCTCAGATTGCTTCTCGTGTAACTGTGAACTGTGTCAGCGCAGGGAATCCGTCTCTGTTGAGCAGATGTCAATCCTGCCTCGCCTTTGCTTTCTTGCCTCTACCAAGATGATTTCCCGTTTCTCTCTTCACTGGAGCAGGCAGACACAGCCAACGCACATCAAGTGTCAAGAGACACGCTCTGCTGAGCTCAACGCTTGTGCAGATGCACATGTGCGACGAAGTCAACACACGTGCTTGTGGAGAGAAAGAAAGGGACTCCCAGGCGTGTGGAGCGACGGGGAGAAAGAGCGGGCGCTGAGGAACACAGTTTCAAACAGACTGTCTCCACACAAACAGGCACCTGTCTGCAGGTATCCTAGATCTTGATTCTTGAACTTGAGGAAACACGCGTCTGAGCAAAACTCCCAAACGCTTCCAGGAAAGACACAGGCTCTCCCACAAGCACACAAGTGTTTGCCCTCAGCTATAGATCAGGGACAAGCCTGTGAAGAGCAACCAAAGAGCTCGTCCGTCTTTCCCTCAATAGATGGGAGTAGGCGCGCTTGCGGATGTGTGCGTGTGTGTGGCCACGCGTTTGCTTAGGCATCAGTGTGTGAAAAGGTAGGTGCTTTTCTCTAGCTGCGTGTGCGTGCACGTGGTGCTGGGTGCACATCCCTGGGTGCTCGTGGAAAGGTTTCTGCATGGTTTTCGCTGAGGAATCGTGTGTGTGCACATGGACAAAGAGAAGGCGCAGCAACCAGGTTCCAGCGCCGAAGAAGGCAAAAGGCGAGGTTTCCGGCGCTATCTCCTTCTCTCCCCAGAGCTAGTCGCGCAAAGCAAGCCGCTAAGCCGGCGACCGGCAAGAGAGCTACAACGAAGCATGCCGAACGGAGAAAATAGCAGCAGCTCATCTGTTCACACCTTGTTTCTGCCATGTGCTTGAACGCCAAGACGTTCGCGCTTCTGTGAGATGAAAGACGTCCTTCTGCATATGTGGTTGCTCACACCGGTGCACTTGTTAGTGTATCCATTCAGTCCTGGGCTGCGGGGCATTCAGAAGTGGCTCTGTGGAGACGTCTGCATAGAGGCAGCTGTCAGAACACGCACACTCGATTGTTCACCAAAACATATGCAGACGCGTCCTTAGCCTGTAGATTTGGATGCACAGAGTTCCCTGTGTTCGCAAGAGACAAGGGAATCGCGTCTGTGCGCACAGAAGCAATAGCGGACCGTTTCCCTCGGAGTGAACGCGAAAGAGCCGTCTATATACTCGCAGACACGCGAACGTGCCTCAATGCGGTCACAGAGGCAGCAGCTTTTGCACAGATGCTCCTGGTGATTCTGGCACTTTCCAGGCACACTCCTGAAAGTCGCGCACACTGCTGTTCACTCGCTAAACGACCTCTTGGGAAACACGTCTCCGGTCGACGGACCGCTCAGATTGCTTCTCGTGTAACTGTGAACTGTGTCAGCGCAGGGAATCCGTCTCTGTTGAGCAGATGTCAATCCTGCCTCGCTTTTGCTTTGTTGCCTCTACCAAGATGATTTCCCGTTTCTCTCTTCACTGGAGCAGGCAGACACAGCCAACGCACATCAAGTGTCAAGAGACACGCTCTGCTGAGCTCAACGCTTGTGCAGATGCACATGTGCGACGAAGTCAACACACGTGCTTGTGGAGAGAAAGAAAGGGACTCCCAGGCGTGTGGAGCGACGGGGAGAAAGAGCGGGCGCTGAGGAACACAGTTTCAAACAGACTGTCTCCACACAAACAGGCACCTGTCTGCAGGTATCCTAGATCTTGATTCTTGAACTTGAGGAAACACGCGTCTGAGCAAAACTCCCAAACGCTTCCAGGAAAGACACAGGCTCTCCCACAAGCACACAAGTGTTTGCCCTCAGCTATAGATCAGGGACAAGCCTGTGAAGAGCAACCAAAGAGCTCGTCCGTCTTTCCCTCAATAGATGGGAGTAGGCGCGCTTGCGGATGTGTGCGTGTGTGTGGCCACGCGTTTGCTTAGGCATCAGTGTGTGAAAAGGTAGGTGCTTTTCTCTAGCTGCGTGTGCGTGCACGTGGTGCTGGGTGCACATCCCTGGGTGCTCGTGGAAAGGTTTCTGCATGGTTTTCGCTGAGGAATCGTGTGTGTGCACATGGACAAAGAGAAGGCGCAGCAACCAGGTTCCAGCGCCGAAGAAGGCAAAAGGCGAGGTTTCCGGCGCTATCTCCTTCTCTCCCCAGAGCTAGTCGCGCAAAGCAAGCCGCTAAGCCGGCGACCGGCAAGAGAGCTACAACGAAGCATGCCGAACGGAGAAAATAGCAGCAGCTCATCTGTTCACACCTTGTTTCTGCCATGTGCTTGAACGCCAAGACGTTCGCGCTTCTGTGAGATGAAAGACGTCCTTCTGCATATGTGGTTGCTCACACCGGTGCACTTGTTAGTGTATCCATTCAGTCCTGGGCTGCGGGGCATTCAGAAGTGGCTCTGTGGAGACGTCTGCATAGAGGCAGCTGTCAGAACACGCACACTCGATTGTTCACCAAAACATATGCAGACGCGTCCTTAGCCTGTAGATTTGGATGCACAGAGTTCCCTGTGTTCGCAAGAGACAAGGGAATCGCGTCTGTGCGCACAGAAGCAATAGCGGACCGTTTCCCTCGGAGTGAACGCGAAAGAGCCGTCTATATACTCGCAGACACGCGAACGTGCCTCAATGCGGTCACAGAGGCAGCAGCTTTTGCACAGATGCTCCTGGTGATTCTGGCACTTTCCAGGCACACTCCTGAAAGTCGCGCACACTGCTGTTCACTCGCTAAACGACCTCTTGGGAAACACGTCTCCGGTCGACGGACCGCTCAGATTGCTTCTCGTGTAACTGTGAACTGTGTCAGCGCAGGGAATCCGTCTCTGTTGAGCAGATGTCAATCCTGCCTCGCTTTTGCTTTGTTGCCTCTACCAAGATGATTTCCCGTTTCTCTCTTCACTGGAGCAGGCAGACACAGCCAACGCACATCAAGTGTCAAGAGACACGCTCTGCTGAGCTCAACGCTTGTGCAGATGCACATGTGCGACGAAGTCAACACACGTGCTTGTGGAGAGAAAGAAAGGGACTCCCAGGCGTGTGGAGCGACGGGGAGAAAGAGCGGGCGCTGAGGAACACAGTTTCAAACAGACTGTCTCCACACAAACAGGCACCTGTCTGCAGGTATCCTAGATCTTGATTCTTGAACTTGAGGAAACACGCGTCTGAGCAAAACTCCCAAACGCTTCCAGGAAAGACACAGGCTCTCCCACAAGCACACAAGTGTTTGCCCTCAGCTATAGATCAGGGACAAGCCTGTGAAGAGCAACCAAAGAGCTCGTCCGTCTTTCCCTCAATAGATGGGAGTAGGCGCGCTTGCGGATGTGTGCGTGTGTGTGGCCACGCGTTTGCTTAGGCATCAGTGTGTGAAAAGGTAGGTGCTTTTCTCTAGCTGCGTGTGCGTGCACGTGGTGCTGGGTGCACATCCCTGGGTGCTCGTGGAAAGGTTTCTGCATGGTTTTCGCTGAGGAATCGTGTGTGTGCACATGGACAAAGAGAAGGCGCAGCAACCAGGTTCCAGCGCCGAAGAAGGCAAAAGGCGAGGTTTCCGGCGCTATCTCCTTCTCTCCCCAGAGCTAGTCGCGCAAAGCAAGCCGCTAAGCCGGCGACCGGCAAGAGAGCTACAACGAAGCATGCCGAACGGAGAAAATAGCAGCAGCTCATCTGTTCACACCTTGTTTCTGCCATGTGCTTGAACGCCAAGACGTTCGCGCTTCTGTGAGATGAAAGACGTCCTTCTGCATATGTGGTTGCTCACACCGGTGCACTTGTTAGTGTATCCATTCAGTCCTGGGCTGCGGGGCATTCAGAAGTGGCTCTGTGGAGACGTCTGCATAGAGGCAGCTGTCAGAACACGCACACTCGATTGTTCACCAAAACATATGCAGACGCGTCCTTAGCCTGTAGATTTGGATGCACAGAGTTCCCTGTGTTCGCAAGAGACAAGGGAATCGCGTCTGTGCGCACAGAAGCAATAGCGGACCGTTTCCCTCGGAGTGAACGCGAAAGAGCCGTCTATATACTCGCAGACACGCGAACGTGCCTCAATGCGGTCACAGAGGCAGCAGCTTTTGCACAGATGCTCCTGGTGATTCTGGCACTTTCCAGGCACACTCCTGAAAGTCGCGCACACTGCTGTTCACTCGCTAAACGACCTCTTGGGAAACACGTCTCCGGTCGACGGACCGCTCAGATTGCTTCTCGTGTAACTGTGAACTGTGTCAGCGCAGGGAATCCGTCTCTGTTCAGCAGATGTCAATCCTGCCTCGCCTTTGCTTTGTTGCCTCTACCAAGATGATTTCCCGTTTCTCTCTTCACTGGAGCAGGCAGACACAGCCAACGCACATCAAGTGTCAAGAGACACGCTCTACTGAGCTCAACGCTTGTGCAGATGCACATGTGCGACGAAGTCAACACACGTGCTTGTGGAGAGAAAGAAAGGGACTCCCAGGCGTGTGGAGCGACGGGGAGAAAGAGCGGGCGCTGAGGAACACAGTTTCAAACAGACTGTCTCCACACAAACAGGCACCTGTCTGCAGGTATCCTAGATCTTGATTCTTGAACTTGAGGAAACACGCGTCTGAGCAAAACTCCCAAACGCTTCCAGGAAAGACACAGGCTCTCCCACAAGCACACAAGTGTTTGCCCTCAGCTATAGATCAGGGACAAGCCTGTGAAGAGCAACCAAAGAGCTCGTCCGTCTTTCTCTCAATAGATGGGAGTAGGCGCGCTTGCGGATGTGTGCGTGTGTGTGGCCACGCGTTTGCTTAGGCATCAGAGTGTGAAAAGGTAGGTGCTTTTCTCTAGCTGCGTGTGCGTGCACGTGGTGCTGGGTGCACATCCCTGGGTGCTCGTGGAAAGGTTTCTGCATGGTTTTCGCTGAGGAATCGTGTGTGTGCACATGGACAAAGAGAAGGCGCAGCAACCAGGTTCCAGCGCCGAAGAAGGCAAAAGGCGAGGTTTCCGGCGCTATCTCCTTCTCTCCCCAGAGCTAGTCGCGCAAAGCAAGCCGCTAAGCCGGCGACCGGCAAGAGAGCTACAACGAAGCATGCCGAACGGAGAAAATAGCAGCAGCTCATCTGTTCACACCTTGTTTCTGCCATGTGCTTGAACGCCAAGACGTTCGCGCTTCTGTGAGATGAAAGACGTCCTTCTGCATATGTGGTTGCTCACACCGGTGCACTTGTTAGTGTATCCATTCAGTCCTGGGCTGCGGGGCATTCAGAAGTGGCTCTGTGGAGACGTCTGCATAGAGGCAGCTGTCAGAACACGCACACTCGATTGTTCACCAAAACATATGCAGACGCGTCCTTAGCCTGTAGATTTGGATGCACAGAGTTCCCTGTGTTCGCAAGAGACAAGGGAATCGCGTCTGTGCGCACAGAAGCAATAGCGGACCGTTTCCCTCGGAGTGAACGCGAAAGAGCCGTCTATATACTCGCAGACACGCGAACGTGCCTCAATGCGGTCACAGAGGCAGCAGCTTTTGCACAGATGCTCCTGGTGATTCTGGCACTTTCCAGGCACACTCCTGAAAGTCGCGCACACTGCTGTTCACTCGCTAAACGACCTCTTGGGAAACACGTCTCCGGTCGACGGACCGCTCAGATTGCTTCTCGTGTAACTGTGAACTGTGTCAGCGCAGGGAATCCGTCTCTGTTGAGCAGATGTCAATCCTGCCTCGCTTTTGCTTTGTTGCCTCTACCAAGATGATTTCCCGTTTCTCTCTTCACTGGAGCAGGCAGACACAGCCAACGCACATCAAGTGTCAAGAGACACGCTCTGCTGAGCTCAACGCTTGTGCAGATGCACATGTGCGACGAAGTCAACACACGTGCTTGTGGAGAGAAAGAAAGGGACTCCCAGGCGTGTGGAGCGACGGGGAGAAAGAGCGGGCGCTGAGGAACACAGTTTCAAACAGACTGTCTCCACACAAACAGGCACCTGTCTGCAGGTATCCTAGATCTTGATTCTTGAACTTGAGGAAACACGCGTCTGAGCAAAACTCCCAAACGCTTCCAGGAAAGACACAGGCTCTCCCACAAGCACACAAGTGTTTGCCCTCAGCTATAGATCAGGGACAAGCCTGTGAAGAGCAACCAAAGAGCTCGTCCGTCTTTCCCTCAATAGATGGGAGTAGGCGCGCTTGCGGATGTGTGCGTGTGTGTGGCCACGCGTTTGCTTAGGCATCAGTGTGTGAAAAGGTAGGTGCTTTTCTCTAGCTGCGTGTGCGTGCACGTGGTGCTGGGTGCACATCCCTGGGTGCTCGTGGAAAGGTTTCTGCATGGTTTTCGCTGAGGAATCGTGTGTGTGCACATGGACAAAGAGAAGGCGCAGCAACCAGGTTCCAGCGCCGAAGAAGGCAAAAGGCGAGGTTTCCGGCGCTATCTCCTTCTCTCCCCAGAGCTAGTCGCG
The DNA here is from genome assembly GCF_037038585.1 of Patagioenas fasciata. NCBI lineage: Eukaryota > Metazoa > Chordata > Aves > Columbiformes > Columbidae > Patagioenas > Patagioenas fasciata. The sequence goes on from NW_027288804.1 coordinate 170,008, forward strand.
CAAAGCAAGCCGCTAAGCCGGCGACCGGCAAGAGAGCTACAACGAAGCATGCCGAACGGAGAAAATAGCAGCAGCTCATCTGTTCACCACCTTGTTTCTGCCATGTGCTTGAACGCCAAGACGTTCGCGCTTCTGTGAGATGAAAGACGTCCTTCTGCATATGTGGTTGCTCACACCGGTGCACTTGTTAGTGTATCCATTCAGTCCTGGGCTGCGGGGCATTCAGAAGTGGCTCTGTGGAGACGTCTGCATAGAGGCAGCTGTCAGAACACGCACACTCGATTGTTCACCAAAACATATGCAGACGCGTCCTTAGCCTGTAGATTTGGATGCACAGAGTTCCCTGTGTTCGCAAGAGACAAGGGAATCGCGTCTGTGCGCACAGAAGCAATAGCGGACCGTTTCCCTCGGAGTGAACGCGGAAAGAGCCGTCTATATACTCGCAGACACGCGAACGTGCCTCAATGCGGTCACAGAGGCAGCAGCTTTTGCACAGATGCTCCTGGTGATTCTGGCACTTTCCAGGCACACTCCTGAAAGTCGCGCACACTGCTGTTCACTCGCTAAAACGACCTCTTGGGAAACACGTCTCCCGGTCGACGGGACCGCTCAGATTGCTTCTCGTGTAACTGTGAACTGTGTCAGCGCAGGGAATCCGTCTCTGTTGAGCAGATGTCAATCCTGCCTCGCCTTTTGCTTTCTTGCCTCTACCAAGATGATTTCCCGTTTCTCTCTTCACTGGAGCAGGCAGACACAGCCAACGCACATCAAGTGTCAAGAGACACGCTCTGCTGAGCTCAACGCTTGTGCAGATGCACATGTGCGACGAAGTCAACACACGTGCTTGTGGAGAGAAAGAAAGGACTCCCAGGCGTGTGGAGCGACGGGGAGAAAGAGCGGGGCGCTGAGGAACACAGTTTCAAACAGACTGTCTCCACACAAACAGGCACCTGTCTGCAGGTATCCTAGATCTTGATTCTTGAACTTGAGGAAACACGCGTCTGAGCAAAACTCCCAAACGCTTCCAGGAAAGACACAGGCTCTCCCACAAGCACAACAAGTGTTTGCCCTCAGCTATAGATCAGGGACAAGCCTGTGAAGAGCAACCAAAGAGCTCGTCCGTCTTTCCCTCAATAGATGGGAGTAGGCGCGCTTGCGGATGTGTGCGTGTGTGTGGCCACGCGTTTGCTTAGGCATCAGTGTGTGAAAAGGTAGGTGCTTTTCTCTAGCTGCGTGTGCGTGCACGTGGTGCTGGGTGCACATCCCCTGGGTGCTCGTGGAAAGGTTTCTGCATGGTTTTCGCTGAGGAATCGTGTGTGTGCACATGGACAAAGAGAAGGCGCAGCAACCAGGTTCCAGCGCCGAAGAAGGCAAAAGGCGAGGTTTCCGGCGCTATCTCCTTCTCTCCCCAGAGCTAGTCGCGCAAAGCAAGCCGCTAAGCCGGCGACCGGCAAGAGAGCTACAACGAAGCATGCCGAACGGAGAAAATAGCAGCAGCTCATCTGTTCACACCTTGTTTCTGCCATGTGCTTGAACGGCCAAGACGTTCGCGCTCTGTGAGATGAAAGACGTCCTTCTGCATATGTGGTTGCTCACACCGGTGCACTTGTTAGTGTATCCATTCAGTCCTGGGCTGCGGGGCATTCAGAAGTGGCTCTGTGGAGACGTCTGCATAGAGGCAGCTGTCAGAACAAGCACACTCGATTGTTCACCCAAACATATGCAGACGCGTCCTTAGCCTGTAGATTTGGATGCACAGAGTTCCCTGTGTTCGCAAGAGACAAGGGAATCGCGTCTGTGCGCCACAGAAGCAATAGCGGACCGTTTCCCTCGGAGTGAACGCGAAAGAGCCGTCTATATACTCGCAGACACGCGAACGTGCCTCAATGCGGTCACAGAGGCAGCAGCTTTTGCACAGATGCTCCTGGTGATTCTGGCACTTTCCCAGGCACACTCCTGAAAGTCGCGCACACTGCTGTTCACTCGCTAAACGCACCTCTTGGGAAACACGTCTCCGGTCGAACGGACCGCTCAGATTGCTTCTCGTGTAACTGTGAACTGTGTCAGCGCAGGGAATCCGTCTCTGTTGAGCAGATGTCAATCCTGCCTCGCCTTTGCTTTGCTTGCCTCTACCAAGATGATTTCCCGTTTCTCTCTTCACTGGAGCAGGCAGACACAGCCAACGCACATCAAGTGTCAAGAGACACGCTCTGCAGAGCTCCAACGCTTGTGCAGATGCACATGTGCGACGAAGTCAACACACGTGCTTGTGGAGAGAAAGAAAGGGACTCCCAGGCGTGTGGAGCGACGGGGAGAAAGAGCGGGCGCTGAGGAACACAGTTTCAAACAGACTGTCTCCACACAAACAGGCACCTGTCTGCAGGTATCCTAGATCTTGATTCTTGAACTTGAGGAAACACGCGTCTGAGCAAAACTCCCAAACGCTTCCAGGAAAGACACAGGCTCTCCCACAAGCACACAAGTGTTTGCCCCCCTCCCCCCCCCCCAGCTATAGATCAGGGACAAGCCTGTGAAGAGCAAACCAAAGAGCTCGTCCGTCTTTCCCTCAATAGATGGGAGTAGGCGCGCTTGCGGATGTGTGCGTGTGTGTGGCCACGCGTTTGTCTTAGTCATAAGTGTGTGAAAAGGGGGGGGGGTGGGGAGGTGCTTTTCTCTAGCTGCGTGTGCGTGCACGGTGGTGCTGGGTGCACATCCTGGGTGCTCGTGGAAAGGTTTCTGCATGGTTTTCGCTGAGGAATCGACCAGCGCCGAAGAAGGCAAAAGGCGAGGTTTCTGGCGCTATCTCCTTCTCTCCCCAGAGCTAGTCGCGCAAAGCAAGCCGCTAAGCCGGCGACCGGCAAGAGAGCTACAACGAAGCATGCCGAACGGAGAAAATAGCAGCAGCTCATCTGTTCACACCTTGTTTCTGCCATGTGCTTGAACGCCAAGACGTTCGCGCTTCTGTGAGATGAAAGACGTCCTTCTGCATATGTGGTTGCTCACACCGGTGCACTTGTTAGTGTATCCATTCAGTCCTGGGCTGCGGGGCATTCAGAAGTGGCTCTGTGGAGACGTCTGCATAGAGGCAGCTGTCAGAACACGCACACTCGATTGTTCACCAAAACATATGCAGACGCGTCCTTAGCCTGTAGATTTGGATGCACAGAGTTCCCTGTGTTCGCAAGAGACAAGGGAATCGCGTCTGTGCGCACAGAAGCAATAGCGGACCGTTTCCCTCGGAGTGAACGCGAAAGAGCCGTCTATATACTCGCAGACACGCGAACGTGCCTCAATGCGGTCACAGAGGCAGCAGCTTTTGCACAGATGCTCCTGGTGATTCTGGCACTTTCCAGGCACACTCCTGAAAGTCGCGCACACTGCTGTTCACTCGCTAAACGACCTCTTGGGAAACACGTCTCCGGTCGACGGACCGCTCAGATTGCTTCTCGTGTAACTGTGAACTGTGTCAGCGCAGGGAATCCGTCTCTGTTGAGCAGATGTCAATCCTGCCTCGCTTTTGCTTTGTTGCCTCTACCAAGATGATTTCCCGTTTCTCTCTTCACTGGAGCAGGCAGACACAGCCAACGCACATCAAGTGTCAAGAGACACGCTCTGCTGAGCTCAACGCTTGTGCAGATGCACATGTGCGACGAAGTCAACACACGTGCTTGTGGAGAGAAAGAAAGGGACTCCCAGGCGTGTGGAGCGACGGGGAGAAAGAGCGGGCGCTGAGGAACACAGTTTCAAACAGACTGTCTCCACACAAACAGGCACCTGTCTGCAGGTATCCTAGATCTTGATTCTTGAACTTGAGGAAACACGCGTCTGAGCAAAACTCCCAAACGCTTCCAGGAAAGACACAGGCTCTCCCACAAGCACACAAGTGTTTGCCCTCAGCTATAGATCAGGGACAAGCCTGTGAAGAGCAACCAAAGAGCTCGTCCGTCTTTCCCTCAATAGATGGGAGTAGGCGCGCTTGCGGATGTGTGCGTGTGTGTGGCCACGCGTTTGCTTAGGCATCAGTGTGTGAAAAGGTAGGTGCTTTTCTCTAGCTGCGTGTGCGTGCACGTGGTGCTGGGTGCACATCCCTGGGTGCTCGTGGAAAGGTTTCTGCATGGTTTTCGCTGAGGAATCGTGTGTGTGCACATGGACAAAGAGAAGGCGCAGCAACCAGGTTCCAGCGCCGAAGAAGGCAAAAGGCGAGGTTTCCGGCGCTATCTCCTTCTCTCCCCAGAGCTAGTCGCGCAAAGCAAGCCGCTAAGCCGGCGACCGGCAAGAGAGCTACAACGAAGCATGCCGAACGGAGAAAATAGCAGCAGCTCATCTGTTCACACCTTGTTTCTGCCATGTGCTTGAACGCCAAGACGTTCGCGCTTCTGTGAGATGAAAGACGTCCTTCTGCATATGTGGTTGCTCACACCGGTGCACTTGTTAGTGTATCCATTCAGTCCTGGGCTGCGGGGCATTCAGAAGTGGCTCTGTGGAGACGTCTGCATAGAGGCAGCTGTCAGAACACGCACACTCGATTGTTCACCAAAACATATGCAGACGCGTCCTTAGCCTGTAGATTTGGATGCACAGAGTTCCCTGTGTTCGCAAGAGACAAGGGAATCGCGTCTGTGCGCACAGAAGCAATAGCGGACCGTTTCCCTCGGAGTGAACGCGAAAGAGCCGTCTATATACTCGCAGACACGCGAACGTGCCTCAATGCGGTCACAGAGGCAGCAGCTTTTGCACAGATGCTCCTGGTGATTCTGGCACTTTCCAGGCACACTCCTGAAAGTCGCGCACACTGCTGTTCACTCGCTAAACGACCTCTTGGGAAACACGTCTCCGGTCGACGGACCGCTCAGATTGCTTCTCGTGTAACTGTGAACTGTGTCAGCGCAGGGAATCCGTCTCTGTTGAGCAGATGTCAATCCTGCCTCGCTTTTGCTTTGTTGCCTCTACCAAGATGATTTCCCGTTTCTCTCTTCACTGGAGCAGGCAGACACAGCCAACGCACATCAAGTGTCAAGAGACACGCTCTGCTGAGCTCAACGCTTGTGCAGATGCACATGTGCGACGAAGTCAACACACGTGCTTGTGGAGAGAAAGAAAGGGACTCCCAGGCGTGTGGAGCGACGGGGAGAAAGAGCGGGCGCTGAGGAACACAGTTTCAAACAGACTGTCTCCACACAAACAGGCACCTGTCTGCAGGTATCCTAGATCTTGATTCTTGAACTTGAGGAAACACGCGTCTGAGCAAAACTCCCAAACGCTTCCAGGAAAGACACAGGCTCTCCCACAAGCACACAAGTGTTTGCCCTCAGCTACAGATCAGGGACAAGCCTGTGAAGAGCAACCAAAGAGCTCGTCCGTCTTTCCCTCAATAGATGGGAGTAGGCGCGCTTGCGGATGTGTGCGTGTGTGTGGCCACGCGTTTGCTTAGGCATCAGTGTGTGAAAAGGTAGGTGCTTTTCTCTAGCTGCGTGTGCGTGCACGTGGTGCTGGGTGCACATCCCTGGGTGCTCGTGGAAAGGTTTCTGCATGGTTTTCGCTGAGGAATCGTGTGTGTGCACATGGACAAAGAGAAGGCGCAGCAACCAGGTTCCAGCGCCGAAGAAGGCAAAAGGCGAGGTTTCCGGCGCTATCTCCTTCTCTCCCCAGAGCTAGTCGCGCAAAGCAAGCCGCTAAGCCGGCGACCGGCAAGAGAGCTACAACGAAGCATGCCGAACGGAGAAAATAGCAGCAGCTCATCTGTTCACACCTTGTTTCTGCCATGTGCTTGAACGCCAAGACGTTCGCGCTTCTGTGAGATGAAAGACGTCCTTCTGCATATGTGGTTGCTCACACCGGTGCACTTGTTAGTGTATCCATTCAGTCCTGGGCTGCGGGGCATTCAGAAGTGGCTCTGTGGAGACGTCTGCATAGAGGCAGCTGTCAGAACACGCACACTCGATTGTTCACCAAAACATATGCAGACGCGTCCTTAGCCTGTAGATTTGGATGCACAGAGTTCCCTGTGTTCGCAAGAGACAAGGGAATCGCGTCTGTGCGCACAGAAGCAATAGCGGACCGTTTCCCTCGGAGTGAACGCGAAAGAGCCGTCTATATACTCGCAGACACGCGAACGTGCCTCAATGCGGTCACAGAGGCAGCAGCTTTTGCACAGATGCTCCTGGTGATTCTGGCACTTTCCAGGCACACTCCTGAAAGTCGCGCACACTGCTGTTCACTCGCTAAACGACCTCTTGGGAAACACGTCTCCGGTCGACGGACCGCTCAGATTGCTTCTCGTGTAACTGTGAACTGTGTCAGCGCAGGGAATCCGTCTCTGTTGAGCAGATGTCAATCCTGCCTCGCTTTTGCTTTGTTGCCTCTACCAAGATGATTTCCCGTTTCTCTCTTCACTGGAGCAGGCAGACACAGCCAACGCACATCAAGTGTCAAGAGACACGCTCTGCTGAGCTCAACGCTTGTGCAGATGCACATGTGCGACGAAGTCAACACACGTGCTTGTGGAGAGAAAGAAAGGGACTCCCAGGCGTGTGGAGCGACGGGGAGAAAGAGCGGGCGCTGAGGAACACAGTTTCAAACAGACTGTCTCCACACAAACAGGCACCTGTCTGCAGGTATCCTAGATCTTGATTCTTGAACTTGAGGAAACACGCGTCTGAGCAAAACTCCCAAACGCTTCCAGGAAAGACACAGGCTCTCCCACAAGCACACAAGTGTTTGCCCTCAGCTATAGATCAGGGACAAGCCTGTGAAGAGCAACCAAAGAGCTCGTCCGTCTTTCCCTCAATAGATGGGAGTAGGCGCGCTTGCGGATGTGTGCGTGTGTGTGGCCACGCGTTTGCTTAGGCATCAGTGTGTGAAAAGGTAGGTGCTTTTCTCTAGCTGCGTGTGCGTGCACGTGGTGCTGGGTGCACATCCCTGGGTGCTCGTGGAAAGGTTTCTGCATGGTTTTCGCTGAGGAATCGTGTGTGTGCACATGGACAAAGAGAAGGCGCAGCAACCAGGTTCCAGCGCCGAAGAAGGCAAAAGGCGAGGTTTCCGGCGCTATCTCCTTCTCTCCCCAGAGCTAGTCGCGCAAAGCAAGCCGCTAAGCCGGCGACCGGCAAGAGAGCTACAACGAAGCATGCCGAACGGAGAAAATAGCAGCAGCTCATCTGTTCACACCTTGTTTCTGCCATGTGCTTGAACGCCAAGACGTTCGCGCTTCTGTGAGATGAAAGACGTCCTTCTGCATATGTGGTTGCTCACACCGGTGCACTTGTTAGTGTATCCATTCAGTCCTGGGCTGCGGGGCATTCAGAAGTGGCTCTGTGGAGACGTCTGCATAGAGGCAGCTGTCAGAACACGCACACTCGATTGTTCACCAAAACATATGCAGACGCGTCCTTAGCCTGTAGATTTGGATGCACAGAGTTCCCTGTGTTCGCAAGAGACAAGGGAATCGCGTCTGTGCGCACAGAAGCAATAGCGGACCGTTTCCCTCGGAGTGAACGCGAAAGAGCCGTCTATATACTCGCAGACACGCGAACGTGCCTCAATGCGGTCACAGAGGCAGCAGCTTTTGCACAGATGCTCCTGGTGATTCTGGCACTTTCCAGGCACACTCCTGAAAGTCGCGCACACTGCTGTTCACTCGCTAAACGACCTCTTGGGAAACACGTCTCCGGTCGACGGACCGCTCAGATTGCTTCTCGTGTAACTGTGAACTGTGTCAGCGCAGGGAATCCGTCTCTGTTGAGCAGATGTCAATCCTGCCTCGCCTTTGCTTTCTTGCCTCTACCAAGATGATTTCCCGTTTCTCTCTTCACTGGAGCAGGCAGACACAGCCAACGCACATCAAGTGTCAAGAGACACGCTCTGCTGAGCTCAACGCTTGTGCAGATGCACATGTGCGACGAAGTCAACACACGTGCTTGTGGAGAGAAAGAAAGGGACTCCCAGGCGTGTGGAGCGACGGGGAGAAAGAGCGGGCGCTGAGGAACACAGTTTCAAACAGACTGTCTCCACACAAACAGGCACCTGTCTGCAGGTATCCTAGATCTTGATTCTTGAACTTGAGGAAACACGCGTCTGAGCAAAACTCCCAAACGCTTCCAGGAAAGACACAGGCTCTCCCACAAGCACACAAGTGTTTGCCCTCAGCTATAGATCAGGGACAAGCCTGTGAAGAGCAACCAAAGAGCTCGTCCGTCTTTCCCTCAATAGATGGGAGTAGGCGCGCTTGCGGATGTGTGCGTGTGTGTGGCCACGCGTTTGCTTAGGCATCAGTGTGTGAAAAGGTAGGTGCTTTTCTCTAGCTGCGTGTGCGTGCACGTGGTGCTGGGTGCACATCCCTGGGTGCTCGTGGAAAGGTTTCTGCATGGTTTTCGCTGAGGAATCGTGTGTGTGCACATGGACAAAGAGAAGGCGCAGCAACCAGGTTCCAGCGCCGAAGAAGGCAAAAGGCGAGGTTTCCGGCGCTATCTCCTTCTCTCCCCAGAGCTAGTCGCGCAAAGCAAGCCGCTAAGCCGGCGACCGGCAAGAGAGCTACAACGAAGCATGCCGAACGGAGAAAATAGCAGCAGCTCATCTGTTCACACCTTGTTTCTGCCATGTGCTTGAACGCCAAGACGTTCGCGCTTCTGTGAGATGAAAGACGTCCTTCTGCATATGTGGTTGCTCACACCGGTGCACTTGTTAGTGTATCCATTCAGTCCTGGGCTGCGGGGCATTCAGAAGTGGCTCTGTGGAGACGTCTGCATAGAGGCAGCTGTCAGAACACGCACACTCGATTGTTCACCAAAACATATGCAGACGCGTCCTTAGCCTGTAGATTTGGATGCACAGAGTTCCCTGTGTTCGCAAGAGACAAGGGAATCGCGTCTGTGCGCACAGAAGCAATAGCGGACCGTTTCCCTCGGAGTGAACGCGAAAGAGCCGTCTATATACTCGCAGACACGCGAACGTGCCTCAATGCGGTCACAGAGGCAGCAGCTTTTGCACAGATGCTCCTGGTGATTCTGGCACTTTCCAGGCACACTCCTGAAAGTCGCGCACACTGCTGTTCACTCGCTAAACGACCTCTTGGGAAACACGTCTCCGGTCGACGGACCGCTCAGATTGCTTCTCGTGTAACTGTGAACTGTGTCAGCGCAGGGAATCCGTCTCTGTTGAGCAGATGTCAATCCTGCCTCGCTTTTGCTTTGTTGCCTCTACCAAGATGATTTCCCGTTTCTCTCTTCACTGGAGCAGGCAGACACAGCCAACGCACATCAAGTGTCAAGAGACACGCTCTGCTGAGCTCAACGCTTGTGCAGATGCACATGTGCGACGAAGTCAACACACGTGCTTGTGGAGAGAAAGAAAGGGACTCCCAGGCGTGTGGAGCGACGGGGAGAAAGAGCGGGCGCTGAGGAACACAGTTTCAAACAGACTGTCTCCACACAAACAGGCACCTGTCTGCAGGTATCCTAGATCTTGATTCTTGAACTTGAGGAAACACGCGTCTGAGCAAAACTCCCAAACGCTTCCAGGAAAGACACAGGCTCTCCCACAAGCACACAAGTGTTTGCCCTCAGCTATAGATCAGGGACAAGCCTGTGAAGAGCAACCAAAGAGCTCGTCCGTCTTTCCCTCAATAGATGGGAGTAGGCGCGCTTGCGGATGTGTGCGTGTGTGTGGCCACGCGTTTGCTTAGGCATCAGTGTGTGAAAAGGTAGGTGCTTTTCTCTAGCTGCGTGTGCGTGCACGTGGTGCTGGGTGCACATCCCTGGGTGCTCGTGGAAAGGTTTCTGCATGGTTTTCGCTGAGGAATCGTGTGTGTGCACATGGACAAAGAGAAGGCGCAGCAACCAGGTTCCAGCGCCGAAGAAGGCAAAAGGCGAGGTTTCCGGCGCTATCTCCTTCTCTCCCCAGAGCTAGTCGCGCAAAGCAAGCCGCTAAGCCGGCGACCGGCAAGAGAGCTACAACGAAGCATGCCGAACGGAGAAAATAGCAGCAGCTCATCTGTTCACACCTTGTTTCTGCCATGTGCTTGAACGCCAAGACGTTCGCGCTTCTGTGAGATGAAAGACGTCCTTCTGCATATGTGGTTGCTCACACCGGTGCACTTGTTAGTGTATCCATTCAGTCCTGGGCTGCGGGGCATTCAGAAGTGGCTCTGTGGAGACGTCTGCATAGAGGCAGCTGTCAGAACACGCACACTCGATTGTTCACCAAAACATATGCAGACGCGTCCTTAGCCTGTAGATTTGGATGCACAGAGTTCCCTGTGTTCGCAAGAGACAAGGGAATCGCGTCTGTGCGCACAGAAGCAATAGCGGACCGTTTCCCTCGGAGTGAACGCGAAAGAGCCGTCTATATACTCGCAGACACGCGAACGTGCCTCAATGCGGTCACAGAGGCAGCAGCTTTTGCACAGATGCTCCTGGTGATTCTGGCACTTTCCAGGCACACTCCTGAAAGTCGCGCACACTGCTGTTCACTCGCTAAACGACCTCTTGGGAAACACGTCTCCGGTCGACGGACCGCTCAGATTGCTTCTCGTGTAACTGTGAACTGTGTCAGCGCAGGGAATCCGTCTCTGTTAAGCAGATGTGGATCCTGCCTCGCTTTTGCTTTGTTGCCTCTACCAAGATGATTTCCCGTTTCTCTCTTCACTGGAGCAGGCAGACACAGCCAACGCACATCAAGTGTCAAGAGACACGCTCTGCTGAGCTCAACGCTTGTGCAGATGCACATGTGCGACGAAGTCAACACACGTGCTTGTGGAGAGAAAGAAAGGGACTCCCAGGCGTGTGGAGCGACGGGGAGAAAGAGCGGGCGCTGAGGAACACAGTTTCAAACAGACTGTCTCCACACAAACAGGCACCTGTCTGCAGGTATCCTAGATCTTGATTCTTGAACTTGAGGAAACACGCGTCTGAGCAAAACTCCCAAACGCTTCCAGGAAAGACACAGGCTCTCCCACAAGCACACAAGTGTTTGCCCTCAGCTATAGATCAGGGACAAGCCTGTGAAGAGCAACCAAAGAGCTCGTCCGTCTTTCCCTCAATAGATGGGAGTAGGCGCGCTTGCGGATGTGTGCGTGTGTGTGGCCACGCGTTTGCTTAGGCATCAGTGTGTGAAAAGGTAGGTGCTTTTCTCTAGCTGCGTGTGCGTGCACGTGGTGCTGGGTGCACATCCCTGGGTGCTCGTGGAAAGGTTTCTGCATGGTTTTCGCTGAGGAATCGTGTGTGTGCACATGGACAAAGAGAAGGCGCAGCAACCAGGTTCCAGCGCCGAAGAAGGCAAAAGGCGAGGTTTCCGGCGCTATCTCCTTCTCTCCCCAGAGCTAGTCGCGCAAAGCAAGCCGCTAAGCCGGCGACCGGCAAGAGAGCTACAACGAAGCATGCCGAACGGAGAAAATAGCAGCAGCTCATCTGTTCACACCTTGTTTCTGCCATGTGCTTGAACGCCAAGACGTTCGCGCTTCTGTGAGATGAAAGACGTCCTTCTGCATATGTGGTTGCTCACACCGGTGCACTTGTTAGTGTATCCATTCAGTCCTGGGCTGCGGGGCATTCAGAAGTGGCTCTGTGGAGACGTCTGCATAGAGGCAGCTGTCAGAACACGCACACTCGATTGTTCACCAAAACATATGCAGACGCGTCCTTAGCCTGTAGATTTGGATGCACAGAGTTCCCTGTGTTCGCAAGAGACAAGGGAATCGCGTCTGTGCGCACAGAAGCAATAGCGGACCGTTTCCCTCGGAGTGAACGCGAAAGAGCCGTCTATATACTCGCAGACACGCGAACGTGCCTCAATGCGGTCACAGAGGCAGCAGCTTTTGCACAGATGCTCCTGGTGATTCTGGCACTTTCCAGGCACACTCCTGAAAGTCGCGCACACTGCTGTTCACTCGCTAAACGACCTCTTGGGAAACACGTCTCCGGTCGACGGACCGCTCAGATTGCTTCTCGTGTAACTGTGAACTGTGTCAGCGCAGGGAATCCGTCTCTGTTGAGCAGATGTCAATCCTGCCTCGCTTTTGCTTTGTTGCCTCTACCAAGATGATTTCCCGTTTCTCTCTTCACTGGAGCAGGCAGACACAGCCAACGCACATCAAGTGTCAAGAGACACGCTCTGCTGAGCTCAACGCTTGTGCAGATGCACATGTGCGACGAAGTCAACACACGTGCTTGTGGAGAGAAAGAAAGGGACTCCCAGGCGTGTGGAGCGACGGGGAGAAAGAGCGGGCGCTGAGGAACACAGTTTCAAACAGACTGTCTCCACACAAACAGGCACCTGTCTGCAGGTATCCTAGATCTTGATTCTTGAACTTGAGGAAACACGCGTCTGAGCAAAACTCCCAAACGCTTCCAGGAAAGACACAGGCTCTCCCACAAGCACACAAGTGTTTGCCCTCAGCTATAGATCAGGGACAAGCCTGTGAAGAGCAACCAAAGAGCTCGTCCGTCTTTCCCTCAATAGATGGGAGTAGGCGCGCTTGCGGATGTGTGCGTGTGTGTGGCCACGCGTTTGCTTAGGCATCAGTGTGTGAAAAGGTAGGTGCTTTTCTCTAGCTGCGTGTGCGTGCACGTGGTGCTGGGTGCACATCCCTGGGTGCTCGTGGAAAGGTTTCTGCATGGTTTTCGCTGAGGAATCGTGTGTGTGCACATGGACAAAGAGAAGGCGCAGCAACCAGGTTCCAGCGCCGAAGAAGGCAAAAGGCGAGGTTTCCGGCGCTATCTCCTTCTCTCCCCAGAGCTAGTCGCGCAAAGCAAGCCGCTAAGCCGGCGACCGGCAAGAGAGCTACAACGAAGCATGCCGAACGGAGAAAATAGCAGCAGCTCATCTGTTCACACCTTGTTTCTGCCATGTGCTTGAACGCCAAGACGTTCGCGCTTCTGTGAGATGAAAGACGTCCTTCTGCATATGTGGTTGCTCACACCGGTGCACTTGTTAGTGTATCCATTCAGTCCTGGGCTGCGGGGCATTCAGAAGTGGCTCTGTGGAGACGTCTGCATAGAGGCAGCTGTCAGAACACGCACACTCGATTGTTCACCAAAACATATGCAGACGCGTCCTTAGCCTGTAGATTTGGATGCACAGAGTTCCCTGTGTTCGCAAGAGACAAGGGAATCGCGTCTGTGCGCACAGAAGCAATAGCGGACCGTTTCCCTCGGAGTGAACGCGAAAGAGCCGTCTATATACTCGCAGACACGCGAACGTGCCTCAATGCGGTCACAGAGGCAGCAGCTTTTGCACAGATGCTCCTGGTGATTCTGGCACTTTCCAGGCACACTCCTGAAAGTCGCGCACACTGCTGTTCACTCGCTAAACGACCTCTTGGGAAACACGTCTCCGGTCGACGGACCGCTCAGATTGCTTCTCGTGTAACTGTGAACTGTGTCAGCGCAGGGAATCCGTCTCTGTTGAGCAGATGTCAATCCTGCCTCGCTTTTGCTTTGTTGCCTCTACCAAGATGATTTCCCGTTTCTCTCTTCACTGGAGCAGGCAGACACAGCCAACGCACATCAAGTGTCAAGAGACACGCTCTGCTGAGCTCAACGCTTGTGCAGATGCACATGTGCGACGAAGTCAACACACGTGCTTGTGGAGAGAAAGAAAGGGACTCCCAGGCGTGTGGAGCGACGGGGAGAAAGAGCGGGCGCTGAGGAACACAGTTTCAAACAGACTGTCTCCACACAAACAGGCACCTGTCTGCAGGTATCCTAGATCTTGATTCTTGAACTTGAGGAAACACGCGTCTGAGCAAAACTCCCAAACGCTTCCAGGAAAGACACAGGCTCTCCCACAAGCACACAAGTGTTTGCCCTCAGCTATAGATCAGGGACAAGCCTGTGAAGAGCAACCAAAGAGCTCGTCCGTCTTTCCCTCAATAGATGGGAGTAGGCGCGCTTGCGGATGTGTGCGTGTGTGTGGCCACGCGTTTGCTTAGGCATCAGTGTGTGAAAAGGTAGGTGCTTTTCTCTAGCTGCGTGTGCGTGCACGTGGTGCTGGGTGCACATCCCTGGGTGCTCGTGGAAAGGTTTCTGCATGGTTTTCGCTGAGGAATCGTGTGTGTGCACATGGACAAAGAGAAGGCGCAGCAACCAGGTTCCAGCGCCGAAGAAGGCAAAAGGCGAGGTTTCCGGCGCTATCTCCTTCTCTCCCCAGAGCTAGTCGCGCAAAGCAAGCCGCTAAGCCGGCGACCGGCAAGAGAGCTACAACGAAGCATGCCGAACGGAGAAAATAGCAGCAGCTCATCTGTTCACACCTTGTTTCTGCCATGTGCTTGAACGCCAAGACGTTCGCGCTTCTGTGAGATGAAAGACGTCCTTCTGCATATGTGGTTGCTCACACCGGTGCACTTGTTAGTGTATCCATTCAGTCCTGGGCTGCGGGGCATTCAGAAGTGGCTCTGTGGAGACGTCTGCATAGAGGCAGCTGTCAGAACACGCACACTCGATTGTTCACCAAAACATATGCAGACGCGTCCTTAGCCTGTAGATTTGGATGCACAGAGTTCCCTGTGTTCGCAAGAGACAAGGGAATCGCGTCTGTGCGCACAGAAGCAATAGCGGACCGTTTCCCTCGGAGTGAACGCGAAAGAGCCGTCTATATACTCGCAGACACGCGAACGTGCCTCAATGCGGTCACAGAGGCAGCAGCTTTTGCACAGATGCTCCTGGTGATTCTGGCACTTTCCAGGCACACTCCTGAAAGTCGCGCACACTGCTGTTCACTCGCTAAACGACCTCTTGGGAAACACGTCTCCGGTCGACGGACCGCTCAGATTGCTTCTCGTGTAACTGTGAACTGTGTCAGCGCAGGGAATCCGTCTCTGTTGAGCAGATGTCAATCCTGCCTCGCTTTTGCTTTGTTGCCTCTACCAAGATGATTTCCCGTTTCTCTCTTCACTGGAGCAGGCAGACACAGCCAACGCACATCAAGTGTCAAGAGACACGCTCTGCTGAGCTCAACGCTTGTGCAGATGCACATGTGCGACGAAGTCAACACACGTGCTTGTGGAGAGAAAGAAAGGGACTCCCAGGCGTGTGGAGCGACGGGGAGAAAGAGCGGGCGCTGAGGAACACAGTTTCAAACAGACTGTCTCCACACAAACAGGCACCTGTCTGCAGGTATCCTAGATCTTGATTCTTGAACTTGAGGAAACACGCGTCTGAGCAAAACTCCCAAACGCTTCCAGGAAAGACACAGGCTCTCCCACAAGCACACAAGTGTTTGCCCTCAGCTATAGATCAGGGACAAGCCTGTGAAGAGCAACCAAAGAGCTCGTCCGTCTTTCCCTCAATAGATGGGAGTAGGCGCGCTTGCGGATGTGTGCGTGTGTGTGGCCACGCGTTTGCTTAGGCATCAGTGTGTGAAAAGGTAGGTGCTTTTCTCTAGCTGCGTGTGCGTGCACGTGGTGCTGGGTGCACATCCCTGGGTGCTCGTGGAAAGGTTTCTGCATGGTTTTCGCTGAGGAATCGTGTGTGTGCACATGGACAAAGAGAAGGCGCAGCAACCAGGTTCCAGCGCCGAAGAAGGCAAAAGGCGAGGTTTCCGGCGCTATCTCCTTCTCTCCCCAGAGCTAGTCGCGCAAAGCAAGCCGCTAAGCCGGCGACCGGCAAGAGAGCTACAACGAAGCATGCCGAACGGAGAAAATAGCAGCAGCTCATCTGTTCACACCTTGTTTCTGCCATGTGCTTGAACGCCAAGACGTTCGCGCTTCTGTGAGATGAAAGACGTCCTTCTGCATATGTGGTTGCTCACACCGGTGCACTTGTTAGTGTATCCATTCAGTCCTGGGCTGCGGGGCATTCAGAAGTGGCTCTGTGGAGACGTCTGCATAGAGGCAGCTGTCAGAACACGCACACTCGATTGTTCACCAAAACATATGCAGACGCGTCCTTAGCCTGTAGATTTGGATGCACAGAGTTCCCTGTGTTCGCAAGAGACAAGGGAATCGCGTCTGTGCGCACAGAAGCAATAGCGGACCGTTTCCCTCGGAGTGAACGCGAAAGAGCCGTCTATATACTCGCAGACACGCGAACGTGCCTCAATGCGGTCACAGAGGCAGCAGCTTTTGCACAGATGCTCCTGGTGATTCTGGCACTTTCCAGGCACACTCCTGAAAGTCGCGCACACTGCTGTTCACTCGCTAAACGACCTCTTGGGAAACACGTCTCCGGTCGACGGACCGCTCAGATTGCTTCTCGTGTAACTGTGAACTGTGTCAGCGCAGGGAATCCGTCTCTGTTGAGCAGATGTCAATCCTGCCTCGCTTTTGCTTTGTTGCCTCTACCAAGATGATTTCCCGTTTCTCTCTTCACTGGAGCAGGCAGACACAGCCAACGCACATCAAGTGTCAAGAGACACGCTCTGCTGAGCTCAACGCTTGTGCAGATGCACATGTGCGACGAAGTCAACACACGTGCTTGTGGAGAGAAAGAAAGGGACTCCCAGGCGTGTGGAGCGACGGGGAGAAAGAGCGGGCGCTGAGGAACACAGTTTCAAACAGACTGTCTCCACACAAACAGGCACCTGTCTGCAGGTATCCTAGATCTTGATTCTTGAACTTGAGGAAACACGCGTCTGAGCAAAACTCCCAAACGCTTCCAGGAAAGACACAGGCTCTCCCACAAGCACACAAGTGTTTGCCCTCAGCTATAGATCAGGGACAAGCCTGTGAAGAGCAACCAAAGAGCTCGTCCGTCTTTCCCTCAATAGATGGGAGTAGGCGCGCTTGCGGATGTGTGCGTGTGTGTGGCCACGCGTTTGCTTAGGCATCAGTGTGTGAAAAGGTAGGTGCTTTTCTCTAGCTGCGTGTGCGTGCACGTGGTGCTGGGTGCACATCCCTGGGTGCTCGTGGAAAGGTTTCTGCATGGTTTTCGCTGAGGAATCGTGTGTGTGCACATGGACAAAGAGAAGGCGCAGCAACCAGGTTCCAGCGCCGAAGAAGGCAAAAGGCGAGGTTTCCGGCGCTATCTCCTTCTCTCCCCAGAGCTAGTCGCGCAAAGCAAGCCGCTAAGCCGGCGACCGGCAAGAGAGCTACAACGAAGCATGCCGAACGGAGAAAATAGCAGCAGCTCATCTGTTCACACCTTGTTTCTGCCATGTGCTTGAACGCCAAGACGTTCGCGCTTCTGTGAGATGAAAGACGTCCTTCTGCATATGTGGTTGCTCACACCGGTGCACTTGTTAGTGTATCCATTCAGTCCTGGGCTGCGGGGCATTCAGAAGTGGCTCTGTGGAGACGTCTGCATAGAGGCAGCTGTCAGAACACGCACACTCGATTGTTCACCAAAACATATGCAGACGCGTCCTTAGCCTGTAGATTTGGATGCACAGAGTTCCCTGTGTTCGCAAGAGACAAGGGAATCGCGTCTGTGCGCACAGAAGCAATAGCGGACCGTTTCCCTCGGAGTGAACGCGAAAGAGCCGTCTATATACTCGCAGACACGCGAACGTGCCTCAATGCGGTCACAGAGGCAGCAGCTTTTGCACAGATGCTCCTGGTGATTCTGGCACTTTCCAGGCACACTCCTGAAAGTCGCGCACTACTGCTGTTCACTCGCTAAACGACCTCTTGGGAAACACGTCTCCGGTCGACGGACCGCTCAGATTGCTTCTCGTGTAACTGTGAACTGTGTCAGCGCAGGGAATCCGTCTCTGTTGAGCAGATGTCAATCCTGCCTCGCTTTTGCTTTGTTGCCTCTACCAAGATGATTTCCCGTTTCTCTCTTCACTGGAGCAGGCAGACACAGCCAACGCACATCAAGTGTCAAGAGACACGCTCTGCTGAGCTCAACGCTTGTGCAGATGCACATGTGCGACGAAGTCAACACACGTGCTTGTGGAGAGAAAGAAAGGGACTCCCAGGCGTGTGGAGCGACGGGGAGAAAGAGCGGGCGCTGAGGAACACAGTTTCAAACAGACTGTCTCCACACAAACAGGCACCTGTCTGCAGGTATCCTAGATCTTGATTCTTGAACTTGAGGAAACACGCGTCTGAGCAAAACTCCCAAACGCTTCCAGGAAAGACACAGGCTCTCCCACAAGCACACAAGTGTTTGCCCTCAGCTATAGATCAGGGACAAGCCTGTGAAGAGCAACCAAAGAGCTCGTCCGTCTTTCCCTCAATAGATGGGAGTAGGCGCGCTTGCGGATGTGTGCGTGTGTGTGGCCACGCGTTTGCTTAGGCATCAGTGTGTGAAAAGGTAGGTGCTTTTCTCTAGCTGCGTGTGCGTGCACGTGGTGCTGGGTGCACATCCCTGGGTGCTCGTGGAAAGGTTTCTGCATGGTTTTCGCTGAGGAATCGTGTGTGTGCACATGGACAAAGAGAAGGCGCAGCAACCAGGTTCCAGCGCCGAAGAAGGCAAAAGGCGAGGTTTCCGGCGCTATCTCCTTCTCTCCCCAGAGCTAGTCGCGCAAAGCAAGCCGCTAAGCCGGCGACCGGCAAGAGAGCTACAACGAAGCATGCCGAACGGAGAAAATAGCAGCAGCTCATCTGTTCACACCTTGTTTCTGCCATGTGCTTGAACGCCAAGACGTTCGCGCTTCTGTGAGATGAAAGACGTCCTTCTGCATATGTGGTTGCTCACACCGGTGCACTTGTTAGTGTATCCATTCAGTCCTGGGCTGCGGGGCATTCAGAAGTGGCTCTGTGGAGACGTCTGCATAGAGGCAGCTGTCAGAACACGCACACTCGATTGTTCACCAAAACATATGCAGACGCGTCCTTAGCCTGTAGATTTGGATGCACAGAGTTCCCTGTGTTCGCAAGAGACAAGGGAATCGCGTCTGTGCGCACAGAAGCAATAGCGGACCGTTTCCCTCGGAGTGAACGCGAAAGAGCCGTCTATATACTCGCAGACACGCGAACGTGCCTCAATGCGGTCACAGAGGCAGCAGCTTTTGCACAGATGCTCCTGGTGATTCTGGCACTTTCCAGGCACACTCCTGAAAGTCGCGCACACTGCTGTTCACTCGCTAAACGACCTCTTGGGAAACACGTCTCCGGTCGACGGACCGCTCAGATTGCTTCTCGTGTAACTGTGAACTGTGTCAGCGCAGGGAATCCGTCTCTGTTGAGCAGATGTCAATCCTGCCTCGCTTTTGCTTTGTTGCCTCTACCAAGATGATTTCCCGTTTCTCTCTTCACTGGAGCAGGCAGACACAGCCAACGCACATCAAGTGTCAAGAGACACGCTCTGCTGAGCTCAACGCTTGTGCAGATGCACATGTGCGACGAAGTCAACACACGTGCTTGTGGAGAGAAAGAAAGGGACTCCCAGGCGTGTGGAGCGACGGGGAGAAAGAGCGGGCGCTGAGGAACACAGTTTCAAACAGACTGTCTCCACACAAACAGGCACCTGTCTGCAGGTATCCTAGATCTTGATTCTTGAACTTGAGGAAACACGCGTCTGAGCAAAACTCCCAAACGCTTCCAGGAAAGACACAGGCTCTCCCACAAGCACACAAGTGTTTGCCCTCAGCTATAGATCAGGGACAAGCCTGTGAAGAGCAACCAAAGAGCTCGTCCGTCTTTCCCTCAATAGATGGGAGTAGGCGCGCTTGCGGATGTGTGCGTGTGTGTGGCCACGCGTTTGCTTAGGCATCAGTGTGTGAAAAGGTAGGTGCTTTTCTCTAGCTGCGTGTGCGTGCACGTGGTGCTGGGTGCACATCCCTGGGTGCTCGTGGAAAGGTTTCTGCATGGTTTTCGCTGAGGAATCGTGTGTGTGCACATGGACAAAGAGAAGGCGCAGCAACCAGGTTCCAGCGCCGAAGAAGGCAAAAGGCGAGGTTTCCGGCGCTATCTCCTTCTCTCCCCAGAGCTAGTCGCGCAAAGCAAGCCGCTAAGCCGGCGACCGGCAAGAGAGCTACAACGAAGCATGCCGAACGGAGAAAATAGCAGCAGCTCATCTGTTCACACCTTGTTTCTGCCATGTGCTTGAACGCCAAGACGTTCGCGCTTCTGTGAGATGAAAGACGTCCTTCTGCATATGTGGTTGCTCACACCGGTGCACTTGTTAGTGTATCCATTCAGTCCTGGGCTGCGGGGCATTCAGAAGTGGCTCTGTGGAGACGTCTGCATAGAGGCAGCTGTCAGAACACGCACACTCGATTGTTCACCAAAACATATGCAGACGCGTCCTTAGCCTGTAGATTTGGATGCACAGAGTTCCCTGTGTTCGCAAGAGACAAGGGAATCGCGTCTGTGCGCACAGAAGCAATAGCGGACCGTTTCCCTCGGAGTGAACGCGAAAGAGCCGTCTATATACTCGCAGACACGCGAACGTGCCTCAATGCGGTCACAGAGGCAGCAGCTTTTGCACAGATGCTCCTGGTGATTCTGGCACTTTCCAGGCACACTCCTGAAAGTCGCGCACACTGCTGTTCACTCGCTAAACGACCTCTTGGGAAACACGTCTCCGGTCGACGGACCGCTCAGATTGCTTCTCGTGTAACTGTGAACTGTGTCAGCGCAGGGAATCCGTCTCTGTTGAGCAGATGTCAATCCTGCCTCGCTTTTGCTTTGTTGCCTCTACCAAGATGATTTCCCGTTTCTCTCTTCACTGGAGCAGGCAGACACAGCCAACGCACATCAAGTGTCAAGAGACACGCTCTGCTGAGCTCAACGCTTGTGCAGATGCACATGTGCGACGAAGTCAACACACGTGCTTGTGGAGAGAAAGAAAGGGACTCCCAGGCGTGTGGAGCGACGGGGAGAAAGAGCGGGCGCTGAGGAACACAGTTTCAAACAGACTGTCTCCACACAAACAGGCACCTGTCTGCAGGTATCCTAGATCTTGATTCTTGAACTTGAGGAAACACGCGTCTGAGCAAAACTCCCAAACGCTTCCAGGAAAGACACAGGCTCTCCCACAAGCACACAAGTGTTTGCCCTCAGCTATAGATCAGGGACAAGCCTGTGAAGAGCAACCAAAGAGCTCGTCCGTCTTTCCCTCAATAGATGGGAGTAGGCGCGCTTGCGGATGTGTGCGTGTGTGTGGCCACGCGTTTGCTTAGGCATCAGTGTGTGAAAAGGTAGGTGCTTTTCTCTAGCTGCGTGTGCGTGCACGTGGTGCTGGGTGCACATCCCTGGGTGCTCGTGGAAAGGTTTCTGCATGGTTTTCGCTGAGGAATCGTGTGTGTGCACATGGACAAAGAGAAGGCGCAGCAACCAGGTTCCAGCGCCGAAGAAGGCAAAAGGCGAGGTTTCCGGCGCTATCTCCTTCTCTCCCCAGAGCTAGTCGCGCAAAGCAAGCCGCTAAGCCGGCGACCGGCAAGAGAGCTACAACGAAGCATGCCGAACGGAGAAAATAGCAGCAGCTCATCTGTTCACACCTTGTTTCTGCCATGTGCTTGAACGCCAAGACGTTCGCGCTTCTGTGAGATGAAAGACGTCCTTCTGCATATGTGGTTGCTCACACCGGTGCACTTGTTAGTGTATCCATTCAGTCCTGGGCTGCGGGGCATTCAGAAGTGGCTCTGTGGAGACGTCTGCATAGAGGCAGCTGTCAGAACACGCACACTCGATTGTTCACCAAAACATATGCAGACGCGTCCTTAGCCTGTAGATTTGGATGCACAGAGTTCCCTGTGTTCGCAAGAGACAAGGGAATCGCGTCTGTGCGCACAGAAGCAATAGCGGACCGTTTCCCTCGGAGTGAACGCGAAAGAGCCGTCTATATACTCGCAGACACGCGAACGTGCCTCAATGCGGTCACAGAGGCAGCAGCTTTTGCACAGATGCTCCTGGTGATTCTGGCACTTTCCAGGCACACTCCTGAAAGTCGCGCACACTGCTGTTCACTCGCTAAACGACCTCTTGGGAAACACGTCTCCGGTCGACGGACCGCTCAGATTGCTTCTCGTGTAACTGTGAACTGTGTCAGCGCAGGGAATCCGTCTCTGTTGAGCAGATGTCAATCCTGCCTCGCTTTTGCTTTGTTGCCTCTACCAAGATGATTTCCCGTTTCTCTCTTCACTGGAGCAGGCAGACACAGCCAACGCACATCAAGTGTCAAGAGACACGCTCTGCTGAGCTCAACGCTTGTGCAGATGCACATGTGCGACGAAGTCAACACACGTGCTTGTGGAGAGAAAGAAAGGGACTCCCAGGCGTGTGGAGCGACGGGGAGAAAGAGCGGGCGCTGAGGAACACAGTTTCAAACAGACTGTCTCCACACAAACAGGCACCTGTCTGCAGGTATCCTAGATCTTGATTCTTGAACTTGAGGAAACACGCGTCTGAGCAAAACTCCCAAACGCTTCCAGGAAAGACACAGGCTCTCCCACAAGCACACAAGTGTTTGCCCTCAGCTATAGATCAGGGACAAGCCTGTGAAGAGCAACCAAAGAGCTCGTCCGTCTTTCCCTCAATAGATGGGAGTAGGCGCGCTTGCGGATGTGTGCGTGTGTGTGGCCACGCGTTTGCTTAGGCATCAGTGTGTGAAAAGGTAGGTGCTTTTCTCTAGCTGCGTGTGCGTGCACGTGGTGCTGGGTGCACATCCCTGGGTGCTCGTGGAAAGGTTTCTGCATGGTTTTCGCTGAGGAATCGTGTGTGTGCACATGGACAAAGAGAAGGCGCAGCAACCAGGTTCCAGCGCCGAAGAAGGCAAAAGGCGAGGTTTCCGGCGCTATCTCCTTCTCTCCCCAGAGCTAGTCGCGCAAAGCAAGCCGCTAAGCCGGCGACCGGCAAGAGAGCTACAACGAAGCATGCCGAACGGAGAAAATAGCAGCAGCTCATCTGTTCACACCTTGTTTCTGCCATGTGCTTGAACGCCAAGACGTTCGCGCTTCTGTGAGATGAAAGACGTCCTTCTGCATATGTGGTTGCTCACACCGGTGCACTTGTTAGTGTATCCATTCAGTCCTGGGCTGCGGGGCATTCAGAAGTGGCTCTGTGGAGACGTCTGCATAGAGGCAGCTGTCAGAACACGCACACTCGATTGTTCACCAAAACATATGCAGACGCGTCCTTAGCCTGTAGATTTGGATGCACAGAGTTCCCTGTGTTCGCAAGAGACAAGGGAATCGCGTCTGTGCGCACAGAAGCAATAGCGGACCGTTTCCCTCGGAGTGAACGCGAAAGAGCCGTCTATATACTCGCAGACACGCGAACGTGCCTCAATGCGGTCACAGAGGCAGCAGCTTTTGCACAGATGCTCCTGGTGATTCTGGCACTTTCCAGGCACACTCCTGAAAGTCGCGCACACTGCTGTTCACTCGCTAAACGACCTCTTGGGAAACACGTCTCCGGTCGACGGACCGCTCAGATTGCTTCTCGTGTAACTGTGAACTGTGTCAGCGCAGGGAATCCGTCTCTGTTGAGCAGATGTCAATCCTGCCTCGCTTTTGCTTTGTTGCCTCTACCAAGATGATTTCCCGTTTCTCTCTTCACTGGAGCAGGCAGACACAGCCAACGCACATCAAGTGTCAAGAGACACGCTCTGCTGAGCTCAACGCTTGTGCAGATGCACATGTGCGACGAAGTCAACACACGTGCTTGTGGAGAGAAAGAAAGGGACTCCCAGGCGTGTGGAGCGACGGGGAGAAAGAGCGGGCGCTGAGGAACACAGTTTCAAACAGACTGTCTCCACACAAACAGGCACCTGTCTGCAGGTATCCTAGATCTTGATTCTTGAACTTGAGGAAACACGCGTCTGAGCAAAACTCCCAAACGCTTCCAGGAAAGACACAGGCTCTCCCACAAGCACACAAGTGTTTGCCCTCAGCTATAGATCAGGGACAAGCCTGTGAAGAGCAACCAAAGAGCTCGTCCGTCTTTCCCTCAATAGATGGGAGTAGGCGCGCTTGCGGATGTGTGCGTGTGTGTGGCCACGCGTTTGCTTAGGCATCAGTGTGTGAAAAGGTAGGTGCTTTTCTCTAGCTGCGTGTGCGTGCACGTGGTGCTGGGTGCACATCCCTGGGTGCTCGTGGAAAGGTTTCTGCATGGTTTTCGCTGAGGAATCGTGTGTGTGCACATGGACAAAGAGAAGGCGCAGCAACCAGGTTCCAGCGCCGAAGAAGGCAAAAGGCGAGGTTTCCGGCGCTATCTCCTTCTCTCCCCAGAGCTAGTCGCGCAAAGCAAGCCGCTAAGCCGGCGACCGGCAAGAGAGCTACAACGAAGCATGCCGAACGGAGAAAATAGCAGCAGCTCATCTGTTCACACCTTGTTTCTGCCATGTGCTTGAACGCCAAGACGTTCGCGCTTCTGTGAGATGAAAGACGTCCTTCTGCATATGTGGTTGCTCACACCGGTGCACTTGTTAGTGTATCCATTCAGTCCTGGGCTGCGGGGCATTCAGAAGTGGCTCTGTGGAGACGTCTGCATAGAGGCAGCTGTCAGAACACGCACACTCGATTGTTCACCAAAACATATGCAGACGCGTCCTTAGCCTGTAGATTTGGATGCACAGAGTTCCCTGTGTTCGCAAGAGACAAGGGAATCGCGTCTGTGCGCACAGAAGCAATAGCGGACCGTTTCCCTCGGAGTGAACGCGAAAGAGCCGTCTATATACTCGCAGACACGCGAACGTGCCTCAATGCGGTCACAGAGGCAGCAGCTTTTGCACAGATGCTCCTGGTGATTCTGGCACTTTCCAGGCACACTCCTGAAAGTCGCGCACACTGCTGTTCACTCGCTAAACGACCTCTTGGGAAACACGTCTCCGGTCGACGGACCGCTCAGATTGCTTCTCGTGTAACTGTGAACTGTGTCAGCGCAGGGAATCCGTCTCTGTTGAGCAGATGTCAATCCTGCCTCGCTTTTGCTTTGTTGCCTCTACCAAGATGATTTCCCGTTTCTCTCTTCACTGGAGCAGGCAGACACAGCCAACGCACATCAAGTGTCAAGAGACACGCTCTGCTGAGCTCAACGCTTGTGCAGATGCACATGTGCGACGAAGTCAACACACGTGCTTGTGGAGAGAAAGAAAGGGACTCCCAGGCGTGTGGAGCGACGGGGAGAAAGAGCGGGCGCTGAGGAACACAGTTTCAAACAGACTGTCTCCACACAAACAGGCACCTGTCTGCAGGTATCCTAGATCTTGATTCTTGAACTTGAGGAAACACGCGTCTGAGCAAAACTCCCAAACGCTTCCAGGAAAGACACAGGCTCTCCCACAAGCACACAAGTGTTTGCCCTCAGCTATAGATCAGGGACAAGCCTGTGAAGAGCAACCAAAGAGCTCGTCCGTCTTTCCCTCAATAGATGGGAGTAGGCGCGCTTGCGGATGTGTGCGTGTGTGTGGCCACGCGTTTGCTTAGGCATCAGTGTGTGAAAAGGTAGGTGCTTTTCTCTAGCTGCGTGTGCGTGCACGTGGTGCTGGGTGCACATCCCTGGGTGCTCGTGGAAAGGTTTCTGCATGGTTTTCGCTGAGGAATCGTGTGTGTGCACATGGACAAAGAGAAGGCGCAGCAACCAGGTTCCAGCGCCGAAGAAGGCAAAAGGCGAGGTTTCCGGCGCTATCTCCTTCTCTCCCCAGAGCTAGTCGCGCAAAGCAAGCCGCTAAGCCGGCGACCGGCAAGAGAGCTACAACGAAGCATGCCGAACGGAGAAAATAGCAGCAGCTCATCTGTTCACACCTTGTTTCTGCCATGTGCTTGAACGCCAAGACGTTCGCGCTTCTGTGAGATGAAAGACGTCCTTCTGCATATGTGGTTGCTCACACCGGTGCACTTGTTAGTGTATCCATTCAGTCCTGGGCTGCGGGGCATTCAGAAGTGGCTCTGTGGAGACGTCTGCATAGAGGCAGCTGTCAGAACACGCACACTCGATTGTTCACCAAAACATATGCAGACGCGTCCTTAGCCTGTAGATTTGGATGCACAGAGTTCCCTGTGTTCGCAAGAGACAAGGGAATCGCGTCTGTGCGCACAGAAGCAATAGCGGACCGTTTCCCTCGGAGTGAACGCGAAAGAGCCGTCTATATACTCGCAGACACGCGAACGTGCCTCAATGCGGTCACAGAGGCAGCAGCTTTTGCACAGATGCTCCTGGTGATTCTGGCACTTTCCAGGCACACTCCTGAAAGTCGCGCACACTGCTGTTCACTCGCTAAACGACCTCTTGGGAAACACGTCTCCGGTCGACGGACCGCTCAGATTGCTTCTCGTGTAACTGTGAACTGTGTCAGCGCAGGGAATCCGTCTCTGTTGAGCAGATGTCAATCCTGCCTCGCTTTTGCTTTGTTGCCTCTACCAAGATGATTTCCCGTTTCTCTCTTCACTGGAGCAGGCAGACACAGCCAACGCACATCAAGTGTCAAGAGACACGCTCTGCTGAGCTCAACGCTTGTGCAGATGCACATGTGCGACGAAGTCAACACACGTGCTTGTGGAGAGAAAGAAAGGGACTCCCAGGCGTGTGGAGCGACGGGGAGAAAGAGCGGGCGCTGAGGAACACAGTTTCAAACAGACTGTCTCCACACAAACAGGCACCTGTCTGCAGGTATCCTAGATCTTGATTCTTGAACTTGAGGAAACACGCGTCTGAGCAAAACTCCCAAACGCTTCCAGGAAAGACACAGGCTCTCCCACAAGCACACAAGTGTTTGCCCTCAGCTATAGATCAGGGACAAGCCTGTGAAGAGCAACCAAAGAGCTCGTCCGTCTTTCCCTCAATAGATGGGAGTAGGCGCGCTTGCGGATGTGTGCGTGTGTGTGGCCACGCGTTTGCTTAGGCATCAGTGTGTGAAAAGGTAGGTGCTTTTCTCTAGCTGCGTGTGCGTGCACGTGGTGCTGGGTGCACATCCCTGGGTGCTCGTGGAAAGGTTTCTGCATGGTTTTCGCTGAGGAATCGTGTGTGTGCACATGGACAAAGAGAAGGCGCAGCAACCAGGTTCCAGCGCCGAAGAAGGCAAAAGGCGAGGTTTCCGGCGCTATCTCCTTCTCTCCCCAGAGCTAGTCGCGCAAAGCAAGCCGCTAAGCCGGCGACCGGCAAGAGAGCTACAACGAAGCATGCCGAACGGAGAAAATAGCAGCAGCTCATCTGTTCACACCTTGTTTCTGCCATGTGCTTGAACGCCAAGACGTTCGCGCTTCTGTGAGATGAAAGACGTCCTTCTGCATATGTGGTTGCTCACACCGGTGCACTTGTTAGTGTATCCATTCAGTCCTGGGCTGCGGGGCATTCAGAAGTGGCTCTGTGGAGACGTCTGCATAGAGGCAGCTGTCAGAACACGCACACTCGATTGTTCACCAAAACATATGCAGACGCGTCCTTAGCCTGTAGATTTGGATGCACAGAGTTCCCTGTGTTCGCAAGAGACAAGGGAATCGCGTCTGTGCGCACAGAAGCAATAGCGGACCGTTTCCCTCGGAGTGAACGCGAAAGAGCCGTCTATATACTCGCAGACACGCGAACGTGCCTCAATGCGGTCACAGAGGCAGCAGCTTTTGCACAGATGCTCCTGGTGATTCTGGCACTTTCCAGGCACACTCCTGAAAGTCGCGCACACTGCTGTTCACTCGCTAAACGACCTCTTGGGAAACACGTCTCCGGTCGACGGACCGCTCAGATTGCTTCTCGTGTAACTGTGAACTGTGTCAGCGCAGGGAATCCGTCTCTGTTGAGCAGATGTCAATCCTGCCTCGCTTTTGCTTTGTTGCCTCTACCAAGATGATTTCCCGTTTCTCTCTTCACTGGAGCAGGCAGACACAGCCAACGCACATCAAGTGTCAAGAGACACGCTCTGCTGAGCTCAACGCTTGTGCAGATGCACATGTGCGACGAAGTCAACACACGTGCTTGTGGAGAGAAAGAAAGGGACTCCCAGGCGTGTGGAGCGACGGGGAGAAAGAGCGGGCGCTGAGGAACACAGTTTCAAACAGACTGTCTCCACACAAACAGGCACCTGTCTGCAGGTATCCTAGATCTTGATTCTTGAACTTGAGGAAACACGCGTCTGAGCAAAACTCCCAAACGCTTCCAGGAAAGACACAGGCTCTCCCACAAGCACACAAGTGTTTGCCCTCAGCTATAGATCAGGGACAAGCCTGTGAAGAGCAACCAAAGAGCTCGTCCGTCTTTCCCTCAATAGATGGGAGTAGGCGCGCTTGCGGATGTGTGCGTGTGTGTGGCCACGCGTTTGCTTAGGCATCAGTGTGTGAAAAGGTAGGTGCTTTTCTCTAGCTGCGTGTGCGTGCACGTGGTGCTGGGTGCACATCCCTGGGTGCTCGTGGAAAGGTTTCTGCATGGTTTTCGCTGAGGAATCGTGTGTGTGCACATGGACAAAGAGAAGGCGCAGCAACCAGGTTCCAGCGCCGAAGAAGGCAAAAGGCGAGGTTTCCGGCGCTATCTCCTTCTCTCCCCAGAGCTAGTCGCGCAAAGCAAGCCGCTAAGCCGGCGACCGGCAAGAGAGCTACAACGAAGCATGCCGAACGGAGAAAATAGCAGCAGCTCATCTGTTCACACCTTGTTTCTGCCATGTGCTTGAACGCCAAGACGTTCGCGCTTCTGTGAGATGAAAGACGTCCTTCTGCATATGTGGTTGCTCACACCGGTGCACTTGTTAGTGTATCCATTCAGTCCTGGGCTGCGGGGCATTCAGAAGTGGCTCTGTGGAGACGTCTGCATAGAGGCAGCTGTCAGAACACGCACACTCGATTGTTCACCAAAACATATGCAGACGCGTCCTTAGCCTGTAGATTTGGATGCACAGAGTTCCCTGTGTTCGCAAGAGACAAGGGAATCGCGTCTGTGCGCACAGAAGCAATAGCGGACCGTTTCCCTCGGAGTGAACGCGAAAGAGCCGTCTATATACTCGCAGACACGCGAACGTGCCTCAATGCGGTCACAGAGGCAGCAGCTTTTGCACAGATGCTCCTGGTGATTCTGGCACTTTCCAGGCACACTCCTGAAAGTCGCGCACACTGCTGTTCACTCGCTAAACGACCTCTTGGGAAACACGTCTCCGGTCGACGGACCGCTCAGATTGCTTCTCGTGTAACTGTGAACTGTGTCAGCGCAGGGAATCCGTCTCTGTTGAGCAGATGTCAATCCTGCCTCGCTTTTGCTTTGTTGCCTCTACCAAGATGATTTCCCGTTTCTCTCTTCACTGGAGCAGGCAGACACAGCCAACGCACATCAAGTGTCAAGAGACACGCTCTGCTGAGCTCAACGCTTGTGCAGATGCACATGTGCGACGAAGTCAACACACGTGCTTGTGGAGAGAAAGAAAGGGACTCCCAGGCGTGTGGAGCGACGGGGAGAAAGAGCGGGCGCTGAGGAACACAGTTTCAAACAGACTGTCTCCACACAAACAGGCACCTGTCTGCAGGTATCCTAGATCTTGATTCTTGAACTTGAGGAAACACGCGTCTGAGCAAAACTCCCAAACGCTTCCAGGAAAGACACAGGCTCTCCCACAAGCACACAAGTGTTTGCCCTCAGCTATAGATCAGGGACAAGCCTGTGAAGAGCAACCAAAGAGCTCGTCCGTCTTTCCCTCAATAGATGGGAGTAGGCGCGCTTGCGGATGTGTGCGTGTGTGTGGCCACGCGTTTGCTTAGGCATCAGTGTGTGAAAAGGTAGGTGCTTTTCTCTAGCTGCGTGTGCGTGCACGTGGTGCTGGGTGCACATCCCTGGGTGCTCGTGGAAAGGTTTCTGCATGGTTTTCGCTGAGGAATCGTGTGTGTGCACATGGACAAAGAGAAGGCGCAGCAACCAGGTTCCAGCGCCGAAGAAGGCAAAAGGCGAGGTTTCCGGCGCTATCTCCTTCTCTCCCCAGAGCTAGTCGCGCAAAGCAAGCCGCTAAGCCGGCGACCGGCAAGAGAGCTACAACGAAGCATGCCGAACGGAGAAAATAGCAGCAGCTCATCTGTTCACACCTTGTTTCTGCCATGTGCTTGAACGCCAAGACGTTCGCGCTTCTGTGAGATGAAAGACGTCCTTCTGCATATGTGGTTGCTCACACCGGTGCACTTGTTAGTGTATCCATTCAGTCCTGGGCTGCGGGGCATTCAGAAGTGGCTCTGTGGAGACGTCTGCATAGAGGCAGCTGTCAGAACACGCACACTCGATTGTTCACCAAAACATATGCAGACGCGTCCTTAGCCTGTAGATTTGGATGCACAGAGTTCCCTGTGTTCGCAAGAGACAAGGGAATCGCGTCTGTGCGCACAGAAGCAATAGCGGACCGTTTCCCTCGGAGTGAACGCGAAAGAGCCGTCTATATACTCGCAGACACGCGAACGTGCCTCAATGCGGTCACAGAGGCAGCAGCTTTTGCACAGATGCTCCTGGTGATTCTGGCACTTTCCAGGCACACTCCTGAAAGTCGCGCACACTGCTGTTCACTCGCTAAACGACCTCTTGGGAAACACGTCTCCGGTCGACGGACCGCTCAGATTGCTTCTCGTGTAACTGTGAACTGTGTCAGCGCAGGGAATCCGTCTCTGTTGAGCAGATGTCAATCCTGCCTCGCTTTTGCTTTGTTGCCTCTACCAAGATGATTTCCCGTTTCTCTCTTCACTGGAGCAGGCAGACACAGCCAACGCACATCAAGTGTCAAGAGACACGCTCTGCTGAGCTCAACGCTTGTGCAGATGCACATGTGCGACGAAGTCAACACACGTGCTTGTGGAGAGAAAGAAAGGGACTCCCAGGCGTGTGGAGCGACGGGGAGAAAGAGCGGGCGCTGAGGAACACAGTTTCAAACAGACTGTCTCCACACAAACAGGCACCTGTCTGCAGGTATCCTAGATCTTGATTCTTGAACTTGAGGAAACACGCGTCTGAGCAAAACTCCCAAACGCTTCCAGGAAAGACACAGGCTCTCCCACAAGCACACAAGTGTTTGCCCTCAGCTATAGATCAGGGACAAGCCTGTGAAGAGCAACCAAAGAGCTCGTCCGTCTTTCCCTCAATAGATGGGAGTAGGCGCGCTTGCGGATGTGTGCGTGTGTGTGGCCACGCGTTTGCTTAGGCATCAGTGTGTGAAAAGGTAGGTGCTTTTCTCTAGCTGCGTGTGCGTGCACGTGGTGCTGGGTGCACATCCCTGGGTGCTCGTGGAAAGGTTTCTGCATGGTTTTCGCTGAGGAATCGTGTGTGTGCACATGGACAAAGAGAAGGCGCAGCAACCAGGTTCCAGCGCCGAAGAAGGCAAAAGGCGAGGTTTCCGGCGCTATCTCCTTCTCTCCCCAGAGCTAGTCGCGCAAAGCAAGCCGCTAAGCCGGCGACCGGCAAGAGAGCTACAACGAAGCATGCCGAACGGAGAAAATAGCAGCAGCTCATCTGTTCACACCTTGTTTCTGCCATGTGCTTGAACGCCAAGACGTTCGCGCTTCTGTGAGATGAAAGACGTCCTTCTGCATATGTGGTTGCTCACACCGGTGCACTTGTTAGTGTATCCATTCAGTCCTGGGCTGCGGGGCATTCAGAAGTGGCTCTGTGGAGACGTCTGCATAGAGGCAGCTGTCAGAACACGCACACTCGATTGTTCACCAAAACATATGCAGACGCGTCCTTAGCCTGTAGATTTGGATGCACAGAGTTCCCTGTGTTCGCAAGAGACAAGGGAATCGCGTCTGTGCGCACAGAAGCAATAGCGGACCGTTTCCCTCGGAGTGAACGCGAAAGAGCCGTCTATATACTCGCAGACACGGGAACGTGCCTCAATGCGGTCACAGAGGCAGCAGCTTTTGCACAGATGCTCCTGGTGATTCTGGCACTTTCCAGGCACACTCCTGAAAGTCGCGCACACTGCTGTTCACTCGCTAAACGACCTCTTGGGAAACACGTCTCCGGTCGACGGACCGCTCAGATTGCTTCTCGTGTAACTGTGAACTGTGTCAGCGCAGGGAATCCGTCTCTGTTGAGCAGATGTCAATCCTGCCTCGCTTTTGCTTTGTTGCCTCTACCAAGATGATTTCCCGTTTCTCTCTTCACTGGAGCAGGCAGACACAGCCAACGCACATCAAGTGTCAAGAGACACGCTCTGCTGAGCTCAACGCTTGTGCAGATGCACATGTGCGACGAAGTCAACACACGTGCTTGTGGAGAGAAAGAAAGGGACTCCCAGGCGTGTGGAGCGACGGGGAGAAAGAGCGGGCGCTGAGGAACACAGTTTCAAACAGACTGTCTCCACACAAACAGGCACCTGTCTGCAGGTATCCTAGATCTTGATTCTTGAACTTGAGGAAACACGCGTCTGAGCAAAACTCCCAAACGCTTCCAGGAAAGACACAGGCTCTCCCACAAGCACACAAGTGTTTGCCCTCAGCTATAGATCAGGGACAAGCCTGTGAAGAGCAACCAAAGAGCTCGTCCGTCTTTCCCTCAATAGATGGGAGTAGGCGCGCTTGCGGATGTGTGCGTGTGTGTGGCCACGCGTTTGCTTAGGCATCAGTGTGTGAAAAGGTAGGTGCTTTTCTCTAGCTGCGTGTGCGTGCACGTGGTGCTGGGTGCACATCCCTGGGTGCTCGTGGAAAGGTTTCTGCATGGTTTTCGCTGAGGAATCGTGTGTGTGCACATGGACAAAGAGAAGGCGCAGCAACCAGGTTCCAGCGCCGAAGAAGGCAAAAGGCGAGGTTTCCGGCGCTATCTCCTTCTCTCCCCAGAGCTAGTCGCGCAAAGCAAGCCGCTAAGCCGGCGACCGGCAAGAGAGCTACAACGAAGCATGCCGAACGGAGAAAATAGCAGCAGCTCATCTGTTCACACCTTGTTTCTGCCATGTGCTTGAACGCCAAGACGTTCGCGCTTCTGTGAGATGAAAGACGTCCTTCTGCATATGTGGTTGCTCACACCGGTGCACTTGTTAGTGTATCCATTCAGTCCTGGGCTGCGGGGCATTCAGAAGTGGCTCTGTGGAGACGTCTGCATAGAGGCAGCTGTCAGAACACGCACACTCGATTGTTCACCAAAACATATGCAGACGCGTCCTTAGCCTGTAGATTTGGATGCACAGAGTTCCCTGTGTTCGCAAGAGACAAGGGAATCGCGTCTGTGCGCACAGAAGCAATAGCGGACCGTTTCCCTCGGAGTGAACGCGAAAGAGCCGTCTATATACTCGCAGACACGCGAACGTGCCTCAATGCGGTCACAGAGGCAGCAGCTTTTGCACAGATGCTCCTGGTGATTCTGGCACTTTCCAGGCACACTCCTGAAAGCCGCGCACACTGCTGTTCACTCGCTAAACGACCTCTTGGGAAACACGTCTCCGGTCGACGGACCGCTCAGATTGCTTCTCGTGTAACTGTGAACTGTGTCAGCGCAGGGAATCCGTCTCTGTTGAGCAGATGTCAATCCTGCCTCGCTTTTGCTTTGTTGCCTCTACCAAGATGATTTCCCGTTTCTCTCTTCACTGGAGCAGGCAGACACAGCCAACGCACATCAAGTGTCAAGAGACACGCTCTGCTGAGCTCAACGCTTGTGCAGATGCACATGTGCGACGAAGTCAACACACGTGCTTGTGGAGAGAAAGAAAGGGACTCCCAGGCGTGTGGAGCGACGGGGAGAAAGAGCGGGCGCTGAGGAACACAGTTTCAAACAGACTGTCTCCACACAAACAGGCACCTGTCTGCAGGTATCCTAGATCTTGATTCTTGAACTTGAGGAAACACGCGTCTGAGCAAAACTCCCAAACGCTTCCAGGAAAGACACAGGCTCTCCCACAAGCACACAAGTGTTTGCCCTCAGCTATAGATCAGGGACAAGCCTGTGAAGAGCAACCAAAGAGCTCGTCCGTCTTTCCCTCAATAGATGGGAGTAGGCGCGCTTGCGGATGTGTGCGTGTGTGTGGCCACGCGTTTGCTTAGGCATCAGTGTGTGAAAAGGTAGGTGCTTTTCTCTAGCTGCGTGTGCGTGCACGTGGTGCTGGGTGCACATCCCTGGGTGCTCGTGGAAAGGTTTCTGCATGGTTTTCGCTGAGGAATCGTGTGTGTGCACATGGACAAAGAGAAGGCGCAGCAACCAGGTTCCAGCGCCGAAGAAGGCAAAAGGCGAGGTTTCCGGCGCTATCTCCTTCTCTCCCCAGAGCTAGTCGCGCAAAGCAAGCCGCTAAGCCGGCGACCGGCAAGAGAGCTACAACGAAGCATGCCGAACGGAGAAAATAGCAGCAGCTCATCTGTTCACACCTTGTTTCTGCCATGTGCTTGAACGCCAAGACGTTCGCGCTTCTGTGAGATGAAAGACGTCCTTCTGCATATGTGGTTGCTCACACCGGTGCACTTGTTAGTGTATCCATTCAGTCCTGGGCTGCGGGGCATTCAGAAGTGGCTCTGTGGAGACGTCTGCATAGAGGCAGCTGTCAGAACACGCACACTCGATTGTTCACCAAAACATATGCAGACGCGTCCTTAGCCTGTAGATTTGGATGCACAGAGTTCCCTGTGTTCGCAAGAGACAAGGGAATCGCGTCTGTGCGCACAGAAGCAATAGCGGACCGTTTCCCTCGGAGTGAACGCGAAAGAGCCGTCTATATACTCGCAGACACGCGAACGTGCCTCAATGCGGTCACAGAGGCAGCAGCTTTTGCACAGATGCTCCTGGTGATTCTGGCACTTTCCAGGCACACTCCTGAAAGTCGCGCACACTGCTGTTCACTCGCTAAACGACCTCTTGGGAAACACGTCTCCGGTCGACGGACCGCTCAGATTGCTTCTCGTGTAACTGTGAACTGTGTCAGCGCAGGGAATCCGTCTCTGTTGAGCAGATGTCAATCCTGCCTCGCTTTTGCTTTGTTGCCTCTACCAAGATGATTTCCCGTTTCTCTCTTCACTGGAGCAGGCAGACACAGCCAACGCACATCAAGTGTCAAGAGACACGCTCTGCTGAGCTCAACGCTTGTGCAGATGCACATGTGCGACGAAGTCAACACACGTGCTTGTGGAGAGAAAGAAAGGGACTCCCAGGCGTGTGGAGCGACGGGGAGAAAGAGCGGGCGCTGAGGAACACAGTTTCAAACAGACTGTCTCCACACAAACAGGCACCTGTCTGCAGGTATCCTAGATCTTGATTCTTGAACTTGAGGAAACACGCGTCTGAGCAAAACTCCCAAACGCTTCCAGGAAAGACACAGGCTCTCCCACAAGCACACAAGTGTTTGCCCTCAGCTATAGATCAGGGACAAGCCTGTGAAGAGCAACCAAAGAGCTCGTCCGTCTTTCCCTCAATAGATGGGAGTAGGCGCGCTTGCGGATGTGTGCGTGTGTGTGGCCACGCGTTTGCTTAGGCATCAGTGTGTGAAAAGGTAGGTGCTTTTCTCTAGCTGCGTGTGCGTGCACGTGGTGCTGGGTGCACATCCCTGGGTGCTCGTGGAAAGGTTTCTGCATGGTTTTCGCTGAGGAATCGTGTGTGTGCACATGGACAAAGAGAAGGCGCAGCAACCAGGTTCCAGCGCCGAAGAAGGCAAAAGGCGAGGTTTCCGGCGCTATCTCCTTCTCTCCCCAGAGCTAGTCGCGCAAAGCAAGCCGCTAAGCCGGCGACCGGCAAGAGAGCTACAACGAAGCATGCCGAACGGAGAAAATAGCAGCAGCTCATCTGTTCACACCTTGTTTCTGCCATGTGCTTGAACGCCAAGACGTTCGCGCTTCTGTGAGATGAAAGACGTCCTTCTGCATATGTGGTTGCTCACACCGGTGCACTTGTTAGTGTATCCATTCAGTCCTGGGCTGCGGGGCATTCAGAAGTGGCTCTGTGGAGACGTCTGCATAGAGGCAGCTGTCAGAACACGCACACTCGATTGTTCACCAAAACATATGCAGACGCGTCCTTAGCCTGTAGATTTGGATGCACAGAGTTCCCTGTGTTCGCAAGAGACAAGGGAATCGCGTCTGTGCGCACAGAAGCAATAGCGGACCGTTTCCCTCGGAGTGAACGCGAAAGAGCCGTCTATATACTCGCAGACACGCGAACGTGCCTCAATGCGGTCACAGAGGCAGCAGCTTTTGCACAGATGCTCCTGGTGATTCTGGCACTTTCCAGGCACACTCCTGAAAGTCGCGCACACTGCTGTTCACTCGCTAAACGACCTCTTGGGAAACACGTCTCCGGTCGACGGACCGCTCAGATTGCTTCTCGTGTAACTGTGAACTGTGTCAGCGCAGGGAATCCGTCTCTGTTGAGCAGATGTCAATCCTGCCTCGCTTTTGCTTTGTTGCCTCTACCAAGATGATTTCCCGTTTCTCTCTTCACTGGAGCAGGCAGACACAGCCAACGCACATCAAGTGTCAAGAGACACGCTCTGCTGAGCTCAACGCTTGTGCAGATGCACATGTGCGACGAAGTCAACACACGTGCTTGTGGAGAGAAAGAAAGGGACTCCCAGGCGTGTGGAGCGACGGGGAGAAAGAGCGGGCGCTGAGGAACACAGTTTCAAACAGACTGTCTCCACACAAACAGGCACCTGTCTGCAGGTATCCTAGATCTTGATTCTTGAACTTGAGGAAACACGCGTCTGAGCAAAACTCCCAAACGCTTCCAGGAAAGACACAGGCTCTCCCACAAGCACACAAGTGTTTGCCCTCAGCTATAGATCAGGGACAAGCCTGTGAAGAGCAACCAAAGAGCTCGTCCGTCTTTCCCTCAATAGATGGGAGTAGGCGCGCTTGCGGATGTGTGCGTGTGTGTGGCCACGCGTTTGCTTAGGCATCAGTGTGTGAAAAGGTAGGTGCTTTTCTCTAGCTGCGTGTGCGTGCACGTGGTGCTGGGTGCACATCCCTGGGTGCTCGTGGAAAGGTTTCTGCATGGTTTTCGCTGAGGAATCGTGTGTGTGCACATGGACAAAGAGAAGGCGCAGCAACCAGGTTCCAGCGCCGAAGAAGGCAAAAGGCGAGGTTTCCGGCGCTATCTCCTTCTCTCCCCAGAGCTAGTCGCGCAAAGCAAGCCGCTAAGCCGGCGACCGGCAAGAGAGCTACAACGAAGCATGCCGAACGGAGAAAATAGCAGCAGCTCATCTGTTCACACCTTGTTTCTGCCATGTGCTTGAACGCCAAGACGTTCGCGCTTCTGTGAGATGAAAGACGTCCTTCTGCATATGTGGTTGCTCACACCGGTGCACTTGTTAGTGTATCCATTCAGTCCTGGGCTGCGGGGCATTCAGAAGTGGCTCTGTGGAGACGTCTGCATAGAGGCAGCTGTCAGAACACGCACACTCGATTGTTCACCAAAACATATGCAGACGCGTCCTTAGCCTGTAGATTTGGATGCACAGAGTTCCCTGTGTTCGCAAGAGACAAGGGAATCGCGTCTGTGCGCACAGAAGCAATAGCGGACCGTTTCCCTCGGAGTGAACGCGAAAGAGCCGTCTATATACTCGCAGACACGCGAACGTGCCTCAATGCGGTCACAGAGGCAGCAGCTTTTGCACAGATGCTCCTGGTGATTCTGGCACTTTCCAGGCACACTCCTGAAAGTCGCGCACACTGCTGTTCACTCGCTAAACGACCTCTTGGGAAACACGTCTCCGGTCGACGGACCGCTCAGATTGCTTCTCGTGTAACTGTGAACTGTGTCAGCGCAGGGAATCCGTCTCTGTTGAGCAGATGTCAATCCTGCCTCGCTTTTGCTTTGTTGCCTCTACCAAGATGATTTCCCGTTTCTCTCTTCACTGGAGCAGGCAGACACAGCCAACGCACATCAAGTGTCAAGAGACACGCTCTGCTGAGCTCAACGCTTGTGCAGATGCACATGTGCGACGAAGTCAACACACGTGCTTGTGGAGAGAAAGAAAGGGACTCCCAGGCGTGTGGAGCGACGGGGAGAAAGAGCGGGCGCTGAGGAACACAGTTTCAAACAGACTGTCTCCACACAAACAGGCACCTGTCTGCAGGTATCCTAGATCTTGATTCTTGAACTTGAGGAAACACGCGTCTGAGCAAAACTCCCAAACGCTTCCAGGAAAGACACAGGCTCTCCCACAAGCACACAAGTGTTTGCCCTCAGCTATAGATCAGGGACAAGCCTGTGAAGAGCAACCAAAGAGCTCGTCCGTCTTTCCCTCAATAGATGGGAGTAGGCGCGCTTGCGGATGTGTGCGTGTGTGTGGCCACGCGTTTGCTTAGGCATCAGTGTGTGAAAAGGTAGGTGCTTTTCTCTAGCTGCGTGTGCGTGCACGTGGTGCTGGGTGCACATCCCTGGGTGCTCGTGGAAAGGTTTCTGCATGGTTTTCGCTGAGGAATCGTGTGTGTGCACATGGACAAAGAGAAGGCGCAGCAACCAGGTTCCAGCGCCGAAGAAGGCAAAAGGCGAGGTTTCCGGCGCTATCTCCTTCTCTCCCCAGAGCTAGTCGCGCAAAGCAAGCCGCTAAGCCGGCGACCGGCAAGAGAGCTACAACGAAGCATGCCGAACGGAGAAAATAGCAGCAGCTCATCTGTTCACACCTTGTTTCTGCCATGTGCTTGAACGCCAAGACGTTCGCGCTTCTGTGAGATGAAAGACGTCCTTCTGCATATGTGGTTGCTCACACCGGTGCACTTGTTAGTGTATCCATTCAGTCCTGGGCTGCGGGGCATTCAGAAGTGGCTCTGTGGAGACGTCTGCATAGAGGCAGCTGTCAGAACACGCACACTCGATTGTTCACCAAAACATATGCAGACGCGTCCTTAGCCTGTAGATTTGGATGCACAGAGTTCCCTGTGTTCGCAAGAGACAAGGGAATCGCGTCTGTGCGCACAGAAGCAATAGCGGACCGTTTCCCTCGGAGTGAACGCGAAAGAGCCGTCTATATACTCGCAGACACGCGAACGTGCCTCAATGCGGTCACAGAGGCAGCAGCTTTTGCACAGATGCTCCTGGTGATTCTGGCACTTTCCAGGCACACTCCTGAAAGTCGCGCACACTGCTGTTCACTCGCTAAACGACCTCTTGGGAAACACGTCTCCGGTCGACGGACCGCTCAGATTGCTTCTCGTGTAACTGTGAACTGTGTCAGCGCAGGGAATCCGTCTCTGTTGAGCAGATGTCAATCCTGCCTCGCTTTTGCTTTGTTGCCTCTACCAAGATGATTTCCCGTTTCTCTCTTCACTGGAGCAGGCAGACACAGCCAACGCACATCAAGTGTCAAGAGACACGCTCTGCTGAGCTCAACGCTTGTGCAGATGCACATGTGCGACGAAGTCAACACACGTGCTTGTGGAGAGAAAGAAAGGGACTCCCAGGCGTGTGGAGCGACGGGGAGAAAGAGCGGGCGCTGAGGAACACAGTTTCAAACAGACTGTCTCCACACAAACAGGCACCTGTCTGCAGGTATCCTAGATCTTGATTCTTGAACTTGAGGAAACACGCGTCTGAGCAAAACTCCCAAACGCTTCCAGGAAAGACACAGGCTCTCCCACAAGCACACAAGTGTTTGCCCTCAGCTATAGATCAGGGACAAGCCTGTGAAGAGCAACCAAAGAGCTCGTCCGTCTTTCCCTCAATAGATGGGAGTAGGCGCGCTTGCGGATGTGTGCGTGTGTGTGGCCACGCGTTTGCTTAGGCATCAGTGTGTGAAAAGGTAGGTGCTTTTCTCTAGCTGCGTGTGCGTGCACGTGGTGCTGGGTGCACATCCCTGGGTGCTCGTGGAAAGGTTTCTGCATGGTTTTCGCTGAGGAATCGTGTGTGTGCACATGGACAAAGAGAAGGCGCAGCAACCAGGTTCCAGCGCCGAAGAAGGCAAAAGGCGAGGTTTCCGGCGCTATCTCCTTCTCTCCCCAGAGCTAGTCGCGCAAAGCAAGCCGCTAAGCCGGCGACCGGCAAGAGAGCTACAACGAAGCATGCCGAACGGAGAAAATAGCAGCAGCTCATCTGTTCACACCTTGTTTCTGCCATGTGCTTGAACGCCAAGACGTTCGCGCTTCTGTGAGATGAAAGACGTCCTTCTGCATATGTGGTTGCTCACACCGGTGCACTTGTTAGTGTATCCATTCAGTCCTGGGCTGCGGGGCATTCAGAAGTGGCTCTGTGGAGACGTCTGCATAGAGGCAGCTGTCAGAACACGCACACTCGATTGTTCACCAAAACATATGCAGACGCGTCCTTAGCCTGTAGATTTGGATGCACAGAGTTCCCTGTGTTCGCAAGAGACAAGGGAATCGCGTCTGTGCGCACAGAAGCAATAGCGGACCGTTTCCCTCGGAGTGAACGCGAAAGAGCCGTCTATATACTCGCAGACACGCGAACGTGCCTCAATGCGGTCACAGAGGCAGCAGCTTTTGCACAGATGCTCCTGGTGATTCTGGCACTTTCCAGGCACACTCCTGAAAGTCGCGCACACTGCTGTTCACTCGCTAAACGACCTCTTGGGAAACACGTCTCCGGTCGACGGACCGCTCAGATTGCTTCTCGTGTAACTGTGAACTGTGTCAGCGCAGGGAATCCGTCTCTGTTGAGCAGATGTCAATCCTGCCTCGCTTTTGCTTTGTTGCCTCTACCAAGATGATTTCCCGTTTCTCTCTTCACTGGAGCAGGCAGACACAGCCAACGCACATCAAGTGTCAAGAGACACGCTCTGCTGAGCTCAACGCTTGTGCAGATGCACATGTGCGACGAAGTCAACACACGTGCTTGTGGAGAGAAAGAAAGGGACTCCCAGGCGTGTGGAGCGACGGGGAGAAAGAGCGGGCGCTGAGGAACACAGTTTCAAACAGACTGTCTCCACACAAACAGGCACCTGTCTGCAGGTATCCTAGATCTTGATTCTTGAACTTGAGGAAACACGCGTCTGAGCAAAACTCCCAAACGCTTCCAGGAAAGACACAGGCTCTCCCACAAGCACACAAGTGTTTGCCCTCAGCTATAGATCAGGGACAAGCCTGTGAAGAGCAACCAAAGAGCTCGTCCGTCTTTCCCTCAATAGATGGGAGTAGGCGCGCTTGCGGATGTGTGCGTGTGTGTGGCCACGCGTTTGCTTAGGCATCAGTGTGTGAAAAGGTAGGTGCTTTTCTCTAGCTGCGTGTGCGTGCACGTGGTGCTGGGTGCACATCCCTGGGTGCTCGTGGAAAGGTTTCTGCATGGTTTTCGCTGAGGAATCGTGTGTGTGCACATGGACAAAGAGAAGGCGCAGCAACCAGGTTCCAGCGCCGAAGAAGGCAAAAGGCGAGGTTTCCGGCGCTATCTCCTTCTCTCCCCAGAGCTAGTCGCGCAAAGCAAGCCGCTAAGCCGGCGACCGGCAAGAGAGCTACAACGAAGCATGCCGAACGGAGAAAATAGCAGCAGCTCATCTGTTCACACCTTGTTTCTGCCATGTGCTTGAACGCCAAGACGTTCGCGCTTCTGTGAGATGAAAGACGTCCTTCTGCATATGTGGTTGCTCACACCGGTGCACTTGTTAGTGTATCCATTCAGTCCTGGGCTGCGGGGCATTCAGAAGTGGCTCTGTGGAGACGTCTGCATAGAGGCAGCTGTCAGAACACGCACACTCGATTGTTCACCAAAACATATGCAGACGCGTCCTTAGCCTGTAGATTTGGATGCACAGAGTTCCCTGTGTTCGCAAGAGACAAGGGAATCGCGTCTGTGCGCACAGAAGCAATAGCGGACCGTTTCCCTCGGAGTGAACGCGAAAGAGCCGTCTATATACTCGCAGACACGCGAACGTGCCTCAATGCGGTCACAGAGGCAGCAGCTTTTGCACAGATGCTCCTGGTGATTCTGGCACTTTCCAGGCACACTCCTGAAAGCCGCGCACACTGCTGTTCACTCGCTAAACGACCTCTTGGGAAACACGTCTCCGGTCGACGGACCGCTCAGATTGCTTCTCGTGTAACTGTGAACTGTGTCAGCGCAGGGAATCCGTCTCTGTTGAGCAGATGTCAATCCTGCCTCGCTTTTGCTTTGTTGCCTCTACCAAGATGATTTCCCGTTTCTCTCTTCACTGGAGCAGGCAGACACAGCCAACGCACATCAAGTGTCAAGAGACACGCTCTGCTGAGCTCAACGCTTGTGCAGATGCACATGTGCGACGAAGTCAACACACGTGCTTGTGGAGAGAAAGAAAGGGACTCCCAGGCGTGTGGAGCGACGGGGAGAAAGAGCGGGCGCTGAGGAACACAGTTTCAAACAGACTGTCTCCACACAAACAGGCACCTGTCTGCAGGTATCCTAGATCTTGATTCTTGAACTTGAGGAAACACGCGTCTGAGCAAAACTCCCAAACGCTTCCAGGAAAGACACAGGCTCTCCCACAAGCACACAAGTGTTTGCCCTCAGCTATAGATCAGGGACAAGCCTGTGAAGAGCAACCAAAGAGCTCGTCCGTCTTTCCCTCAATAGATGGGAGTAGGCGCGCTTGCGGATGTGTGCGTGTGTGTGGCCACGCGTTTGCTTAGGCATCAGTGTGTGAAAAGGTAGGTGCTTTTCTCTAGCTGCGTGTGCGTGCACGTGGTGCTGGGTGCACATCCCTGGGTGCTCGTGGAAAGGTTTCTGCATGGTTTTCGCTGAGGAATCGTGTGTGTGCACATGGACAAAGAGAAGGCGCAGCAACCAGGTTCCAGCGCCGAAGAAGGCAAAAGGCGAGGTTTCCGGCGCTATCTCCTTCTCTCCCCAGAGCTAGTCGCGCAAAGCAAGCCGCTAAGCCGGCGACCGGCAAGAGAGCTACAACGAAGCATGCCGAACGGAGAAAATAGCAGCAGCTCATCTGTTCACACCTTGTTTCTGCCATGTGCTTGAACGCCAAGACGTTCGCGCTTCTGTGAGATGAAAGACGTCCTTCTGCATATGTGGTTGCTCACACCGGTGCACTTGTTAGTGTATCCATTCAGTCCTGGGCTGCGGGGCATTCAGAAGTGGCTCTGTGGAGACGTCTGCATAGAGGCAGCTGTCAGAACACGCACACTCGATTGTTCACCAAAACATATGCAGACGCGTCCTTAGCCTGTAGATTTGGATGCACAGAGTTCCCTGTGTTCGCAAGAGACAAGGGAATCGCGTCTGTGCGCACAGAAGCAATAGCGGACCGTTTCCCTCGGAGTGAACGCGAAAGAGCCGTCTATATACTCGCAGACACGCGAACGTGCCTCAATGCGGTCACAGAGGCAGCAGCTTTTGCACAGATGCTCCTGGTGATTCTGGCACTTTCCAGGCACACTCCTGAAAGTCGCGCACACTGCTGTTCACTCGCTAAACGACCTCTTGGGAAACACGTCTCCGGTCGACGGACCGCTCAGATTGCTTCTCGTGTAACTGTGAACTGTGTCAGCGCAGGGAATCCGTCTCTGTTGAGCAGATGTCAATCCTGCCTCGCTTTTGCTTTGTTGCCTCTACCAAGATGATTTCCCGTTTCTCTCTTCACTGGAGCAGGCAGACACAGCCAACGCACATCAAGTGTCAAGAGACACGCTCTGCTGAGCTCAACGCTTGTGCAGATGCACATGTGCGACGAAGTCAACACACGTGCTTGTGGAGAGAAAGAAAGGGACTCCCAGGCGTGTGGAGCGACGGGGAGAAAGAGCGGGCGCTGAGGAACACAGTTTCAAACAGACTGTCTCCACACAAACAGGCACCTGTCTGCAGGTATCCTAGATCTTGATTCTTGAACTTGAGGAAACACGCGTCTGAGCAAAACTCCCAAACGCTTCCAGGAAAGACACAGGCTCTCCCACAAGCACACAAGTGTTTGCCCTCAGCTATAGATCAGGGACAAGCCTGTGAAGAGCAACCAAAGAGCTCGTCCGTCTTTCCCTCAATAGATGGGAGTAGGCGCGCTTGCGGATGTGTGCGTGTGTGTGGCCACGCGTTTGCTTAGGCATCAGTGTGTGAAAAGGTAGGTGCTTTTCTCTAGCTGCGTGTGCGTGCACGTGGTGCTGGGTGCACATCCCTGG
Source organism: Patagioenas fasciata (assembly GCF_037038585.1). Lineage (NCBI taxonomy): Eukaryota > Metazoa > Chordata > Aves > Columbiformes > Columbidae > Patagioenas > Patagioenas fasciata. Next base: position 213,721 of record NW_027288804.1, read on the forward strand.
GTGCTCGTGGAAAGGTTTCTGCATGGTTTTCGCTGAGGAATCGTGTGTGTGCACATGGACAAAGAGAAGGCGCAGCAACCAGGTTCCAGCGCCGAAGAAGGCAAAAGGCGAGGTTTCCGGCGCTATCTCCTTCTCTCCCCAGAGCTAGTCGCGCAAAGCAAGCCGCTAAGCCGGCGACCGGCAAGAGAGCTACAACGAAGCATGCCGAACGGAGAAAATAGCAGCAGCTCATCTGTTCACACCTTGTTTCTGCCATGTGCTTGAACGCCAAGACGTTCGCGCTTCTGTGAGATGAAAGACGTCCTTCTGCATATGTGGTTGCTCACACCGGTGCACTTGTTAGTGTATCCATTCAGTCCTGGGCTGCGGGGCATTCAGAAGTGGCTCTGTGGAGACGTCTGCATAGAGGCAGCTGTCAGAACACGCACACTCGATTGTTCACCAAAACATATGCAGACGCGTCCTTAGCCTGTAGATTTGGATGCACAGAGTTCCCTGTGTTCGCAAGAGACAAGGGAATCGCGTCTGTGCGCACAGAAGCAATAGCGGACCGTTTCCCTCGGAGTGAACGCGAAAGAGCCGTCTATATACTCGCAGACACGCGAACGTGCCTCAATGCGGTCACAGAGGCAGCAGCTTTTGCACAGATGCTCCTGGTGATTCTGGCACTTTCCAGGCACACTCCTGAAAGTCGCGCACACTGCTGTTCACTCGCTAAACGACCTCTTGGGAAACACGTCTCCGGTCGACGGACCGCTCAGATTGCTTCTCGTGTAACTGTGAACTGTGTCAGCGCAGGGAATCCGTCTCTGTTGAGCAGATGTCAATCCTGCCTCGCTTTTGCTTTGTTGCCTCTACCAAGATGATTTCCCGTTTCTCTCTTCACTGGAGCAGGCAGACACAGCCAACGCACATCAAGTGTCAAGAGACACGCTCTGCTGAGCTCAACGCTTGTGCAGATGCACATGTGCGACGAAGTCAACACACGTGCTTGTGGAGAGAAAGAAAGGGACTCCCAGGCGTGTGGAGCGACGGGGAGAAAGAGCGGGCGCTGAGGAACACAGTTTCAAACAGACTGTCTCCACACAAACAGGCACCTGTCTGCAGGTATCCTAGATCTTGATTCTTGAACTTGAGGAAACACGCGTCTGAGCAAAACTCCCAAACGCTTCCAGGAAAGACACAGGCTCTCCCACAAGCACACAAGTGTTTGCCCTCAGCTATAGATCAGGGACAAGCCTGTGAAGAGCAACCAAAGAGCTCGTCCGTCTTTCCCTCAATAGATGGGAGTAGGCGCGCTTGCGGATGTGTGCGTGTGTGTGGCCACGCGTTTGCTTAGGCATCAGTGTGTGAAAAGGTAGGTGCTTTTCTCTAGCTGCGTGTGCGTGCACGTGGTGCTGGGTGCACATCCCTGGGTGCTCGTGGAAAGGTTTCTGCATGGTTTTCGCTGAGGAATCGTGTGTGTGCACATGGACAAAGAGAAGGCGCAGCAACCAGGTTCCAGCGCCGAAGAAGGCAAAAGGCGAGGTTTCCGGCGCTATCTCCTTCTCTCCCCAGAGCTAGTCGCGCAAAGCAAGCCGCTAAGCCGGCGACCGGCAAGAGAGCTACAACGAAGCATGCCGAACGGAGAAAATAGCAGCAGCTCATCTGTTCACACCTTGTTTCTGCCATGTGCTTGAACGCCAAGACGTTCGCGCTTCTGTGAGATGAAAGACGTCCTTCTGCATATGTGGTTGCTCACACCGGTGCACTTGTTAGTGTATCCATTCAGTCCTGGGCTGCGGGGCATTCAGAAGTGGCTCTGTGGAGACGTCTGCATAGAGGCAGCTGTCAGAACACGCACACTCGATTGTTCACCAAAACATATGCAGACGCGTCCTTAGCCTGTAGATTTGGATGCACAGAGTTCCCTGTGTTCGCAAGAGACAAGGGAATCGCGTCTGTGCGCACAGAAGCAATAGCGGACCGTTTCCCTCGGAGTGAACGCGAAAGAGCCGTCTATATACTCGCAGACACGCGAACGTGCCTCAATGCGGTCACAGAGGCAGCAGCTTTTGCACAGATGCTCCTGGTGATTCTGGCACTTTCCAGGCACACTCCTGAAAGTCGCGCACACTGCTGTTCACTCGCTAAACGACCTCTTGGGAAACACGTCTCCGGTCGACGGACCGCTCAGATTGCTTCTCGTGTAACTGTGAACTGTGTCAGCGCAGGGAATCCGTCTCTGTTGAGCAGATGTCAATCCTGCCTCGCTTTTGCTTTGTTGCCTCTACCAAGATGATTTCCCGTTTCTCTCTTCACTGGAGCAGGCAGACACAGCCAACGCACATCAAGTGTCAAGAGACACGCTCTGCTGAGCTCAACGCTTGTGCAGATGCACATGTGCGACGAAGTCAACACACGTGCTTGTGGAGAGAAAGAAAGGGACTCCCAGGCGTGTGGAGCGACGGGGAGAAAGAGCGGGCGCTGAGGAACACAGTTTCAAACAGACTGTCTCCACACAAACAGGCACCTGTCTGCAGGTATCCTAGATCTTGATTCTTGAACTTGAGGAAACACGCGTCTGAGCAAAACTCCCAAACGCTTCCAGGAAAGACACAGGCTCTCCCACAAGCACACAAGTGTTTGCCCTCAGCTATAGATCAGGGACAAGCCTGTGAAGAGCAACCAAAGAGCTCGTCCGTCTTTCCCTCAATAGATGGGAGTAGGCGCGCTTGCGGATGTGTGCGTGTGTGTGGCCACGCGTTTGCTTAGGCATCAGTGTGTGAAAAGGTAGGTGCTTTTCTCTAGCTGCGTGTGCGTGCACGTGGTGCTGGGTGCACATCCCTGGGTGCTCGTGGAAAGGTTTCTGCATGGTTTTCGCTGAGGAATCGTGTGTGTGCACATGGACAAAGAGAAGGCGCAGCAACCAGGTTCCAGCGCCGAAGAAGGCAAAAGGCGAGGTTTCCGGCGCTATCTCCTTCTCTCCCCAGAGCTAGTCGCGCAAAGCAAGCCGCTAAGCCGGCGACCGGCAAGAGAGCTACAACGAAGCATGCCGAACGGAGAAAATAGCAGCAGCTCATCTGTTCACACCTTGTTTCTGCCATGTGCTTGAACGCCAAGACGTTCGCGCTTCTGTGAGATGAAAGACGTCCTTCTGCATATGTGGTTGCTCACACCGGTGCACTTGTTAGTGTATCCATTCAGTCCTGGGCTGCGGGGCATTCAGAAGTGGCTCTGTGGAGACGTCTGCATAGAGGCAGCTGTCAGAACACGCACACTCGATTGTTCACCAAAACATATGCAGACGCGTCCTTAGCCTGTAGATTTGGATGCACAGAGTTCCCTGTGTTCGCAAGAGACAAGGGAATCGCGTCTGTGCGCACAGAAGCAATAGCGGACCGTTTCCCTCGGAGTGAACGCGAAAGAGCCGTCTATATACTCGCAGACACGCGAACGTGCCTCAATGCGGTCACAGAGGCAGCAGCTTTTGCACAGATGCTCCTGGTGATTCTGGCACTTTCCAGGCACACTCCTGAAAGTCGCGCACACTGCTGTTCACTCGCTAAACGACCTCTTGGGAAACACGTCTCCGGTCGACGGACCGCTCAGATTGCTTCTCGTGTAACTGTGAACTGTGTCAGCGCAGGGAATCCGTCTCTGTTGAGCAGATGTCAATCCTGCCTCGCTTTTGCTTTGTTGCCTCTACCAAGATGATTTCCCGTTTCTCTCTTCACTGGAGCAGGCAGACACAGCCAACGCACATCAAGTGTCAAGAGACACGCTCTGCTGAGCTCAACGCTTGTGCAGATGCACATGTGCGACGAAGTCAACACACGTGCTTGTGGAGAGAAAGAAAGGGACTCCCAGGCGTGTGGAGCGACGGGGAGAAAGAGCGGGCGCTGAGGAACACAGTTTCAAACAGACTGTCTCCACACAAACAGGCACCTGTCTGCAGGTATCCTAGATCTTGATTCTTGAACTTGAGGAAACACGCGTCTGAGCAAAACTCCCAAACGCTTCCAGGAAAGACACAGGCTCTCCCACAAGCACACAAGTGTTTGCCCTCAGCTATAGATCAGGGACAAGCCTGTGAAGAGCAACCAAAGAGCTCGTCCGTCTTTCCCTCAATAGATGGGAGTAGGCGCGCTTGCGGATGTGTGCGTGTGTGTGGCCACGCGTTTGCTTAGGCATCAGTGTGTGAAAAGGTAGGTGCTTTTCTCTAGCTGCGTGTGCGTGCACGTGGTGCTGGGTGCACATCCCTGGGTGCTCGTGGAAAGGTTTCTGCATGGTTTTCGCTGAGGAATCGTGTGTGTGCACATGGACAAAGAGAAGGCGCAGCAACCAGGTTCCAGCGCCGAAGAAGGCAAAAGGCGAGGTTTCCGGCGCTATCTCCTTCTCTCCCCAGAGCTAGTCGCGCAAAGCAAGCCGCTAAGCCGGCGACCGGCAAGAGAGCTACAACGAAGCATGCCGAACGGAGAAAATAGCAGCAGCTCATCTGTTCACACCTTGTTTCTGCCATGTGCTTGAACGCCAAGACGTTCGCGCTTCTGTGAGATGAAAGACGTCCTTCTGCATATGTGGTTGCTCACACCGGTGCACTTGTTAGTGTATCCATTCAGTCCTGGGCTGCGGGGCATTCAGAAGTGGCTCTGTGGAGACGTCTGCATAGAGGCAGCTGTCAGAACACGCACACTCGATTGTTCACCAAAACATATGCAGACGCGTCCTTAGCCTGTAGATTTGGATGCACAGAGTTCCCTGTGTTCGCAAGAGACAAGGGAATCGCGTCTGTGCGCACAGAAGCAATAGCGGACCGTTTCCCTCGGAGTGAACGCGAAAGAGCCGTCTATATACTCGCAGACACGCGAACGTGCCTCAATGCGGTCACAGAGGCAGCAGCTTTTGCACAGATGCTCCTGGTGATTCTGGCACTTTCCAGGCACACTCCTGAAAGTCGCGCACACTGCTGTTCACTCGCTAAACGACCTCTTGGGAAACACGTCTCCGGTCGACGGACCGCTCAGATTGCTTCTCGTGTAACTGTGAACTGTGTCAGCGCAGGGAATCCGTCTCTGTTGAGCAGATGTCAATCCTGCCTCGCTTTTGCTTTGTTGCCTCTACCAAGATGATTTCCCGTTTCTCTCTTCACTGGAGCAGGCAGACACAGCCAACGCACATCAAGTGTCAAGAGACACGCTCTGCTGAGCTCAACGCTTGTGCAGATGCACATGTGCGACGAAGTCAACACACGTGCTTGTGGAGAGAAAGAAAGGGACTCCCAGGCGTGTGGAGCGACGGGGAGAAAGAGCGGGCGCTGAGGAACACAGTTTCAAACAGACTGTCTCCACACAAACAGGCACCTGTCTGCAGGTATCCTAGATCTTGATTCTTGAACTTGAGGAAACACGCGTCTGAGCAAAACTCCCAAACGCTTCCAGGAAAGACACAGGCTCTCCCACAAGCACACAAGTGTTTGCCCTCAGCTATAGATCAGGGACAAGCCTGTGAAGAGCAACCAAAGAGCTCGTCCGTCTTTCCCTCAATAGATGGGAGTAGGCGCGCTTGCGGATGTGTGCGTGTGTGTGGCCACGCGTTTGCTTAGGCATCAGTGTGTGAAAAGGTAGGTGCTTTTCTCTAGCTGCGTGTGCGTGCACGTGGTGCTGGGTGCACATCCCTGGGTGCTCGTGGAAAGGTTTCTGCATGGTTTTCGCTGAGGAATCGTGTGTGTGCACATGGACAAAGAGAAGGCGCAGCAACCAGGTTCCAGCGCCGAAGAAGGCAAAAGGCGAGGTTTCCGGCGCTATCTCCTTCTCTCCCCAGAGCTAGTCGCGCAAAGCAAGCCGCTAAGCCGGCGACCGGCAAGAGAGCTACAACGAAGCATGCCGAACGGAGAAAATAGCAGCAGCTCATCTGTTCACACCTTGTTTCTGCCATGTGCTTGAACGCCAAGACGTTCGCGCTTCTGTGAGATGAAAGACGTCCTTCTGCATATGTGGTTGCTCACACCGGTGCACTTGTTAGTGTATCCATTCAGTCCTGGGCTGCGGGGCATTCAGAAGTGGCTCTGTGGAGACGTCTGCATAGAGGCAGCTGTCAGAACACGCACACTCGATTGTTCACCAAAACATATGCAGACGCGTCCTTAGCCTGTAGATTTGGATGCACAGAGTTCCCTGTGTTCGCAAGAGACAAGGGAATCGCGTCTGTGCGCACAGAAGCAATAGCGGACCGTTTCCCTCGGAGTGAACGCGAAAGAGCCGTCTATATACTCGCAGACACGCGAACGTGCCTCAATGCGGTCACAGAGGCAGCAGCTTTTGCACAGATGCTCCTGGTGATTCTGGCACTTTCCAGGCACACTCCTGAAAGCCGCGCACACTGCTGTTCACTCGCTAAACGACCTCTTGGGAAACACGTCTCCGGTCGACGGACCGCTCAGATTGCTTCTCGTGTAACTGTGAACTGTGTCAGCGCAGGGAATCCGTCTCTGTTGAGCAGATGTCAATCCTGCCTCGCTTTTGCTTTGTTGCCTCTACCAAGATGATTTCCCGTTTCTCTCTTCACTGGAGCAGGCAGACACAGCCAACGCACATCAAGTGTCAAGAGACACGCTCTGCTGAGCTCAACGCTTGTGCAGATGCACATGTGCGACGAAGTCAACACACGTGCTTGTGGAGAGAAAGAAAGGGACTCCCAGGCGTGTGGAGCGACGGGGAGAAAGAGCGGGCGCTGAGGAACACAGTTTCAAACAGACTGTCTCCACACAAACAGGCACCTGTCTGCAGGTATCCTAGATCTTGATTCTTGAACTTGAGGAAACACGCGTCTGAGCAAAACTCCCAAACGCTTCCAGGAAAGACACAGGCTCTCCCACAAGCACACAAGTGTTTGCCCTCAGCTATAGATCAGGGACAAGCCTGTGAAGAGCAACCAAAGAGCTCGTCCGTCTTTCCCTCAATAGATGGGAGTAGGCGCGCTTGCGGATGTGTGCGTGTGTGTGGCCACGCGTTTGCTTAGGCATCAGTGTGTGAAAAGGTAGGTGCTTTTCTCTAGCTGCGTGTGCGTGCACGTGGTGCTGGGTGCACATCCCTGGGTGCTCGTGGAAAGGTTTCTGCATGGTTTTCGCTGAGGAATCGTGTGTGTGCACATGGACAAAGAGAAGGCGCAGCAACCAGGTTCCAGCGCCGAAGAAGGCAAAAGGCGAGGTTTCCGGCGCTATCTCCTTCTCTCCCCAGAGCTAGTCGCGCAAAGCAAGCCGCTAAGCCGGCGACCGGCAAGAGAGCTACAACGAAGCATGCCGAACGGAGAAAATAGCAGCAGCTCATCTGTTCACACCTTGTTTCTGCCATGTGCTTGAACGCCAAGACGTTCGCGCTTCTGTGAGATGAAAGACGTCCTTCTGCATATGTGGTTGCTCACACCGGTGCACTTGTTAGTGTATCCATTCAGTCCTGGGCTGCGGGGCATTCAGAAGTGGCTCTGTGGAGACGTCTGCATAGAGGCAGCTGTCAGAACACGCACACTCGATTGTTCACCAAAACATATGCAGACGCGTCCTTAGCCTGTAGATTTGGATGCACAGAGTTCCCTGTGTTCGCAAGAGACAAGGGAATCGCGTCTGTGCGCACAGAAGCAATAGCGGACCGTTTCCCTCGGAGTGAACGCGAAAGAGCCGTCTATATACTCGCAGACACGCGAACGTGCCTCAATGCGGTCACAGAGGCAGCAGCTTTTGCACAGATGCTCCTGGTGATTCTGGCACTTTCCAGGCACACTCCTGAAAGTCGCGCACACTGCTGTTCACTCGCTAAACGACCTCTTGGGAAACACGTCTCCGGTCGACGGACCGCTCAGATTGCTTCTCGTGTAACTGTGAACTGTGTCAGCGCAGGGAATCCGTCTCTGTTGAGCAGATGTCAATCCTGCCTCGCTTTTGCTTTGTTGCCTCTACCAAGATGATTTCCCGTTTCTCTCTTCACTGGAGCAGGCAGACACAGCCAACGCACATCAAGTGTCAAGAGACACGCTCTGCTGAGCTCAACGCTTGTGCAGATGCACATGTGCGACGAAGTCAACACACGTGCTTGTGGAGAGAAAGAAAGGGACTCCCAGGCGTGTGGAGCGACGGGGAGAAAGAGCGGGCGCTGAGGAACACAGTTTCAAACAGACTGTCTCCACACAAACAGGCACCTGTCTGCAGGTATCCTAGATCTTGATTCTTGAACTTGAGGAAACACGCGTCTGAGCAAAACTCCCAAACGCTTCCAGGAAAGACACAGGCTCTCCCACAAGCACACAAGTGTTTGCCCTCAGCTATAGATCAGGGACAAGCCTGTGAAGAGCAACCAAAGAGCTCGTCCGTCTTTCCCTCAATAGATGGGAGTAGGCGCGCTTGCGGATGTGTGCGTGTGTGTGGCCACGCGTTTGCTTAGGCATCAGTGTGTGAAAAGGTAGGTGCTTTTCTCTAGCTGCGTGTGCGTGCACGTGGTGCTGGGTGCACATCCCTGGGTGCTCGTGGAAAGGTTTCTGCATGGTTTTCGCTGAGGAATCGTGTGTGTGCACATGGACAAAGAGAAGGCGCAGCAACCAGGTTCCAGCGCCGAAGAAGGCAAAAGGCGAGGTTTCCGGCGCTATCTCCTTCTCTCCCCAGAGCTAGTCGCGCAAAGCAAGCCGCTAAGCCGGCGACCGGCAAGAGAGCTACAACGAAGCATGCCGAACGGAGAAAATAGCAGCAGCTCATCTGTTCACACCTTGTTTCTGCCATGTGCTTGAACGCCAAGACGTTCGCGCTTCTGTGAGATGAAAGACGTCCTTCTGCATATGTGGTTGCTCACACCGGTGCACTTGTTAGTGTATCCATTCAGTCCTGGGCTGCGGGGCATTCAGAAGTGGCTCTGTGGAGACGTCTGCATAGAGGCAGCTGTCAGAACACGCACACTCGATTGTTCACCAAAACATATGCAGACGCGTCCTTAGCCTGTAGATTTGGATGCACAGAGTTCCCTGTGTTCGCAAGAGACAAGGGAATCGCGTCTGTGCGCACAGAAGCAATAGCGGACCGTTTCCCTCGGAGTGAACGCGAAAGAGCCGTCTATATACTCGCAGACACGCGAACGTGCCTCAATGCGGTCACAGAGGCAGCAGCTTTTGCACAGATGCTCCTGGTGATTCTGGCACTTTCCAGGCACACTCCTGAAAGCCGCGCACACTGCTGTTCACTCGCTAAACGACCTCTTGGGAAACACGTCTCCGGTCGACGGACCGCTCAGATTGCTTCTCGTGTAACTGTGAACTGTGTCAGCGCAGGGAATCCGTCTCTGTTGAGCAGATGTCAATCCTGCCTCGCTTTTGCTTTGTTGCCTCTACCAAGATGATTTCCCGTTTCTCTCTTCACTGGAGCAGGCAGACACAGCCAACGCACATCAAGTGTCAAGAGACACGCTCTGCTGAGCTCAACGCTTGTGCAGATGCACATGTGCGACGAAGTCAACACACGTGCTTGTGGAGAGAAAGAAAGGGACTCCCAGGCGTGTGGAGCGACGGGGAGAAAGAGCGGGCGCTGAGGAACACAGTTTCAAACAGACTGTCTCCACACAAACAGGCACCTGTCTGCAGGTATCCTAGATCTTGATTCTTGAACTTGAGGAAACACGCGTCTGAGCAAAACTCCCAAACGCTTCCAGGAAAGACACAGGCTCTCCCACAAGCACACAAGTGTTTGCCCTCAGCTATAGATCAGGGACAAGCCTGTGAAGAGCAACCAAAGAGCTCGTCCGTCTTTCCCTCAATAGATGGGAGTAGGCGCGCTTGCGGATGTGTGCGTGTGTGTGGCCACGCGTTTGCTTAGGCATCAGTGTGTGAAAAGGTAGGTGCTTTTCTCTAGCTGCGTGTGCGTGCACGTGGTGCTGGGTGCACATCCCTGGGTGCTCGTGGAAAGGTTTCTGCATGGTTTTCGCTGAGGAATCGTGTGTGTGCACATGGACAAAGAGAAGGCGCAGCAACCAGGTTCCAGCGCCGAAGAAGGCAAAAGGCGAGGTTTCCGGCGCTATCTCCTTCTCTCCCCAGAGCTAGTCGCGCAAAGCAAGCCGCTAAGCCGGCGACCGGCAAGAGAGCTACAACGAAGCATGCCGAACGGAGAAAATAGCAGCAGCTCATCTGTTCACACCTTGTTTCTGCCATGTGCTTGAACGCCAAGACGTTCGCGCTTCTGTGAGATGAAAGACGTCCTTCTGCATATGTGGTTGCTCACACCGGTGCACTTGTTAGTGTATCCATTCAGTCCTGGGCTGCGGGGCATTCAGAAGTGGCTCTGTGGAGACGTCTGCATAGAGGCAGCTGTCAGAACACGCACACTCGATTGTTCACCAAAACATATGCAGACGCGTCCTTAGCCTGTAGATTTGGATGCACAGAGTTCCCTGTGTTCGCAAGAGACAAGGGAATCGCGTCTGTGCGCACAGAAGCAATAGCGGACCGTTTCCCTCGGAGTGAACGCGAAAGAGCCGTCTATATACTCGCAGACACGCGAACGTGCCTCAATGCGGTCACAGAGGCAGCAGCTTTTGCACAGATGCTCCTGGTGATTCTGGCACTTTCCAGGCACACTCCTGAAAGTCGCGCACACTGCTGTTCACTCGCTAAACGACCTCTTGGGAAACACGTCTCCGGTCGACGGACCGCTCAGATTGCTTCTCGTGTAACTGTGAACTGTGTCAGCGCAGGGAATCCGTCTCTGTTGAGCAGATGTCAATCCTGCCTCGCTTTTGCTTTGTTGCCTCTACCAAGATGATTTCCCGTTTCTCTCTTCACTGGAGCAGGCAGACACAGCCAACGCACATCAAGTGTCAAGAGACACGCTCTGCTGAGCTCAACGCTTGTGCAGATGCACATGTGCGACGAAGTCAACACACGTGCTTGTGGAGAGAAAGAAAGGGACTCCCAGGCGTGTGGAGCGACGGGGAGAAAGAGCGGGCGCTGAGGAACACAGTTTCAAACAGACTGTCTCCACACAAACAGGCACCTGTCTGCAGGTATCCTAGATCTTGATTCTTGAACTTGAGGAAACACGCGTCTGAGCAAAACTCCCAAACGCTTCCAGGAAAGACACAGGCTCTCCCACAAGCACACAAGTGTTTGCCCTCAGCTATAGATCAGGGACAAGCCTGTGAAGAGCAACCAAAGAGCTCGTCCGTCTTTCCCTCAATAGATGGGAGTAGGCGCGCTTGCGGATGTGTGCGTGTGTGTGGCCACGCGTTTGCTTAGGCATCAGTGTGTGAAAAGGTAGGTGCTTTTCTCTAGCTGCGTGTGCGTGCACGTGGTGCTGGGTGCACATCCCTGGGTGCTCGTGGAAAGGTTTCTGCATGGTTTTCGCTGAGGAATCGTGTGTGTGCACATGGACAAAGAGAAGGCGCAGCAACCAGGTTCCAGCGCCGAAGAAGGCAAAAGGCGAGGTTTCCGGCGCTATCTCCTTCTCTCCCCAGAGCTAGTCGCGCAAAGCAAGCCGCTAAGCCGGCGACCGGCAAGAGAGCTACAACGAAGCATGCCGAACGGAGAAAATAGCAGCAGCTCATCTGTTCACACCTTGTTTCTGCCATGTGCTTGAACGCCAAGACGTTCGCGCTTCTGTGAGATGAAAGACGTCCTTCTGCATATGTGGTTGCTCACACCGGTGCACTTGTTAGTGTATCCATTCAGTCCTGGGCTGCGGGGCATTCAGAAGTGGCTCTGTGGAGACGTCTGCATAGAGGCAGCTGTCAGAACACGCACACTCGATTGTTCACCAAAACATATGCAGACGCGTCCTTAGCCTGTAGATTTGGATGCACAGAGTTCCCTGTGTTCGCAAGAGACAAGGGAATCGCGTCTGTGCGCACAGAAGCAATAGCGGACCGTTTCCCTCGGAGTGAACGCGAAAGAGCCGTCTATATACTCGCAGACACGCGAACGTGCCTCAATGCGGTCACAGAGGCAGCAGCTTTTGCACAGATGCTCCTGGTGATTCTGGCACTTTCCAGGCACACTCCTGAAAGTCGCGCACACTGCTGTTCACTCGCTAAACGACCTCTTGGGAAACACGTCTCCGGTCGACGGACCGCTCAGATTGCTTCTCGTGTAACTGTGAACTGTGTCAGCGCAGGGAATCCGTCTCTGTTGAGCAGATGTCAATCCTGCCTCGCTTTTGCTTTGTTGCCTCTACCAAGATGATTTCCCGTTTCTCTCTTCACTGGAGCAGGCAGACACAGCCAACGCACATCAAGTGTCAAGAGACACGCTCTGCTGAGCTCAACGCTTGTGCAGATGCACATGTGCGACGAAGTCAACACACGTGCTTGTGGAGAGAAAGAAAGGGACTCCCAGGCGTGTGGAGCGACGGGGAGAAAGAGCGGGCGCTGAGGAACACAGTTTCAAACAGACTGTCTCCACACAAACAGGCACCTGTCTGCAGGTATCCTAGATCTTGATTCTTGAACTTGAGGAAACACGCGTCTGAGCAAAACTCCCAAACGCTTCCAGGAAAGACACAGGCTCTCCCACAAGCACACAAGTGTTTGCCCTCAGCTATAGATCAGGGACAAGCCTGTGAAGAGCAACCAAAGAGCTCGTCCGTCTTTCCCTCAATAGATGGGAGTAGGCGCGCTTGCGGATGTGTGCGTGTGTGTGGCCACGCGTTTGCTTAGGCATCAGTGTGTGAAAAGGTAGGTGCTTTTCTCTAGCTGCGTGTGCGTGCACGTGGTGCTGGGTGCACATCCCTGGGTGCTCGTGGAAAGGTTTCTGCATGGTTTTCGCTGAGGAATCGTGTGTGTGCACATGGACAAAGAGAAGGCGCAGCAACCAGGTTCCAGCGCCGAAGAAGGCAAAAGGCGAGGTTTCCGGCGCTATCTCCTTCTCTCCCCAGAGCTAGTCGCGCAAAGCAAGCCGCTAAGCCGGCGACCGGCAAGAGAGCTACAACGAAGCATGCCGAACGGAGAAAATAGCAGCAGCTCATCTGTTCACACCTTGTTTCTGCCATGTGCTTGAACGCCAAGACGTTCGCGCTTCTGTGAGATGAAAGACGTCCTTCTGCATATGTGGTTGCTCACACCGGTGCACTTGTTAGTGTATCCATTCAGTCCTGGGCTGCGGGGCATTCAGAAGTGGCTCTGTGGAGACGTCTGCATAGAGGCAGCTCTCAGAACACGCACACTCGATTGTTCACCAAAACATATGCAGACGCGTCCTTAGCCTGTAGATTTGGATGCACAGAGTTCCCTGTGTTCGCAAGAGACAAGGGAATCGCGTCTGTGCGCACAGAAGCAATAGCGGACCGTTTCCCTCGGAGTGAACGCGAAAGAGCCGTCTATATACTCGCAGACACGCGAACGTGCCTCAATGCGGTCACAGAGGCAGCAGCTTTTGCACAGATGCTCCTGGTGATTCTGGCACTTTCCAGGCACACTCCTGAAAGTCGCGCACACTGCTGTTCACTCGCTAAACGACCTCTTGGGAAACACGTCTCCGGTCGACGGACCGCTCAGATTGCTTCTCGTGTAACTGTGAACTGTGTCAGCGCAGGGAATCCGTCTCTGTTGAGCAGATGTCAATCCTGCCTCGCTTTTGCTTTGTTGCCTCTACCAAGATGATTTCCCGTTTCTCTCTTCACTGGAGCAGGCAGACACAGCCAACGCACATCAAGTGTCAAGAGACACGCTCTGCTGAGCTCAACGCTTGTGCAGATGCACATGTGCGACGAAGTCAACACACGTGCTTGTGGAGAGAAAGAAAGGGACTCCCAGGCGTGTGGAGCGACGGGGAGAAAGAGCGGGCGCTGAGGAACACAGTTTCAAACAGACTGTCTCCACACAAACAGGCACCTGTCTGCAGGTATCCTAGATCTTGATTCTTGAACTTGAGGAAACACGCGTCTGAGCAAAACTCCCAAACGCTTCCAGGAAAGACACAGGCTCTCCCACAAGCACACAAGTGTTTGCCCTCAGCTATAGATCAGGGACAAGCCTGTGAAGAGCAACCAAAGAGCTCGTCCGTCTTTCCCTCAATAGATGGGAGTAGGCGCGCTTGCGGATGTGTGCGTGTGTGTGGCCACGCGTTTGCTTAGGCATCAGTGTGTGAAAAGGTAGGTGCTTTTCTCTAGCTGCGTGTGCGTGCACGTGGTGCTGGGTGCACATCCCTGGGTGCTCGTGGAAAGGTTTCTGCATGGTTTTCGCTGAGGAATCGTGTGTGTGCACATGGACAAAGAGAAGGCGCAGCAACCAGGTTCCAGCGCCGAAGAAGGCAAAAGGCGAGGTTTCCGGCGCTATCTCCTTCTCTCCCCAGAGCTAGTCGCGCAAAGCAAGCCGCTAAGCCGGCGACCGGCAAGAGAGCTACAACGAAGCATGCCGAACGGAGAAAATAGCAGCAGCTCATCTGTTCACACCTTGTTTCTGCCATGTGCTTGAACGCCAAGACGTTCGCGCTTCTGTGAGATGAAAGACGTCCTTCTGCATATGTGGTTGCTCACACCGGTGCACTTGTTAGTGTATCCATTCAGTCCTGGGCTGCGGGGCATTCAGAAGTGGCTCTGTGGAGACGTCTGCATAGAGGCAGCTGTCAGAACACGCACACTCGATTGTTCACCAAAACATATGCAGACGCGTCCTTAGCCTGTAGATTTGGATGCACAGAGTTCCCTGTGTTCGCAAGAGACAAGGGAATCGCGTCTGTGCGCACAGAAGCAATAGCGGACCGTTTCCCTCGGAGTGAACGCGAAAGAGCCGTCTATATACTCGCAGACACGCGAACGTGCCTCAATGCGGTCACAGAGGCAGCAGCTTTTGCACAGATGCTCCTGGTGATTCTGGCACTTTCCAGGCACACTCCTGAAAGCCGCGCACACTGCTGTTCACTCGCTAAACGACCTCTTGGGAAACACGTCTCCGGTCGACGGACCGCTCAGATTGCTTCTCGTGTAACTGTGAACTGTGTCAGCGCAGGGAATCCGTCTCTGTTGAGCAGATGTCAATCCTGCCTCGCTTTTGCTTTGTTGCCTCTACCAAGATGATTTCCCGTTTCTCTCTTCACTGGAGCAGGCAGACACAGCCAACGCACATCAAGTGTCAAGAGACACGCTCTGCTGAGCTCAACGCTTGTGCAGATGCACATGTGCGACGAAGTCAACACACGTGCTTGTGGAGAGAAAGAAAGGGACTCCCAGGCGTGTGGAGCGACGGGGAGAAAGAGCGGGCGCTGAGGAACACAGTTTCAAACAGACTGTCTCCACACAAACAGGCACCTGTCTGCAGGTATCCTAGATCTTGATTCTTGAACTTGAGGAAACACGCGTCTGAGCAAAACTCCCAAACGCTTCCAGGAAAGACACAGGCTCTCCCACAAGCACACAAGTGTTTGCCCTCAGCTATAGATCAGGGACAAGCCTGTGAAGAGCAACCAAAGAGCTCGTCCGTCTTTCCCTCAATAGATGGGAGTAGGCGCGCTTGCGGATGTGTGCGTGTGTGTGGCCACGCGTTTGCTTAGGCATCAGTGTGTGAAAAGGTAGGTGCTTTTCTCTAGCTGCGTGTGCGTGCACGTGGTGCTGGGTGCACATCCCTGGGTGCTCGTGGAAAGGTTTCTGCATGGTTTTCGCTGAGGAATCGTGTGTGTGCACATGGACAAAGAGAAGGCGCAGCAACCAGGTTCCAGCGCCGAAGAAGGCAAAAGGCGAGGTTTCCGGCGCTATCTCCTTCTCTCCCCAGAGCTAGTCGCGCAAAGCAAGCCGCTAAGCCGGCGACCGGCAAGAGAGCTACAACGAAGCATGCCGAACGGAGAAAATAGCAGCAGCTCATCTGTTCACACCTTGTTTCTGCCATGTGCTTGAACGCCAAGACGTTCGCGCTTCTGTGAGATGAAAGACGTCCTTCTGCATATGTGGTTGCTCACACCGGTGCACTTGTTAGTGTATCCATTCAGTCCTGGGCTGCGGGGCATTCAGAAGTGGCTCTGTGGAGACGTCTGCATAGAGGCAGCTGTCAGAACACGCACACTCGATTGTTCACCAAAACATATGCAGACGCGTCCTTAGCCTGTAGATTTGGATGCACAGAGTTCCCTGTGTTCGCAAGAGACAAGGGAATCGCGTCTGTGCGCACAGAAGCAATAGCGGACCGTTTCCCTCGGAGTGAACGCGAAAGAGCCGTCTATATACTCGCAGACACGCGAACGTGCCTCAATGCGGTCACAGAGGCAGCAGCTTTTGCACAGATGCTCCTGGTGATTCTGGCACTTTCCAGGCACACTCCTGAAAGTCGCGCACACTGCTGTTCACTCGCTAAACGACCTCTTGGGAAACACGTCTCCGGTCGACGGACCGCTCAGATTGCTTCTCGTGTAACTGTGAACTGTGTCAGCGCAGGGAATCCGTCTCTGTTGAGCAGATGTCAATCCTGCCTCGCTTTTGCTTTGTTGCCTCTACCAAGATGATTTCCCGTTTCTCTCTTCACTGGAGCAGGCAGACACAGCCAACGCACATCAAGTGTCAAGAGACACGCTCTGCTGAGCTCAACGCTTGTGCAGATGCACATGTGCGACGAAGTCAACACACGTGCTTGTGGAGAGAAAGAAAGGGACTCCCAGGCGTGTGGAGCGACGGGGAGAAAGAGCGGGCGCTGAGGAACACAGTTTCAAACAGACTGTCTCCACACAAACAGGCACCTGTCTGCAGGTATCCTAGATCTTGATTCTTGAACTTGAGGAAACACGCGTCTGAGCAAAACTCCCAAACGCTTCCAGGAAAGACACAGGCTCTCCCACAAGCACACAAGTGTTTGCCCTCAGCTATAGATCAGGGACAAGCCTGTGAAGAGCAACCAAAGAGCTCGTCCGTCTTTCCCTCAATAGATGGGAGTAGGCGCGCTTGCGGATGTGTGCGTGTGTGTGGCCACGCGTTTGCTTAGGCATCAGTGTGTGAAAAGGTAGGTGCTTTTCTCTAGCTGCGTGTGCGTGCACGTGGTGCTGGGTGCACATCCCTGGGTGCTCGTGGAAAGGTTTCTGCATGGTTTTCGCTGAGGAATCGTGTGTGTGCACATGGACAAAGAGAAGGCGCAGCAACCAGGTTCCAGCGCCGAAGAAGGCAAAAGGCGAGGTTTCCGGCGCTATCTCCTTCTCTCCCCAGAGCTAGTCGCGCAAAGCAAGCCGCTAAGCCGGCGACCGGCAAGAGAGCTACAACGAAGCATGCCGAACGGAGAAAATAGCAGCAGCTCATCTGTTCACACCTTGTTTCTGCCATGTGCTTGAACGCCAAGACGTTCGCGCTTCTGTGAGATGAAAGACGTCCTTCTGCATATGTGGTTGCTCACACCGGTGCACTTGTTAGTGTATCCATTCAGTCCTGGGCTGCGGGGCATTCAGAAGTGGCTCTGTGGAGACGTCTGCATAGAGGCAGCTGTCAGAACACGCACACTCGATTGTTCACCAAAACATATGCAGACGCGTCCTTAGCCTGTAGATTTGGATGCACAGAGTTCCCTGTGTTCGCAAGAGACAAGGGAATCGCGTCTGTGCGCACAGAAGCAATAGCGGACCGTTTCCCTCGGAGTGAACGCGAAAGAGCCGTCTATATACTCGCAGACACGCGAACGTGCCTCAATGCGGTCACAGAGGCAGCAGCTTTTGCACAGATGCTCCTGGTGATTCTGGCACTTTCCAGGCACACTCCTGAAAGTCGCGCACACTGCTGTTCACTCGCTAAACGACCTCTTGGGAAACACGTCTCCGGTCGACGGACCGCTCAGATTGCTTCTCGTGTAACTGTGAACTGTGTCAGCGCAGGGAATCCGTCTCTGTTGAGCAGATGTCAATCCTGCCTCGCTTTTGCTTTGTTGCCTCTACCAAGATGATTTCCCGTTTCTCTCTTCACTGGAGCAGGCAGACACAGCCAACGCACATCAAGTGTCAAGAGACACGCTCTGCTGAGCTCAACGCTTGTGCAGATGCACATGTGCGACGAAGTCAACACACGTGCTTGTGGAGAGAAAGAAAGGGACTCCCAGGCGTGTGGAGCGACGGGGAGAAAGAGCGGGCGCTGAGGAACACAGTTTCAAACAGACTGTCTCCACACAAACAGGCACCTGTCTGCAGGTATCCTAGATCTTGATTCTTGAACTTGAGGAAACACGCGTCTGAGCAAAACTCCCAAACGCTTCCAGGAAAGACACAGGCTCTCCCACAAGCACACAAGTGTTTGCCCTCAGCTATAGATCAGGGACAAGCCTGTGAAGAGCAACCAAAGAGCTCGTCCGTCTTTCCCTCAATAGATGGGAGTAGGCGCGCTTGCGGATGTGTGCGTGTGTGTGGCCACGCGTTTGCTTAGGCATCAGTGTGTGAAAAGGTAGGTGCTTTTCTCTAGCTGCGTGTGCGTGCACGTGGTGCTGGGTGCACATCCCTGGGTGCTCGTGGAAAGGTTTCTGCATGGTTTTCGCTGAGGAATCGTGTGTGTGCACATGGACAAAGAGAAGGCGCAGCAACCAGGTTCCAGCGCCGAAGAAGGCAAAAGGCGAGGTTTCCGGCGCTATCTCCTTCTCTCCCCAGAGCTAGTCGCGCAAAGCAAGCCGCTAAGCCGGCGACCGGCAAGAGAGCTACAACGAAGCATGCCGAACGGAGAAAATAGCAGCAGCTCATCTGTTCACACCTTGTTTCTGCCATGTGCTTGAACGCCAAGACGTTCGCGCTTCTGTGAGATGAAAGACGTCCTTCTGCATATGTGGTTGCTCACACCGGTGCACTTGTTAGTGTATCCATTCAGTCCTGGGCTGCGGGGCATTCAGAAGTGGCTCTGTGGAGACGTCTGCATAGAGGCAGCTGTCAGAACACGCACACTCGATTGTTCACCAAAACATATGCAGACGCGTCCTTAGCCTGTAGATTTGGATGCACAGAGTTCCCTGTGTTCGCAAGAGACAAGGGAATCGCGTCTGTGCGCACAGAAGCAATAGCGGACCGTTTCCCTCGGAGTGAACGCGAAAGAGCCGTCTATATACTCGCAGACACGCGAACGTGCCTCAATGCGGTCACAGAGGCAGCAGCTTTTGCACAGATGCTCCTGGTGATTCTGGCACTTTCCAGGCACACTCCTGAAAGTCGCGCACACTGCTGTTCACTCGCTAAACGACCTCTTGGGAAACACGTCTCCGGTCGACGGACCGCTCAGATTGCTTCTCGTGTAACTGTGAACTGTGTCAGCGCAGGGAATCCGTCTCTGTTGAGCAGATGTCAATCCTGCCTCGCTTTTGCTTTGTTGCCTCTACCAAGATGATTTCCCGTTTCTCTCTTCACTGGAGCAGGCAGACACAGCCAACGCACATCAAGTGTCAAGAGACACGCTCTGCTGAGCTCAACGCTTGTGCAGATGCACATGTGCGACGAAGTCAACACACGTGCTTGTGGAGAGAAAGAAAGGGACTCCCAGGCGTGTGGAGCGACGGGGAGAAAGAGCGGGCGCTGAGGAACACAGTTTCAAACAGACTGTCTCCACACAAACAGGCACCTGTCTGCAGGTATCCTAGATCTTGATTCTTGAACTTGAG
This sequence comes from Patagioenas fasciata, assembly GCF_037038585.1. NCBI lineage: Eukaryota > Metazoa > Chordata > Aves > Columbiformes > Columbidae > Patagioenas > Patagioenas fasciata. The sequence goes on from NW_027288804.1 coordinate 233,253, forward strand.
GAAACACGCGTCTGAGCAAAACTCCCAAACGCTTCCAGGAAAGACACAGGCTCTCCCACAAGCACACAAGTGTTTGCCCTCAGCTATAGATCAGGGACAAGCCTGTGAAGAGCAACCAAAGAGCTCGTCCGTCTTTCCCTCAATAGATGGGAGTAGGCGCGCTTGCGGATGTGTGCGTGTGTGTGGCCACGCGTTTGCTTAGGCATCAGTGTGTGAAAAGGTAGGTGCTTTTCTCTAGCTGCGTGTGCGTGCACGTGGTGCTGGGTGCACATCCCTGGGTGCTCGTGGAAAGGTTTCTGCATGGTTTTCGCTGAGGAATCGTGTGTGTGCACATGGACAAAGAGAAGGCGCAGCAACCAGGTTCCAGCGCCGAAGAAGGCAAAAGGCGAGGTTTCCGGCGCTATCTCCTTCTCTCCCCAGAGCTAGTCGCGCAAAGCAAGCCGCTAAGCCGGCGACCGGCAAGAGAGCTACAACGAAGCATGCCGAACGGAGAAAATAGCAGCAGCTCATCTGTTCACACCTTGTTTCTGCCATGTGCTTGAACGCCAAGACGTTCGCGCTTCTGTGAGATGAAAGACGTCCTTCTGCATATGTGGTTGCTCACACCGGTGCACTTGTTAGTGTATCCATTCAGTCCTGGGCTGCGGGGCATTCAGAAGTGGCTCTGTGGAGACGTCTGCATAGAGGCAGCTGTCAGAACACGCACACTCGATTGTTCACCAAAACATATGCAGACGCGTCCTTAGCCTGTAGATTTGGATGCACAGAGTTCCCTGTGTTCGCAAGAGACAAGGGAATCGCGTCTGTGCGCACAGAAGCAATAGCGGACCGTTTCCCTCGGAGTGAACGCGAAAGAGCCGTCTATATACTCGCAGACACGCGAACGTGCCTCAATGCGGTCACAGAGGCAGCAGCTTTTGCACAGATGCTCCTGGTGATTCTGGCACTTTCCAGGCACACTCCTGAAAGTCGCGCACACTGCTGTTCACTCGCTAAACGACCTCTTGGGAAACACGTCTCCGGTCGACGGACCGCTCAGATTGCTTCTCGTGTAACTGTGAACTGTGTCAGCGCAGGGAATCCGTCTCTGTTGAGCAGATGTCAATCCTGCCTCGCTTTTGCTTTGTTGCCTCTACCAAGATGATTTCCCGTTTCTCTCTTCACTGGAGCAGGCAGACACAGCCAACGCACATCAAGTGTCAAGAGACACGCTCTGCTGAGCTCAACGCTTGTGCAGATGCACATGTGCGACGAAGTCAACACACGTGCTTGTGGAGAGAAAGAAAGGGACTCCCAGGCGTGTGGAGCGACGGGGAGAAAGAGCGGGCGCTGAGGAACACAGTTTCAAACAGACTGTCTCCACACAAACAGGCACCTGTCTGCAGGTATCCTAGATCTTGATTCTTGAACTTGAGGAAACACGCGTCTGAGCAAAACTCCCAAACGCTTCCAGGAAAGACACAGGCTCTCCCACAAGCACACAAGTGTTTGCCCTCAGCTATAGATCAGGGACAAGCCTGTGAAGAGCAACCAAAGAGCTCGTCCGTCTTTCCCTCAATAGATGGGAGTAGGCGCGCTTGCGGATGTGTGCGTGTGTGTGGCCACGCGTTTGCTTAGGCATCAGTGTGTGAAAAGGTAGGTGCTTTTCTCTAGCTGCGTGTGCGTGCACGTGGTGCTGGGTGCACATCCCTGGGTGCTCGTGGAAAGGTTTCTGCATGGTTTTCGCTGAGGAATCGTGTGTGTGCACATGGACAAAGAGAAGGCGCAGCAACCAGGTTCCAGCGCCGAAGAAGGCAAAAGGCGAGGTTTCCGGCGCTATCTCCTTCTCTCCCCAGAGCTAGTCGCGCAAAGCAAGCCGCTAAGCCGGCGACCGGCAAGAGAGCTACAACGAAGCATGCCGAACGGAGAAAATAGCAGCAGCTCATCTGTTCACACCTTGTTTCTGCCATGTGCTTGAACGCCAAGACGTTCGCGCTTCTGTGAGATGAAAGACGTCCTTCTGCATATGTGGTTGCTCACACCGGTGCACTTGTTAGTGTATCCATTCAGTCCTGGGCTGCGGGGCATTCAGAAGTGGCTCTGTGGAGACGTCTGCATAGAGGCAGCTGTCAGAACACGCACACTCGATTGTTCACCAAAACATATGCAGACGCGTCCTTAGCCTGTAGATTTGGATGCACAGAGTTCCCTGTGTTCGCAAGAGACAAGGGAATCGCGTCTGTGCGCACAGAAGCAATAGCGGACCGTTTCCCTCGGAGTGAACGCGAAAGAGCCGTCTATATACTCGCAGACACGCGAACGTGCCTCAATGCGGTCACAGAGGCAGCAGCTTTTGCACAGATGCTCCTGGTGATTCTGGCACTTTCCAGGCACACTCCTGAAAGTCGCGCACACTGCTGTTCACTCGCTAAACGACCTCTTGGGAAACACGTCTCCGGTCGACGGACCGCTCAGATTGCTTCTCGTGTAACTGTGAACTGTGTCAGCGCAGGGAATCCGTCTCTGTTGAGCAGATGTCAATCCTGCCTCGCTTTTGCTTTGTTGCCTCTACCAAGATGATTTCCCGTTTCTCTCTTCACTGGAGCAGGCAGACACAGCCAACGCACATCAAGTGTCAAGAGACACGCTCTGCTGAGCTCAACGCTTGTGCAGATGCACATGTGCGACGAAGTCAACACACGTGCTTGTGGAGAGAAAGAAAGGGACTCCCAGGCGTGTGGAGCGACGGGGAGAAAGAGCGGGCGCTGAGGAACACAGTTTCAAACAGACTGTCTCCACACAAACAGGCACCTGTCTGCAGGTATCCTAGATCTTGATTCTTGAACTTGAGGAAACACGCGTCTGAGCAAAACTCCCAAACGCTTCCAGGAAAGACACAGGCTCTCCCACAAGCACACAAGTGTTTGCCCTCAGCTATAGATCAGGGACAAGCCTGTGAAGAGCAACCAAAGAGCTCGTCCGTCTTTCCCTCAATAGATGGGAGTAGGCGCGCTTGCGGATGTGTGCGTGTGTGTGGCCACGCGTTTGCTTAGGCATCAGTGTGTGAAAAGGTAGGTGCTTTTCTCTAGCTGCGTGTGCGTGCACGTGGTGCTGGGTGCACATCCCTGGGTGCTCGTGGAAAGGTTTCTGCATGGTTTTCGCTGAGGAATCGTGTGTGTGCACATGGACAAAGAGAAGGCGCAGCAACCAGGTTCCAGCGCCGAAGAAGGCAAAAGGCGAGGTTTCCGGCGCTATCTCCTTCTCTCCCCAGAGCTAGTCGCGCAAAGCAAGCCGCTAAGCCGGCGACCGGCAAGAGAGCTACAACGAAGCATGCCGAACGGAGAAAATAGCAGCAGCTCATCTGTTCACACCTTGTTTCTGCCATGTGCTTGAACGCCAAGACGTTCGCGCTTCTGTGAGATGAAAGACGTCCTTCTGCATATGTGGTTGCTCACACCGGTGCACTTGTTAGTGTATCCATTCAGTCCTGGGCTGCGGGGCATTCAGAAGTGGCTCTGTGGAGACGTCTGCATAGAGGCAGCTGTCAGAACACGCACACTCGATTGTTCACCAAAACATATGCAGACGCGTCCTTAGCCTGTAGATTTGGATGCACAGAGTTCCCTGTGTTCGCAAGAGACAAGGGAATCGCGTCTGTGCGCACAGAAGCAATAGCGGACCGTTTCCCTCGGAGTGAACGCGAAAGAGCCGTCTATATACTCGCAGACACGCGAACGTGCCTCAATGCGGTCACAGAGGCAGCAGCTTTTGCACAGATGCTCCTGGTGATTCTGGCACTTTCCAGGCACACTCCTGAAAGTCGCGCACACTGCTGTTCACTCGCTAAACGACCTCTTGGGAAACACGTCTCCGGTCGACGGACCGCTCAGATTGCTTCTCGTGTAACTGTGAACTGTGTCAGCGCAGGGAATCCGTCTCTGTTGAGCAGATGTCAATCCTGCCTCGCTTTTGCTTTGTTGCCTCTACCAAGATGATTTCCCGTTTCTCTCTTCACTGGAGCAGGCAGACACAGCCAACGCACATCAAGTGTCAAGAGACACGCTCTGCTGAGCTCAACGCTTGTGCAGATGCACATGTGCGACGAAGTCAACACACGTGCTTGTGGAGAGAAAGAAAGGGACTCCCAGGCGTGTGGAGCGACGGGGAGAAAGAGCGGGCGCTGAGGAACACAGTTTCAAACAGACTGTCTCCACACAAACAGGCACCTGTCTGCAGGTATCCTAGATCTTGATTCTTGAACTTGAGGAAACACGCGTCTGAGCAAAACTCCCAAACGCTTCCAGGAAAGACACAGGCTCTCCCACAAGCACACAAGTGTTTGCCCTCAGCTATAGATCAGGGACAAGCCTGTGAAGAGCAACCAAAGAGCTCGTCCGTCTTTCCCTCAATAGATGGGAGTAGGCGCGCTTGCGGATGTGTGCGTGTGTGTGGCCACGCGTTTGCTTAGGCATCAGTGTGTGAAAAGGTAGGTGCTTTTCTCTAGCTGCGTGTGCGTGCACGTGGTGCTGGGTGCACATCCCTGGGTGCTCGTGGAAAGGTTTCTGCATGGTTTTCGCTGAGGAATCGTGTGTGTGCACATGGACAAAGAGAAGGCGCAGCAACCAGGTTCCAGCGCCGAAGAAGGCAAAAGGCGAGGTTTCCGGCGCTATCTCCTTCTCTCCCCAGAGCTAGTCGCGCAAAGCAAGCCGCTAAGCCGGCGACCGGCAAGAGAGCTACAACGAAGCATGCCGAACGGAGAAAATAGCAGCAGCTCATCTGTTCACACCTTGTTTCTGCCATGTGCTTGAACGCCAAGACGTTCGCGCTTCTGTGAGATGAAAGACGTCCTTCTGCATATGTGGTTGCTCACACCGGTGCACTTGTTAGTGTATCCATTCAGTCCTGGGCTGCGGGGCATTCAGAAGTGGCTCTGTGGAGACGTCTGCATAGAGGCAGCTGTCAGAACACGCACACTCGATTGTTCACCAAAACATATGCAGACGCGTCCTTAGCCTGTAGATTTGGATGCACAGAGTTCCCTGTGTTCGCAAGAGACAAGGGAATCGCGTCTGTGCGCACAGAAGCAATAGCGGACCGTTTCCCTCGGAGTGAACGCGAAAGAGCCGTCTATATACTCGCAGACACGCGAACGTGCCTCAATGCGGTCACAGAGGCAGCAGCTTTTGCACAGATGCTCCTGGTGATTCTGGCACTTTCCAGGCACACTCCTGAAAGTCGCGCACACTGCTGTTCACTCGCTAAACGACCTCTTGGGAAACACGTCTCCGGTCGACGGACCGCTCAGATTGCTTCTCGTGTAACTGTGAACTGTGTCAGCGCAGGGAATCCGTCTCTGTTGAGCAGATGTCAATCCTGCCTCGCTTTTGCTTTGTTGCCTCTACCAAGATGATTTCCCGTTTCTCTCTTCACTGGAGCAGGCAGACACAGCCAACGCACATCAAGTGTCAAGAGACACGCTCTGCTGAGCTCAACGCTTGTGCAGATGCACATGTGCGACGAAGTCAACACACGTGCTTGTGGAGAGAAAGAAAGGGACTCCCAGGCGTGTGGAGCGACGGGGAGAAAGAGCGGGCGCTGAGGAACACAGTTTCAAACAGACTGTCTCCACACAAACAGGCACCTGTCTGCAGGTATCCTAGATCTTGATTCTTGAACTTGAGGAAACACGCGTCTGAGCAAAACTCCCAAACGCTTCCAGGAAAGACACAGGCTCTCCCACAAGCACACAAGTGTTTGCCCTCAGCTATAGATCAGGGACAAGCCTGTGAAGAGCAACCAAAGAGCTCGTCCGTCTTTCCCTCAATAGATGGGAGTAGGCGCGCTTGCGGATGTGTGCGTGTGTGTGGCCACGCGTTTGCTTAGGCATCAGTGTGTGAAAAGGTAGGTGCTTTTCTCTAGCTGCGTGTGCGTGCACGTGGTGCTGGGTGCACATCCCTGGGTGCTCGTGGAAAGGTTTCTGCATGGTTTTCGCTGAGGAATCGTGTGTGTGCACATGGACAAAGAGAAGGCGCAGCAACCAGGTTCCAGCGCCGAAGAAGGCAAAAGGCGAGGTTTCCGGCGCTATCTCCTTCTCTCCCCAGAGCTAGTCGCGCAAAGCAAGCCGCTAAGCCGGCGACCGGCAAGAGAGCTACAACGAAGCATGCCGAACGGAGAAAATAGCAGCAGCTCATCTGTTCACACCTTGTTTCTGCCATGTGCTTGAACGCCAAGACGTTCGCGCTTCTGTGAGATGAAAGACGTCCTTCTGCATATGTGGTTGCTCACACCGGTGCACTTGTTAGTGTATCCATTCAGTCCTGGGCTGCGGGGCATTCAGAAGTGGCTCTGTGGAGACGTCTGCATAGAGGCAGCTGTCAGAACACGCACACTCGATTGTTCACCAAAACATATGCAGACGCGTCCTTAGCCTGTAGATTTGGATGCACAGAGTTCCCTGTGTTCGCAAGAGACAAGGGAATCGCGTCTGTGCGCACAGAAGCAATAGCGGACCGTTTCCCTCGGAGTGAACGCGAAAGAGCCGTCTATATACTCGCAGACACGCGAACGTGCCTCAATGCGGTCACAGAGGCAGCAGCTTTTGCACAGATGCTCCTGGTGATTCTGGCACTTTCCAGGCACACTCCTGAAAGTCGCGCACACTGCTGTTCACTCGCTAAACGACCTCTTGGGAAACACGTCTCCGGTCGACGGACCGCTCAGATTGCTTCTCGTGTAACTGTGAACTGTGTCAGCGCAGGGAATCCGTCTCTGTTGAGCAGATGTCAATCCTGCCTCGCTTTTGCTTTGTTGCCTCTACCAAGATGATTTCCCGTTTCTCTCTTCACTGGAGCAGGCAGACACAGCCAACGCACATCAAGTGTCAAGAGACACGCTCTGCTGAGCTCAACGCTTGTGCAGATGCACATGTGCGACGAAGTCAACACACGTGCTTGTGGAGAGAAAGAAAGGGACTCCCAGGCGTGTGGAGCGACGGGGAGAAAGAGCGGGCGCTGAGGAACACAGTTTCAAACAGACTGTCTCCACACAAACAGGCACCTGTCTGCAGGTATCCTAGATCTTGATTCTTGAACTTGAGGAAACACGCGTCTGAGCAAAACTCCCAAACGCTTCCAGGAAAGACACAGGCTCTCCCACAAGCACACAAGTGTTTGCCCTCAGCTATAGATCAGGGACAAGCCTGTGAAGAGCAACCAAAGAGCTCGTCCGTCTTTCCCTCAATAGATGGGAGTAGGCGCGCTTGCGGATGTGTGCGTGTGTGTGGCCACGCGTTTGCTTAGGCATCAGTGTGTGAAAAGGTAGGTGCTTTTCTCTAGCTGCGTGTGCGTGCACGTGGTGCTGGGTGCACATCCCTGGGTGCTCGTGGAAAGGTTTCTGCATGGTTTTCGCTGAGGAATCGTGTGTGTGCACATGGACAAAGAGAAGGCGCAGCAACCAGGTTCCAGCGCCGAAGAAGGCAAAAGGCGAGGTTTCCGGCGCTATCTCCTTCTCTCCCCAGAGCTAGTCGCGCAAAGCAAGCCGCTAAGCCGGCGACCGGCAAGAGAGCTACAACGAAGCATGCCGAACGGAGAAAATAGCAGCAGCTCATCTGTTCACACCTTGTTTCTGCCATGTGCTTGAACGCCAAGACGTTCGCGCTTCTGTGAGATGAAAGACGTCCTTCTGCATATGTGGTTGCTCACACCGGTGCACTTGTTAGTGTATCCATTCAGTCCTGGGCTGCGGGGCATTCAGAAGTGGCTCTGTGGAGACGTCTGCATAGAGGCAGCTGTCAGAACACGCACACTCGATTGTTCACCAAAACATATGCAGACGCGTCCTTAGCCTGTAGATTTGGATGCACAGAGTTCCCTGTGTTCGCAAGAGACAAGGGAATCGCGTCTGTGCGCACAGAAGCAATAGCGGACCGTTTCCCTCGGAGTGAACGCGAAAGAGCCGTCTATATACTCGCAGACACGCGAACGTGCCTCAATGCGGTCACAGAGGCAGCAGCTTTTGCACAGATGCTCCTGGTGATTCTGGCACTTTCCAGGCACACTCCTGAAAGTCGCGCACACTGCTGTTCACTCGCTAAACGACCTCTTGGGAAACACGTCTCCGGTCGACGGACCGCTCAGATTGCTTCTCGTGTAACTGTGAACTGTGTCAGCGCAGGGAATCCGTCTCTGTTGAGCAGATGTCAATCCTGCCTCGCTTTTGCTTTGTTGCCTCTACCAAGATGATTTCCCGTTTCTCTCTTCACTGGAGCAGGCAGACACAGCCAACGCACATCAAGTGTCAAGAGACACGCTCTGCTGAGCTCAACGCTTGTGCAGATGCACATGTGCGACGAAGTCAACACACGTGCTTGTGGAGAGAAAGAAAGGGACTCCCAGGCGTGTGGAGCGACGGGGAGAAAGAGCGGGCGCTGAGGAACACAGTTTCAAACAGACTGTCTCCACACAAACAGGCACCTGTCTGCAGGTATCCTAGATCTTGATTCTTGAACTTGAGGAAACACGCGTCTGAGCAAAACTCCCAAACGCTTCCAGGAAAGACACAGGCTCTCCCACAAGCACACAAGTGTTTGCCCTCAGCTATAGATCAGGGACAAGCCTGTGAAGAGCAACCAAAGAGCTCGTCCGTCTTTCCCTCAATAGATGGGAGTAGGCGCGCTTGCGGATGTGTGCGTGTGTGTGGCCACGCGTTTGCTTAGGCATCAGTGTGTGAAAAGGTAGGTGCTTTTCTCTAGCTGCGTGTGCGTGCACGTGGTGCTGGGTGCACATCCCTGGGTGCTCGTGGAAAGGTTTCTGCATGGTTTTCGCTGAGGAATCGTGTGTGTGCACATGGACAAAGAGAAGGCGCAGCAACCAGGTTCCAGCGCCGAAGAAGGCAAAAGGCGAGGTTTCCGGCGCTATCTCCTTCTCTCCCCAGAGCTAGTCGCGCAAAGCAAGCCGCTAAGCCGGCGACCGGCAAGAGAGCTACAACGAAGCATGCCGAACGGAGAAAATAGCAGCAGCTCATCTGTTCACACCTTGTTTCTGCCATGTGCTTGAACGCCAAGACGTTCGCGCTTCTGTGAGATGAAAGACGTCCTTCTGCATATGTGGTTGCTCACACCGGTGCACTTGTTAGTGTATCCATTCAGTCCTGGGCTGCGGGGCATTCAGAAGTGGCTCTGTGGAGACGTCTGCATAGAGGCAGCTGTCAGAACACGCACACTCGATTGTTCACCAAAACATATGCAGACGCGTCCTTAGCCTGTAGATTTGGATGCACAGAGTTCCCTGTGTTCGCAAGAGACAAGGGAATCGCGTCTGTGCGCACAGAAGCAATAGCGGACCGTTTCCCTCGGAGTGAACGCGAAAGAGCCGTCTATATACTCGCAGACACGCGAACGTGCCTCAATGCGGTCACAGAGGCAGCAGCTTTTGCACAGATGCTCCTGGTGATTCTGGCACTTTCCAGGCACACTCCTGAAAGTCGCGCACACTGCTGTTCACTCGCTAAACGACCTCTTGGGAAACACGTCTCCGGTCGACGGACCGCTCAGATTGCTTCTCGTGTAACTGTGAACTGTGTCAGCGCAGGGAATCCGTCTCTGTTGAGCAGATGTCAATCCTGCCTCGCTTTTGCTTTGTTGCCTCTACCAAGATGATTTCCCGTTTCTCTCTTCACTGGAGCAGGCAGACACAGCCAACGCACATCAAGTGTCAAGAGACACGCTCTGCTGAGCTCAACGCTTGTGCAGATGCACATGTGCGACGAAGTCAACACACGTGCTTGTGGAGAGAAAGAAAGGGACTCCCAGGCGTGTGGAGCGACGGGGAGAAAGAGCGGGCGCTGAGGAACACAGTTTCAAACAGACTGTCTCCACACAAACAGGCACCTGTCTGCAGGTATCCTAGATCTTGATTCTTGAACTTGAGGAAACACGCGTCTGAGCAAAACTCCCAAACGCTTCCAGGAAAGACACAGGCTCTCCCACAAGCACACAAGTGTTTGCCCTCAGCTATAGATCAGGGACAAGCCTGTGAAGAGCAACCAAAGAGCTCGTCCGTCTTTCCCTCAATAGATGGGAGTAGGCGCGCTTGCGGATGTGTGCGTGTGTGTGGCCACGCGTTTGCTTAGGCATCAGTGTGTGAAAAGGTAGGTGCTTTTCTCTAGCTGCGTGTGCGTGCACGTGGTGCTGGGTGCACATCCCTGGGTGCTCGTGGAAAGGTTTCTGCATGGTTTTCGCTGAGGAATCGTGTGTGTGCACATGGACAAAGAGAAGGCGCAGCAACCAGGTTCCAGCGCCGAAGAAGGCAAAAGGCGAGGTTTCCGGCGCTATCTCCTTCTCTCCCCAGAGCTAGTCGCGCAAAGCAAGCCGCTAAGCCGGCGACCGGCAAGAGAGCTACAACGAAGCATGCCGAACGGAGAAAATAGCAGCAGCTCATCTGTTCACACCTTGTTTCTGCCATGTGCTTGAACGCCAAGACGTTCGCGCTTCTGTGAGATGAAAGACGTCCTTCTGCATATGTGGTTGCTCACACCGGTGCACTTGTTAGTGTATCCATTCAGTCCTGGGCTGCGGGGCATTCAGAAGTGGCTCTGTGGAGACGTCTGCATAGAGGCAGCTGTCAGAACACGCACACTCGATTGTTCACCAAAACATATGCAGACGCGTCCTTAGCCTGTAGATTTGGATGCACAGAGTTCCCTGTGTTCGCAAGAGACAAGGGAATCGCGTCTGTGCGCACAGAAGCAATAGCGGACCGTTTCCCTCGGAGTGAACGCGAAAGAGCCGTCTATATACTCGCAGACACGCGAACGTGCCTCAATGCGGTCACAGAGGCAGCAGCTTTTGCACAGATGCTCCTGGTGATTCTGGCACTTTCCAGGCACACTCCTGAAAGTCGCGCACACTGCTGTTCACTCGCTAAACGACCTCTTGGGAAACACGTCTCCGGTCGACGGACCGCTCAGATTGCTTCTCGTGTAACTGTGAACTGTGTCAGCGCAGGGAATCCGTCTCTGTTGAGCAGATGTCAATCCTGCCTCGCTTTTGCTTTGTTGCCTCTACCAAGATGATTTCCCGTTTCTCTCTTCACTGGAGCAGGCAGACACAGCCAACGCACATCAAGTGTCAAGAGACACGCTCTGCTGAGCTCAACGCTTGTGCAGATGCACATGTGCGACGAAGTCAACACACGTGCTTGTGGAGAGAAAGAAAGGGACTCCCAGGCGTGTGGAGCGACGGGGAGAAAGAGCGGGCGCTGAGGAACACAGTTTCAAACAGACTGTCTCCACACAAACAGGCACCTGTCTGCAGGTATCCTAGATCTTGATTCTTGAACTTGAGGAAACACGCGTCTGAGCAAAACTCCCAAACGCTTCCAGGAAAGACACAGGCTCTCCCACAAGCACACAAGTGTTTGCCCTCAGCTATAGATCAGGGACAAGCCTGTGAAGAGCAACCAAAGAGCTCGTCCGTCTTTCCCTCAATAGATGGGAGTAGGCGCGCTTGCGGATGTGTGCGTGTGTGTGGCCACGCGTTTGCTTAGGCATCAGTGTGTGAAAAGGTAGGTGCTTTTCTCTAGCTGCGTGTGCGTGCACGTGGTGCTGGGTGCACATCCCTGGGTGCTCGTGGAAAGGTTTCTGCATGGTTTTCGCTGAGGAATCGTGTGTGTGCACATGGACAAAGAGAAGGCGCAGCAACCAGGTTCCAGCGCCGAAGAAGGCAAAAGGCGAGGTTTCCGGCGCTATCTCCTTCTCTCCCCAGAGCTAGTCGCGCAAAGCAAGCCGCTAAGCCGGCGACCGGCAAGAGAGCTACAACGAAGCATGCCGAACGGAGAAAATAGCAGCAGCTCATCTGTTCACACCTTGTTTCTGCCATGTGCTTGAACGCCAAGACGTTCGCGCTTCTGTGAGATGAAAGACGTCCTTCTGCATATGTGGTTGCTCACACCGGTGCACTTGTTAGTGTATCCATTCAGTCCTGGGCTGCGGGGCATTCAGAAGTGGCTCTGTGGAGACGTCTGCATAGAGGCAGCTGTCAGAACACGCACACTCGATTGTTCACCAAAACATATGCAGACGCGTCCTTAGCCTGTAGATTTGGATGCACAGAGTTCCCTGTGTTCGCAAGAGACAAGGGAATCGCGTCTGTGCGCACAGAAGCAATAGCGGACCGTTTCCCTCGGAGTGAACGCGAAAGAGCCGTCTATATACTCGCAGACACGCGAACGTGCCTCAATGCGGTCACAGAGGCAGCAGCTTTTGCACAGATGCTCCTGGTGATTCTGGCACTTTCCAGGCACACTCCTGAAAGTCGCGCACACTGCTGTTCACTCGCTAAACGACCTCTTGGGAAACACGTCTCCGGTCGACGGACCGCTCAGATTGCTTCTCGTGTAACTGTGAACTGTGTCAGCGCAGGGAATCCGTCTCTGTTGAGCAGATGTCAATCCTGCCTCGCTTTTGCTTTGTTGCCTCTACCAAGATGATTTCCCGTTTCTCTCTTCACTGGAGCAGGCAGACACAGCCAACGCACATCAAGTGTCAAGAGACACGCTCTGCTGAGCTCAACGCTTGTGCAGATGCACATGTGCGACGAAGTCAACACACGTGCTTGTGGAGAGAAAGAAAGGGACTCCCAGGCGTGTGGAGCGACGGGGAGAAAGAGCGGGCGCTGAGGAACACAGTTTCAAACAGACTGTCTCCACACAAACAGGCACCTGTCTGCAGGTATCCTAGATCTTGATTCTTGAACTTGAGGAAACACGCGTCTGAGCAAAACTCCCAAACGCTTCCAGGAAAGACACAGGCTCTCCCACAAGCACACAAGTGTTTGCCCTCAGCTATAGATCAGGGACAAGCCTGTGAAGAGCAACCAAAGAGCTCGTCCGTCTTTCCCTCAATAGATGGGAGTAGGCGCGCTTGCGGATGTGTGCGTGTGTGTGGCCACGCGTTTGCTTAGGCATCAGTGTGTGAAAAGGTAGGTGCTTTTCTCTAGCTGCGTGTGCGTGCACGTGGTGCTGGGTGCACATCCCTGGGTGCTCGTGGAAAGGTTTCTGCATGGTTTTCGCTGAGGAATCGTGTGTGTGCACATGGACAAAGAGAAGGCGCAGCAACCAGGTTCCAGCGCCGAAGAAGGCAAAAGGCGAGGTTTCCGGCGCTATCTCCTTCTCTCCCCAGAGCTAGTCGCGCAAAGCAAGCCGCTAAGCCGGCGACCGGCAAGAGAGCTACAACGAAGCATGCCGAACGGAGAAAATAGCAGCAGCTCATCTGTTCACACCTTGTTTCTGCCATGTGCTTGAACGCCAAGACGTTCGCGCTTCTGTGAGATGAAAGACGTCCTTCTGCATATGTGGTTGCTCACACCGGTGCACTTGTTAGTGTATCCATTCAGTCCTGGGCTGCGGGGCATTCAGAAGTGGCTCTGTGGAGACGTCTGCATAGAGGCAGCTGTCAGAACACGCACACTCGATTGTTCACCAAAACATATGCAGACGCGTCCTTAGCCTGTAGATTTGGATGCACAGAGTTCCCTGTGTTCGCAAGAGACAAGGGAATCGCGTCTGTGCGCACAGAAGCAATAGCGGACCGTTTCCCTCGGAGTGAACGCGAAAGAGCCGTCTATATACTCGCAGACACGCGAACGTGCCTCAATGCGGTCACAGAGGCAGCAGCTTTTGCACAGATGCTCCTGGTGATTCTGGCACTTTCCAGGCACACTCCTGAAAGTCGCGCACACTGCTGTTCACTCGCTAAACGACCTCTTGGGAAACACGTCTCCGGTCGACGGACCGCTCAGATTGCTTCTCGTGTAACTGTGAACTGTGTCAGCGCAGGGAATCCGTCTCTGTTGAGCAGATGTCAATCCTGCCTCGCTTTTGCTTTGTTGCCTCTACCAAGATGATTTCCCGTTTCTCTCTTCACTGGAGCAGGCAGACACAGCCAACGCACATCAAGTGTCAAGAGACACGCTCTGCTGAGCTCAACGCTTGTGCAGATGCACATGTGCGACGAAGTCAACACACGTGCTTGTGGAGAGAAAGAAAGGGACTCCCAGGCGTGTGGAGCGACGGGGAGAAAGAGCGGGCGCTGAGGAACACAGTTTCAAACAGACTGTCTCCACACAAACAGGCACCTGTCTGCAGGTATCCTAGATCTTGATTCTTGAACTTGAGGAAACACGCGTCTGAGCAAAACTCCCAAACGCTTCCAGGAAAGACACAGGCTCTCCCACAAGCACACAAGTGTTTGCCCTCAGCTATAGATCAGGGACAAGCCTGTGAAGAGCAACCAAAGAGCTCGTCCGTCTTTCCCTCAATAGATGGGAGTAGGCGCGCTTGCGGATGTGTGCGTGTGTGTGGCCACGCGTTTGCTTAGGCATCAGTGTGTGAAAAGGTAGGTGCTTTTCTCTAGCTGCGTGTGCGTGCACGTGGTGCTGGGTGCACATCCCTGGGTGCTCGTGGAAAGGTTTCTGCATGGTTTTCGCTGAGGAATCGTGTGTGTGCACATGGACAAAGAGAAGGCGCAGCAACCAGGTTCCAGCGCCGAAGAAGGCAAAAGGCGAGGTTTCCGGCGCTATCTCCTTCTCTCCCCAGAGCTAGTCGCGCAAAGCAAGCCGCTAAGCCGGCGACCGGCAAGAGAGCTACAACGAAGCATGCCGAACGGAGAAAATAGCAGCAGCTCATCTGTTCACACCTTGTTTCTGCCATGTGCTTGAACGCCAAGACGTTCGCGCTTCTGTGAGATGAAAGACGTCCTTCTGCATATGTGGTTGCTCACACCGGTGCACTTGTTAGTGTATCCATTCAGTCCTGGGCTGCGGGGCATTCAGAAGTGGCTCTGTGGAGACGTCTGCATAGAGGCAGCTGTCAGAACACGCACACTCGATTGTTCACCAAAACATATGCAGACGCGTCCTTAGCCTGTAGATTTGGATGCACAGAGTTCCCTGTGTTCGCAAGAGACAAGGGAATCGCGTCTGTGCGCACAGAAGCAATAGCGGACCGTTTCCCTCGGAGTGAACGCGAAAGAGCCGTCTATATACTCGCAGACACGCGAACGTGCCTCAATGCGGTCACAGAGGCAGCAGCTTTTGCACAGATGCTCCTGGTGATTCTGGCACTTTCCAGGCACACTCCTGAAAGTCGCGCACACTGCTGTTCACTCGCTAAACGACCTCTTGGGAAACACGTCTCCGGTCGACGGACCGCTCAGATTGCTTCTCGTGTAACTGTGAACTGTGTCAGCGCAGGGAATCCGTCTCTGTTGAGCAGATGTCAATCCTGCCTCGCTTTTGCTTTGTTGCCTCTACCAAGATGATTTCCCGTTTCTCTCTTCACTGGAGCAGGCAGACACAGCCAACGCACATCAAGTGTCAAGAGACACGCTCTGCTGAGCTCAACGCTTGTGCAGATGCACATGTGCGACGAAGTCAACACACGTGCTTGTGGAGAGAAAGAAAGGGACTCCCAGGCGTGTGGAGCGACGGGGAGAAAGAGCGGGCGCTGAGGAACACAGTTTCAAACAGACTGTCTCCACACAAACAGGCACCTGTCTGCAGGTATCCTAGATCTTGATTCTTGAACTTGAGGAAACACGCGTCTGAGCAAAACTCCCAAACGCTTCCAGGAAAGACACAGGCTCTCCCACAAGCACACAAGTGTTTGCCCTCAGCTATAGATCAGGGACAAGCCTGTGAAGAGCAACCAAAGAGCTCGTCCGTCTTTCCCTCAATAGATGGGAGTAGGCGCGCTTGCGGATGTGTGCGTGTGTGTGGCCACGCGTTTGCTTAGGCATCAGTGTGTGAAAAGGTAGGTGCTTTTCTCTAGCTGCGTGTGCGTGCACGTGGTGCTGGGTGCACATCCCTGGGTGCTCGTGGAAAGGTTTCTGCATGGTTTTCGCTGAGGAATCGTGTGTGTGCACATGGACAAAGAGAAGGCGCAGCAACCAGGTTCCAGCGCCGAAGAAGGCAAAAGGCGAGGTTTCCGGCGCTATCTCCTTCTCTCCCCAGAGCTAGTCGCGCAAAGCAAGCCGCTAAGCCGGCGACCGGCAAGAGAGCTACAACGAAGCATGCCGAACGGAGAAAATAGCAGCAGCTCATCTGTTCACACCTTGTTTCTGCCATGTGCTTGAACGCCAAGACGTTCGCGCTTCTGTGAGATGAAAGACGTCCTTCTGCATATGTGGTTGCTCACACCGGTGCACTTGTTAGTGTATCCATTCAGTCCTGGGCTGCGGGGCATTCAGAAGTGCTCTGTGGAGACGTCTGCATAGAGGCAGCTGTCAGAACACGCACACTCGATTGTTCACCAAAACATATGCAGACGCGTCCTTAGCCTGTAGATTTGGATGCACAGAGTTCCCTGTGTTCGCAAGAGACAAGGGAATCGCGTCTGTGCGCACAGAAGCAATAGCGGACCGTTTCCCTCGGAGTGAACGCGAAAGAGCCGTCTATATACTCGCAGACACGCGAACGTGCCTCAATGCGGTCACAGAGGCAGCAGCTTTTGCACAGATGCTCCTGGTGATTCTGGCACTTTCCAGGCACACTCCTGAAAGTCGCGCACACTGCTGTTCACTCGCTAAACGACCTCTTGGGAAACACGTCTCCGGTCGACGGACCGCTCAGATTGCTTCTCGTGTAACTGTGAACTGTGTCAGCGCAGGGAATCCGTCTCTGTTGAGCAGATGTCAATCCTGCCTCGCTTTTGCTTTGTTGCCTCTACCAAGATGATTTCCCGTTTCTCTCTTCACTGGAGCAGGCAGACACAGCCAACGCACATCAAGTGTCAAGAGACACGCTCTGCTGAGCTCAACGCTTGTGCAGATGCACATGTGCGACGAAGTCAACACACTTGCTTGTGGAGAGAAAGAAAGGGACTCCCAGGCGTGTGGAGCGACGGGGAGAAAGAGCGGGCGCTGAGGAACACAGTTTCAAACAGACTGTCTCCACACAAACAGGCACCTGTCTGCAGGTATCCTAGATCTTGATTCTTGAACTTGAGGAAACACGCGTCTGAGCAAAACTCCCAAACGCTTCCAGGAAAGACACAGGCTCTCCCACAAGCACACAAGTGTTTGCCCTCAGCTATAGATCAGGGACAAGCCTGTGAAGAGCAACCAAAGAGCTCGTCCGTCTTTCCCTCAATAGATGGGAGTAGGCGCGCTTGCGGATGTGTGCGTGTGTGTGGCCACGCGTTTGCTTAGGCATCAGTGTGTGAAAAGGTAGGTGCTTTTCTCTAGCTGCGTGTGCGTGCACGTGGTGCTGGGTGCACATCCCTGGGTGCTCGTGGAAAGGTTTCTGCATGGTTTTCGCTGAGGAATCGTGTGTGTGCACATGGACAAAGAGAAGGCGCAGCAACCAGGTTCCAGCGCCGAAGAAGGCAAAAGGCGAGGTTTCCGGCGCTATCTCCTTCTCTCCCCAGAGCTAGTCGCGCAAAGCAAGCCGCTAAGCCGGCGACCGGCAAGAGAGCTACAACGAAGCATGCCGAACGGAGAAAATAGCAGCAGCTATCTGTTCACACCTTGTTTCTGCCATGTGCTTGAACGCCAAGACGTTCGCAGCTTCTGTGAGATGAAAGACGTCCTTCTGCATATGTGGTTGCTCACACCGGTGCACTTGTTAGTGTATCCATTCAGTCCTGGGCTGCGGGGCATTCAGAAGTGGCTCTGTGAGACGTCTGCATAGAGGCAGCTGTCAGAACACGCACACTCGATTGTTCACCAAAACATATGCAGACGCGTCCTTAGCCTGTAGATTGGATGCACAGAGTTCCCTGTGTTCGCAAGAGACAAAGGGAATCGCGTCTGTGCGCACAGAAGCAATAGCGGACCGTTTCCCTCGGAGTGAACGCGAAGAGCCGTCTATATACTCGCAGACACGCGAACGTGCCTCAATGCGGTCACAGAGGCAGCAGCTTTTGCACAGATGCTCTGGTGATTCTGGCACTTTCCAGGCACACTCCTGAAAGTCGCGCACACTGCTGTTCACTTCGCTAAACGACCTCTTGGGAAACACGTCTCCGGTCGACCGGACCGCTCAGATTGCTTCTCGTGTAACTGTGAACTGTGTCAGCGCAGGGAATCCGTCTCTGTTGAGCAGATGTCAATCCTGCCTCGCTTTTGCTTTGTTGCCTCTACCAAGATGATTTCCCGTTTCTCTCTTCACTGGAGGCAGGCAGACACAGCCAACGCACATCAAGTGTCAAGAGACACGCTCTGCTGAGCTCAACGCTTGTGCAGTTGCACATGTGCGACGAAGTCAACACACGTGCTTGTGGAGAGAAAGAAAGGGACTCCCAGGCGTGTGGAGCGACGGGGAGAAAGAGCGGGCGCTGAGGAACACAGTTTCAAACAGACTGTCTCCACACAAACAGGCACCTGTCTGCAGGTATCCTAGATCTTGATTCTTGAACTTGAGGAAACACGCGTCTGAGCAAAACTCCCAAACGCTTCCAGGAAAGACACAGGCTCTCCCCACAAGCACACAAGGTTTGCCCTCAGCTATAGATCAGGGACAAGCCTGTGAAGAGCAACCAAAGAGCTCGTCCGTCTTTCCCTCAATAGATGGGAGTAGGCGCGCATTGCGGATGTGTGCGTGTGTGTGGCCACGCGTTTGCTTAGGCATCAGTGTGTGAAAAGGTAGGTGCTTTTCTCTAGCTGCGTGTGCGTGCACGTGGTGCTGGGTGCACATCCCTGGGTGCTCGTGGAAAGGTTTCTGCATGGTTTTCGCTGAGGAATCGTGTGTGTGCACATGGACAAAGAGAAGGCGCAGCAACCAGGTTCCAGCGCGCGAAGAAGGCAAAAGGCGAGGTTTCCGGCGCTATCTCCTTCTCTCCCCAGAGCTAGTCGCGCAAAGCAAGCCGCTAAGCCGGCGACCGGCAAGAGAGCTACAACGAAGCATGCCGAACGGAGAAAATAGCAGCAGCTCATCTGTTCACACCTTGTTTCTGCCATGTGCTTGAACGCCAAGACGTTCGCGCTTCTGTGAGATGAAGACGTCCTTCTGCATATGTGGTTGCTCCACACCGGTGCACTTGTTAGTGTATCCATTCAGTCCTGGGCTGCGGGGCATTCAGAAGTGGCTCTGTGGAGAAGTCTGCATAGAGGCAGCTGTCAGAACACGCACACTCGATTGTTCACCAAAACATATGCAGACGCGTCCTTAGCCTGTAGATTTGGATGCACAGAGTTCCCTGTGTTCGCAAGAGACAAGGGAATCGCGTCTGTGCGCACAGAAGCAATAGCGGACCGTTTCCCTCGGAGTGAACGCGAAAGAGCCGTCTATATACTCGCAGACACGCGAACGTGCCTCAATGCGGTCACAGAGGCAGCAGCTTTTGCACAGATGCTCCTGGTGATTCTGGCACTTTCCAGGCACACTCTGAAAGTCGCGCACACTGCTGTTCACACTCGCTAAACGACCTCTTGGGAAACACGTCTCCGGTCGAACGACCGCTCAGATTGCTTCTCGTGTAACTGTGAACTGTGTCAGCGCAGGGAATCCGTCTCTGTTGAGCAGATGTCAATCCTGCCTCGCTTTTGCTTTGTTGCCTCTACCAAGATGATTTCCCGTTTCTCTCTTCACTGGAGCAGGCAGACACAGCCAACGCACATCAAGTGTCAAGAGACACGCTCTGCTGAGCTCAACGCTTGTGCAGATGCACATGTGCGACGAAGTCAACACACGTGCTTGTGGAGAGAAAGAAAGGGACTCCCAGGCGTGTGGAGCGACGGGGAGAAAGAGCGGGCGCTGAGGAACACAGTTTCAAACAGACTGTCTCCACACAAACAGGCACCTGTCTGCAGGTATCCTAGATCTTGATTCTTGAACTTGAGGAAACACGCGTCTGAGCAAAACTCCCAAACGCTTCCAGGAAAGACACAGGCTCTCCCACAAGCACACAAGTGTTTGCCCCTCAGCTATAGATCAGGGACAAGCCTGTGAAGAGCAACCAAAGAGCTCGTCCGTCTTTCTCTCAATAGATGGGAGTAGGCGCGCTTGCGGATGTGTGCGTGTGTGTGGCCACCGCGTTTGCTTAGGCATCAGTGTGTGAAAAGGTAGGTGCTTTTCTCTAGCTGCGTGTGCGTGCACGTGGTGCTGGGTGCACATCCCTGGGTGCTCGTGGAAAGGTTTCTGCATGGTTTTCGCTGAGGAATCGTGTGTGTGCACATGGACAAAGAGAAGGCGCAGCAACCAGGTTCCAGCGCCGAAGAAGGCAAAAGGCGAGGTTTCCGGCGCTATCTCCTTCTCTCCCCAGAGCTAGTCGCGCAAAGCAAGCCGCTAAGCCGGCGACCGGCAAGAGAGCTTACAACGAAGCATGCCGAACGGAGAAAATAGCAGCAGCTCATCTGTTCACACCTTGTTTCTGCCATGTGCTTGAACGCCAAGACGTTCGCGCTTCTGTGAGATGAAAGACGTCCTTCTGCATATGTGGTTGCTCACACCCGGTGCACTTGTTAGTGTATCCATTCAGTCCTGGCTGCGGGGCATTCAGAAGTGGCTCTGTGGAGACGTCTGCATAGAGGCAGCTGTCAGAACACGCACACTCGATTGTTCACCAAAACATATGCAGACGCGTCCTTAGCCTGTAGATTTGGATGCACAGAGTTCCCTGTGTTCGCAAGAGACAAGGGAATCGCGTCTGTGCGCACAGAAGCAATAGCGGGACCGTTTCCCTCGGAGTGAACGCGAAAGAGCCGTCTATATACTCGCAGACCACGCGAACGTGCCTCAATGCGGTCACAGAGGCAGCAGCTTTTGCACAGATGCTCCTGGTGATTCTGGCACTTTCCAGGCACACTCCTGAAAGTCGCGCACACTGCTGTTCACTCGCTAAACGACCTCTTGGAAACACGTCTCCGGTCGACGGACCGCTCAGATTGCTTCTCGTGTAACTGTGAACTGTGTCAGCGCAGGGAATCCGTCTCTGTTGAGCAGATGTCAATCCTGCCTCGCTTTTGCTTTGTTGCCTCTACCAAGATGGATTTCCCGTTTCTCTCTTCACTGAGCAGGCAGACACAGCCAACGCACATCAAGTGTCAAGAGACACGCTCTGCTGAGCTCAACGCTTGTGCAGATGCACATGTGCGACGAAGTCAACACACGTGCTTGTGGAGAGAAAGAAAGGGACTCCAGGCGTGTGGAGCGACGGGAGAAAGAGCGGGCGCTGAGGAACACAGTTTCAAACAGACTGTCTCCACACAAACAGGCACCTGTCTGCAGGTATCCTAGATCTTGATTCTTGAACTTGAGGAAACACGCGTCTGAGCAAAACTCCCAAACGCTTCCAGGAAAGACACAGGCTCTCCCACAAGCACACAAGTGTTTGCCCTCAGCTATAGATCAGGGACAAGCCTGTGAAGAGCAACCAAAGAGCTCGTCCGTCTTTCCCTCAATAGATGGGAGTAGGCGCGCTTGCGGATGTGTGCGTGTGTGTGGCCACGCGTTTGCTTAGGCATCAGTGTGTGAAAAGGTAGGTGCTTTTCTCTAGCTGCGTGTGCGTGCACGTGGTGCTGGGTGCACATCCCTGGGTGCTCGTGGAAAGGTTTCTGCATGGTTTTCGCTGAGGAATCGTGTGTGTGCACATGGACAAAGAGAAGGCGCAGCAACCAGGTTCCAGCGCCGAAGAAGGCAAAAGGCGAGGTTTCCGGCGCTATCTCCTTCTCTCCCCAGAGCTAGTCGCGCAAAGCAAGCCGCTAAGCCGGCGACCGGCAAGAGAGCTACAACGAAGCATGCCGAACGGAGAAAATAGCAGCAGCTCATCTGTTCACACCTTGTTTCTGCCATGTGCTTGAACGCCAAGACGTTCGCGCTTCTGTGAGATGAAAGACGTCCTTCTGCATATGTGGTTGCTCACACCGGTGCACTTGTTAGTGTATCCATTCAGTCCTGGGCTGCGGGGCATTCAGAAGTGGCTCTGTGGAGACGTCTGCATAGAGGCAGCTGTCAGAACACGCACACTCGATTGTTCACCAAAACATATGCAGACGCGTCCTTAGCCTGTAGATTTGGATGCACAGAGTTCCCTGTGTTCGCAAGAGACAAGGGAATCGCGTCTGTGCGCACAGAAGCAATAGCGGACCGTTTCCCTCGGAGTGAACGCGAAAGAGCCGTCTATATACTCGCAGACACGCGAACGTGCCTCAATGCGGTCACAGAGGCAGCAGCTTTTGCACAGATGCTCCTGGTGATTCTGGCACTTTCCAGGCACACTCCTGAAAGTCGCGCACACTGCTGTTCACTCGCTAAACGACCTCTTGGGAAACACGTCTCCGGTCGACGGACCGCTCAGATTGCTTCTCGTGTAACTGTGAACTGTGTCAGCGCAGGGAATCCGTCTCTGTTGAGCAGATGTCAATCCTGCCTCGCTTTTGCTTTGTTGCCTCTACCAAGATGATTTCCCGTTTCTCTCTTCACTGGAGCAGGCAGACACAGCCAACGCACATCAAGTGTCAAGAGACACGCTCTGCTGAGCTCAACGCTTGTGCAGATGCACATGTGCGACGAAGTCAACACACGTGCTTGTGGAGAGAAAGAAAGGGACTCCCAGGCGTGTGGAGCGACGGGGAGAAAGAGCGGGCGCTGAGGAACACAGTTTCAAACAGACTGTCTCCACACAAACAGGCACCTGTCTGCAGGTATCCTAGATCTTGATTCTTGAACTTGAGGAAACACGCGTCTGAGCAAAACTCCCAAACGCTTCCAGGAAAGACACAGGCTCTCCCACAAGCACACAAGTGTTTGCCCTCAGCTATAGATCAGGGACAAGCCTGTGAAGAGCAACCAAAGAGCTCGTCCGTCTTTCCCTCAATAGATGGGAGTAGGCGCGCTTGCGGATGTGTGCGTGTGTGTGGCCACGCGTTTGCTTAGGCATCAGTGTGTGAAAAGGTAGGTGCTTTTCTCTAGCTGCGTGTGCGTGCACGTGGTGCTGGGTGCACATCCCTGGGTGCTCGTGGAAAGGTTTCTGCATGGTTTTCGCTGAGGAATCGTGTGTGTGCACATGGACAAAGAGAAGGCGCAGCAACCAGGTTCCAGCGCCGAAGAAGGCAAAAGGCGAGGTTTCCGGCGCTATCTCCTTCTCTCCCCAGAGCTAGTCGCGCAAAGCAAGCCGCTAAGCCGGCGACCGGCAAGAGAGCTACAACGAAGCATGCCGAACGGAGAAAATAGCAGCAGCTCATCTGTTCACACCTTGTTTCTGCCATGTGCTTGAACGCCAAGACGTTCGCGCTTCTGTGAGATGAAAGACGTCCTTCTGCATATGTGGTTGCTCACACCGGTGCACTTGTTAGTGTATCCATTCAGTCCTGGGCTGCGGGGCATTCAGAAGTGGCTCTGTGGAGACGTCTGCATAGAGGCAGCTGTCAGAACACGCACACTCGATTGTTCACCAAAACATATGCAGACGCGTCCTTAGCCTGTAGATTTGGATGCACAGAGTTCCCTGTGTTCGCAAGAGACAAGGGAATCGCGTCTGTGCGCACAGAAGCAATAGCGGACCGTTTCCCTCGGAGTGAACGCGAAAGAGCCGTCTATATACTCGCAGACACGCGAACGTGCCTCAATGCGGTCACAGAGGCAGCAGCTTTTGCACAGATGCTCCTGGTGATTCTGGCACTTTCCAGGCACACTCCTGAAAGTCGCGCACACTGCTGTTCACTCGCTAAACGACCTCTTGGGAAACACGTCTCCGGTCGACGGACCGCTCAGATTGCTTCTCGTGTAACTGTGAACTGTGTCAGCGCAGGGAATCCGTCTCTGTTGAGCAGATGTCAATCCTGCCTCGCTTTTGCTTTGTTGCCTCTACCAAGATGATTTCCCGTTTCTCTCTTCACTGGAGCAGGCAGACACAGCCAACGCACATCAAGTGTCAAGAGACACGCTCTGCTGAGCTCAACGCTTGTGCAGATGCACATGTGCGACGAAGTCAACACACGTGCTTGTGGAGAGAAAGAAAGGGACTCCCAGGCGTGTGGAGCGACGGGGAGAAAGAGCGGGCGCTGAGGAACACAGTTTCAAACAGACTGTCTCCACACAAACAGGCACCTGTCTGCAGGTATCCTAGATCTTGATTCTTGAACTTGAGGAAACACGCGTCTGAGCAAAACTCCCAAACGCTTCCAGGAAAGACACAGGCTCTCCCACAAGCACACAAGTGTTTGCCCTCAGCTATAGATCAGGGACAAGCCTGTGAAGAGCAACCAAAGAGCTCGTCCGTCTTTCCCTCAATAGATGGGAGTAGGCGCGCTTGCGGATGTGTGCGTGTGTGTGGCCACGCGTTTGCTTAGGCATCAGTGTGTGAAAAGGTAGGTGCTTTTCTCTAGCTGCGTGTGCGTGCACGTGGTGCTGGGTGCACATCCCTGGGTGCTCGTGGAAAGGTTTCTGCATGGTTTTCGCTGAGGAATCGTGTGTGTGCACATGGACAAAGAGAAGGCGCAGCAACCAGGTTCCAGCGCCGAAGAAGGCAAAAGGCGAGGTTTCCGGCGCTATCTCCTTCTCTCCCCAGAGCTAGTCGCGCAAAGCAAGCCGCTAAGCCGGCGACCGGCAAGAGAGCTACAACGAAGCATGCCGAACGGAGAAAATAGCAGCAGCTCATCTGTTCACACCTTGTTTCTGCCATGTGCTTGAACGCCAAGACGTTCGCGCTTCTGTGAGATGAAAGACGTCCTTCTGCATATGTGGTTGCTCACACCGGTGCACTTGTTAGTGTATCCATTCAGTCCTGGGCTGCGGGGCATTCAGAAGTGGCTCTGTGGAGACGTCTGCATAGAGGCAGCTGTCAGAACACGCACACTCGATTGTTCACCAAAACATATGCAGACGCGTCCTTAGCCTGTAGATTTGGATGCACAGAGTTCCCTGTGTTCGCAAGAGACAAGGGAATCGCGTCTGTGCGCACAGAAGCAATAGCGGACCGTTTCCCTCGGAGTGAACGCGAAAGAGTCGTCTATATACTCGCAGACACGCGAACGTGCCTCAATGCGGTCACAGAGGCAGCAGCTTTTGCACAGATGCTCCTGGTGATTCTGGCACTTTCCAGGCACACTCCTGAAAGTCGCGCACACTGCTGTTCACTCGCTAAACGACCTCTTGGGAAACACGTCTCCGGTCGACGGACCGCTCAGATTGCTTCTCGTGTAACTGTGAACTGTGTCAGCGCAGGGAATCCGTCTCTGTTGAGCAGATGTCAATCCTGCCTCGCTTTTGCTTTGTTGCCTCTACCAAGATGATTTCCCGTTTCTCTCTTCACTGGAGCAGGCAGACACAGCCAACGCACATCAAGTGTCAAGAGACACGCTCTGCTGAGCTCAACGCTTGTGCAGATGCACATGTGCGACGAAGTCAACACACGTGCTTGTGGAGAGAAAGAAAGGGACTCCCAGGCGTGTGGAGCGACGGGGAGAAAGAGCGGGCGCTGAGGAACACAGTTTCAAACAGACTGTCTCCACACAAACAGGCACCTGTCTGCAGGTATCCTAGATCTTGATTCTTGAACTTGAGGAAACACGCGTCTGAGCAAAACTCCCAAACGCTTCCAGGAAAGACACAGGCTCTCCCACAAGCACACAAGTGTTTGCCCTCAGCTATAGATCAGGGACAAGCCTGTGAAGAGCAACCAAAGAGCTCGTCCGTCTTTCCCTCAATAGATGGGAGTAGGCGCGCTTGCGGATGTGTGCGTGTGTGTGGCCACGCGTTTGCTTAGGCATCAGTGTGTGAAAAGGTAGGTGCTTTTCTCTAGCTGCGTGTGCGTGCACGTGGTGCTGGGTGCACATCCCTGGGTGCTCGTGGAAAGGTTTCTGCATGGTTTTCGCTGAGGAATCGTGTGTGTGCACATGGACAAAGAGAAGGCGCAGCAACCAGGTTCCAGCGCCGAAGAAGGCAAAAGGCGAGGTTTCCGGCGCTATCTCCTTCTCTCCCCAGAGCTAGTCGCGCAAAGCAAGCCGCTAAGCCGGCGACCGGCAAGAGAGCTACAACGAAGCATGCCGAACGGAGAAAATAGCAGCAGCTCATCTGTTCACACCTTGTTTCTGCCATGTGCTTGAACGCCAAGACGTTCGCGCTTCTGTGAGATGAAAGACGTCCTTCTGCATATGTGGTTGCTCACACCGGTGCACTTGTTAGTGTATCCATTCAGTCCTGGGCTGCGGGGCATTCAGAAGTGGCTCTGTGGAGACGTCTGCATAGAGGCAGCTGTCAGAACACGCACACTCGATTGTTCACCAAAACATATGCAGACGCGTCCTTAGCCTGTAGATTTGGATGCACAGAGTTCCCTGTGTTCGCAAGAGACAAGGGAATCGCGTCTGTGCGCACAGAAGCAATAGCGGACCGTTTCCCTCGGAGTGAACGCGAAAGAGCCGTCTATATACTCGCAGACACGCGAACGTGCCTCAATGCGGTCACAGAGGCAGCAGCTTTTGCACAGATGCTCCTGGTGATTCTGGCACTTTCCAGGCACACTCCTGAAAGTCGCGCACACTGCTGTTCACTCGCTAAACGACCTCTTGGGAAACACGTCTCCGGTCGACGGACCGCTCAGATTGCTTCTCGTGTAACTGTGAACTGTGTCAGCGCAGGGAATCCGTCTCTGTTGAGCAGATGTCAATCCTGCCTCGCTTTTGCTTTGTTGCCTCTACCAAGATGATTTCCCGTTTCTCTCTTCACTGGAGCAGGCAGACACAGCCAACGCACATCAAGTGTCAAGAGACACGCTCTGCTGAGCTCAACGCTTGTGCAGATGCACATGTGCGACGAAGTCAACACACGTGCTTGTGGAGAGAAAGAAAGGGACTCCCAGGCGTGTGGAGCGACGGGGAGAAAGAGCGGGCGCTGAGGAACACAGTTTCAAACAGACTGTCTCCACACAAACAGGCACCTGTCTGCAGGTATCCTAGATCTTGATTCTTGAACTTGAGGAAACACGCGTCTGAGCAAAACTCCCAAACGCTTCCAGGAAAGACACAGGCTCTCCCACAAGCACACAAGTGTTTGCCCTCAGCTATAGATCAGGGACAAGCCTGTGAAGAGCAACCAAAGAGCTCGTCCGTCTTTCCCTCAATAGATGGGAGTAGGCGCGCTTGCGGATGTGTGCGTGTGTGTGGCCACGCGTTTGCTTAGGCATCAGTGTGTGAAAAGGTAGGTGCTTTTCTCTAGCTGCGTGTGCGTGCACGTGGTGCTGGGTGCACATCCCTGGGTGCTCGTGGAAAGGTTTCTGCATGGTTTTCGCTGAGGAATCGTGTGTGTGCACATGGACAAAGAGAAGGCGCAGCAACCAGGTTCCAGCGCCGAAGAAGGCAAAAGGCGAGGTTTCCGGCGCTATCTCCTTCTCTCCCCAGAGCTAGTCGCGCAAAGCAAGCCGCTAAGCCGGCGACCGGCAAGAGAGCTACAACGAAGCATGCCGAACGGAGAAAATAGCAGCAGCTCATCTGTTCACACCTTGTTTCTGCCATGTGCTTGAACGCCAAGACGTTCGCGCTTCTGTGAGATGAAAGACGTCCTTCTGCATATGTGGTTGCTCACACCGGTGCACTTGTTAGTGTATCCATTCAGTCCTGGGCTGCGGGGCATTCAGAAGTGGCTCTGTGGAGACGTCTGCATAGAGGCAGCTGTCAGAACACGCACACTCGATTGTTCACCAAAACATATGCAGACGCGTCCTTAGCCTGTAGATTTGGATGCACAGAGTTCCCTGTGTTCGCAAGAGACAAGGGAATCGCGTCTGTGCGCACAGAAGCAATAGCGGACCGTTTCCCTCGGAGTGAACGCGAAAGAGCCGTCTATATACTCGCAGACACGCGAACGTGCCTCAATGCGGTCACAGAGGCAGCAGCTTTTGCACAGATGCTCCTGGTGATTCTGGCACTTTCCAGGCACACTCCTGAAAGTCGCGCACACTGCTGTTCACTCGCTAAACGACCTCTTGGGAAACACGTCTCCGGTCGACGGACCGCTCAGATTGCTTCTCGTGTAACTGTGAACTGTGTCAGCGCAGGGAATCCGTCTCTGTTGAGCAGATGTCAATCCTGCCTCGCTTTTGCTTTGTTGCCTCTACCAAGATGATTTCCCGTTTCTCTCTTCACTGGAGCAGGCAGACACAGCCAACGCACATCAAGTGTCAAGAGACACGCTCTGCTGAGCTCAACGCTTGTGCAGATGCACATGTGCGACGAAGTCAACACACGTGCTTGTGGAGAGAAAGAAAGGGACTCCCAGGCGTGTGGAGCGACGGGGAGAAAGAGCGGGCGCTGAGGAACACAGTTTCAAACAGACTGTCTCCACACAAACAGGCACCTGTCTGCAGGTATCCTAGATCTTGATTCTTGAACTTGAGGAAACACGCGTCTGAGCAAAACTCCCAAACGCTTCCAGGAAAGACACAGGCTCTCCCACAAGCACACAAGTGTTTGCCCTCAGCTATAGATCAGGGACAAGCCTGTGAAGAGCAACCAAAGAGCTCGTCCGTCTTTCCCTCAATAGATGGGAGTAGGCGCGCTTGCGGATGTGTGCGTGTGTGTGGCCACGCGTTTGCTTAGGCATCAGTGTGTGAAAAGGTAGGTGCTTTTCTCTAGCTGCGTGTGCGTGCACGTGGTGCTGGGTGCACATCCCTGGGTGCTCGTGGAAAGGTTTCTGCATGGTTTTCGCTGAGGAATCGTGTGTGTGCACATGGACAAAGAGAAGGCGCAGCAACCAGGTTCCAGCGCCGAAGAAGGCAAAAGGCGAGGTTTCCGGCGCTATCTCCTTCTCTCCCCAGAGCTAGTCGCGCAAAGCAAGCCGCTAAGCCGGCGACCGGCAAGAGAGCTACAACGAAGCATGCCGAACGGAGAAAATAGCAGCAGCTCATCTGTTCACACCTTGTTTCTGCCATGTGCTTGAACGCCAAGACGTTCGCGCTTCTGTGAGATGAAAGACGTCCTTCTGCATATGTGGTTGCTCACACCGGTGCACTTGTTAGTGTATCCATTCAGTCCTGGGCTGCGGGGCATTCAGAAGTGGCTCTGTGGAGACGTCTGCATAGAGGCAGCTGTCAGAACACGCACACTCGATTGTTCACCAAAACATATGCAGACGCGTCCTTAGCCTGTAGATTTGGATGCACAGAGTTCCCTGTGTTCGCAAGAGACAAGGGAATCGCGTCTGTGCGCACAGAAGCAATAGCGGACCGTTTCCCTCGGAGTGAACGCGAAAGAGTCGTCTATATACTCGCAGACACGCGAACGTGCCTCAATGCGGTCACAGAGGCAGCAGCTTTTGCACAGATGCTCCTGGTGATTCTGGCACTTTCCAGGCACACTCCTGAAAGTCGCGCACACTGCTGTTCACTCGCTAAACGACCTCTTGGGAAACACGTCTCCGGTCGACGGACCGCTCAGATTGCTTCTCGTGTAACTGTGAACTGTGTCAGCGCAGGGAATCCGTCTCTGTTGAGCAGATGTCAATCCTGCCTCGCTTTTGCTTTGTTGCCTCTACCAAGATGATTTCCCGTTTCTCTCTTCACTGGAGCAGGCAGACACAGCCAACGCACATCAAGTGTCAAGAGACACGCTCTGCTGAGCTCAACGCTTGTGCAGATGCACATGTGCGACGAAGTCAACACACGTGCTTGTGGAGAGAAAGAAAGGGACTCCCAGGCGTGTGGAGCGACGGGGAGAAAGAGCGGGCGCTGAGGAACACAGTTTCAAACAGACTGTCTCCACACAAACAGGCACCTGTCTGCAGGTATCCTAGATCTTGATTCTTGAACTTGAGGAAACACGCGTCTGAGCAAAACTCCCAAACGCTTCCAGGAAAGACACAGGCTCTCCCACAAGCACACAAGTGTTTGCCCTCAGCTATAGATCAGGGACAAGCCTGTGAAGAGCAACCAAAGAGCTCGTCCGTCTTTCCCTCAATAGATGGGAGTAGGCGCGCTTGCGGATGTGTGCGTGTGTGTGGCCACGCGTTTGCTTAGGCATCAGTGTGTGAAAAGGTAGGTGCTTTTCTCTAGCTGCGTGTGCGTGCACGTGGTGCTGGGTGCACATCCCTGGGTGCTCGTGGAAAGGTTTCTGCATGGTTTTCGCTGAGGAATCGTGTGTGTGCACATGGACAAAGAGAAGGCGCAGCAACCAGGTTCCAGCGCCGAAGAAGGCAAAAGGCGAGGTTTCCGGCGCTATCTCCTTCTCTCCCCAGAGCTAGTCGCGCAAAGCAAGCCGCTAAGCCGGCGACCGGCAAGAGAGCTACAACGAAGCATGCCGAACGGAGAAAATAGCAGCAGCTCATCTGTTCACACCTTGTTTCTGCCATGTGCTTGAACGCCAAGACGTTCGCGCTTCTGTGAGATGAAAGACGTCCTTCTGCATATGTGGTTGCTCACACCGGTGCACTTGTTAGTGTATCCATTCAGTCCTGGGCTGCGGGGCATTCAGAAGTGGCTCTGTGGAGACGTCTGCATAGAGGCAGCTGTCAGAACACGCACACTCGATTGTTCACCAAAACATATGCAGACGCGTCCTTAGCCTGTAGATTTGGATGCACAGAGTTCCCTGTGTTCGCAAGAGACAAGGGAATCGCGTCTGTGCGCACAGAAGCAATAGCGGACCGTTTCCCTCGGAGTGAACGCGAAAGAGCCGTCTATATACTCGCAGACACGCGAACGTGCCTCAATGCGGTCACAGAGGCAGCAGCTTTTGCACAGATGCTCCTGGTGATTCTGGCACTTTCCAGGCACACTCCTGAAAGTCGCGCACACTGCTGTTCACTCGCTAAACGACCTCTTGGGAAACACGTCTCCGGTCGACGGACCGCTCAGATTGCTTCTCGTGTAACTGTGAACTGTGTCAGCGCAGGGAATCCGTCTCTGTTGAGCAGATGTCAATCCTGCCTCGCTTTTGCTTTGTTGCCTCTACCAAGATGATTTCCCGTTTCTCTCTTCACTGGAGCAGGCAGACACAGCCAACGCACATCAAGTGTCAAGAGACACGCTCTGCTGAGCTCAACGCTTGTGCAGATGCACATGTGCGACGAAGTCAACACACGTGCTTGTGGAGAGAAAGAAAGGGACTCCCAGGCGTGTGGAGCGACGGGGAGAAAGAGCGGGCGCTGAGGAACACAGTTTCAAACAGACTGTCTCCACACAAACAGGCACCTGTCTGCAGGTATCCTAGATCTTGATTCTTGAACTTGAGGAAACACGCGTCTGAGCAAAACTCCCAAACGCTTCCAGGAAAGACACAGGCTCTCCCACAAGCACACAAGTGTTTGCCCTCAGCTATAGATCAGGGACAAGCCTGTGAAGAGCAACCAAAGAGCTCGTCCGTCTTTCCCTCAATAGATGGGAGTAGGCGCGCTTGCGGATGTGTGCGTGTGTGTGGCCACGCGTTTGCTTAGGCATCAGTGTGTGAAAAGGTAGGTGCTTTTCTCTAGCTGCGTGTGCGTGCACGTGGTGCTGGGTGCACATCCCTGGGTGCTCGTGGAAAGGTTTCTGCATGGTTTTCGCTGAGGAATCGTGTGTGTGCACATGGACAAAGAGAAGGCGCAGCAACCAGGTTCCAGCGCCGAAGAAGGCAAAAGGCGAGGTTTCCGGCGCTATCTCCTTCTCTCCCCAGAGCTAGTCGCGCAAAGCAAGCCGCTAAGCCGGCGACCGGCAAGAGAGCTACAACGAAGCATGCCGAACGGAGAAAATAGCAGCAGCTCATCTGTTCACACCTTGTTTCTGCCATGTGCTTGAACGCCAAGACGTTCGCGCTTCTGTGAGATGAAAGACGTCCTTCTGCATATGTGGTTGCTCACACCGGTGCACTTGTTAGTGTATCCATTCAGTCCTGGGCTGCGGGGCATTCAGAAGTGGCTCTGTGGAGACGTCTGCATAGAGGCAGCTGTCAGAACACGCACACTCGATTGTTCACCAAAACATATGCAGACGCGTCCTTAGCCTGTAGATTTGGATGCACAGAGTTCCCTGTGTTCGCAAGAGACAAGGGAATCGCGTCTGTGCGCACAGAAGCAATAGCGGACCGTTTCCCTCGGAGTGAACGCGAAAGAGCCGTCTATATACTCGCAGACACGCGAACGTGCCTCAATGCGGTCACAGAGGCAGCAGCTTTTGCACAGATGCTCCTGGTGATTCTGGCACTTTCCAGGCACACTCCTGAAAGTCGCGCACACTGCTGTTCACTCGCTAAACGACCTCTTGGGAAACACGTCTCCGGTCGACGGACCGCTCAGATTGCTTCTCGTGTAACTGTGAACTGTGTCAGCGCAGGGAATCCGTCTCTGTTGAGCAGATGTCAATCCTGCCTCGCTTTTGCTTTGTTGCCTCTACCAAGATGATTTCCCGTTTCTCTCTTCACTGGAGCAGGCAGACACAGCCAACGCACATCAAGTGTCAAGAGACACGCTCTGCTGAGCTCAACGCTTGTGCAGATGCACATGTGCGACGAAGTCAACACACGTGCTTGTGGAGAGAAAGAAAGGGACTCCCAGGCGTGTGGAGCGACGGGGAGAAAGAGCGGGCGCTGAGGAACACAGTTTCAAACAGACTGTCTCCACACAAACAGGCACCTGTCTGCAGGTATCCTAGATCTTGATTCTTGAACTTGAGGAAACACGCGTCTGAGCAAAACTCCCAAACGCTTCCAGGAAAGACACAGGCTCTCCCACAAGCACACAAGTGTTTGCCCTCAGCTATAGATCAGGGACAAGCCTGTGAAGAGCAACCAAAGAGCTCATCCGTCTTTCCCTCAATAGATGGGAGTAGGCGCGCTTGCGGATGTGTGCGTGTGTGTGGCCACGCGTTTGCTTAGGCATCAGTGTGTGAAAAGGTAGGTGCTTTTCTCTAGCTGCGTGTGCGTGCACGTGGTGCTGGGTGCACATCCCTGGGTGCTCGTGGAAAGGTTTCTGCATGGTTTTCGCTGAGGAATCGTGTGTGTGCACATGGACAAAGAGAAGGCGCAGCAACCAGGTTCCAGCGCCGAAGAAGGCAAAAGGCGAGGTTTCCGGCGCTATCTCCTTCTCTCCCCAGAGCTAGTCGCGCAAAGCAAGCCGCTAAGCCGGCGACCGGCAAGAGAGCTACAACGAAGCATGCCGAACGGAGAAAATAGCAGCAGCTCATCTGTTCACACCTTGTTTCTGCCATGTGCTTGAACGCCAAGACGTTCGCGCTTCTGTGAGATGAAAGACGTCCTTCTGCATATGTGGTTGCTCACACCGGTGCACTTGTTAGTGTATCCATTCAGTCCTGGGCTGCGGGGCATTCAGAAGTGGCTCTGTGGAGACGTCTGCATAGAGGCAGCTGTCAGAACACGCACACTCGATTGTTCACCAAAACATATGCAGACGCGTCCTTAGCCTGTAGATTTGGATGCACAGAGTTCCCTGTGTTCGCAAGAGACAAGGGAATCGCGTCTGTGCGCACAGAAGCAATAGCGGACCGTTTCCCTCGGAGTGAACGCGAAAGAGCCGTCTATATACTCGCAGACACGCGAACGTGCCTCAATGCGGTCACAGAGGCAGCAGCTTTTGCACAGATGCTCCTGGTGATTCTGGCACTTTCCAGGCACACTCCTGAAAGTCGCGCACACTGCTGTTCACTCGCTAAACGACCTCTTGGGAAACACGTCTCCGGTCGACGGACCGCTCAGATTGCTTCTCGTGTAACTGTGAACTGTGTCAGCGCAGGGAATCCGTCTCTGTTGAGCAGATGTCAATCCTGCCTCGCTTTTGCTTTGTTGCCTCTACCAAGATGATTTCCCGTTTCTCTCTTCACTGGAGCAGGCAGACACAGCCAACGCACATCAAGTGTCAAGAGACACGCTCTGCTGAGCTCAACGCTTGTGCAGATGCACATGTGCGACGAAGTCAACACACGTGCTTGTGGAGAGAAAGAAAGGGACTCCCAGGCGTGTGGAGCGACGGGGAGAAAGAGCGGGCGCTGAGGAACACAGTTTCAAACAGACTGTCTCCACACAAACAGGCACCTGTCTGCAGGTATCCTAGATCTTGATTCTTGAACTTGAGGAAACACGCGTCTGAGCAAAACTCCCAAACGCTTCCAGGAAAGACACAGGCTCTCCCACAAGCACACAAGTGTTTGCCCTCAGCTATAGATCAGGGACAAGCC
The DNA here is from genome assembly GCF_037038585.1 of Patagioenas fasciata. Classification (NCBI taxonomy): domain Eukaryota; kingdom Metazoa; phylum Chordata; class Aves; order Columbiformes; family Columbidae; genus Patagioenas; species Patagioenas fasciata. The sequence continues at coordinate 267,320 of NW_027288804.1, forward strand.
TGTGAAGAGCAACCAAAGAGCTCGTCCGTCTTTCTCTCAATAGATGGGAGTAGGCGCGCTTGCGGATGTGTGCGTGTGTGTGGCCACGCGTTTGCTTAGGCATCAGTGTGTGAAAAGGTAGGTGCTTTTCTCTAGCTGCGTGTGCGTGCACGTGGTGCTGGGTGCACATCCCTGGGTGCTCGTGGAAAGGTTTCTGCATGGTTTTCGCTGAGGAATCGTGTGTGTGCACATGGACAAAGAGAAGGCGCAGCAACCAGGTTCCAGCGCCGAAGAAGGCAAAAGGCGAGGTTTCCGGCGCTATCTCCTTCTCTCCCCAGAGCTAGTCGCGCAAAGCAAGCCGCTAAGCCGGCGACCGGCAAGAGAGCTACAACGAAGCATGCCGAACGGAGAAAATAGCAGCAGCTCATCTGTTCACACCTTGTTTCTGCCATGTGCTTGAACGCCAAGACGTTCGCGCTTCTGTGAGATGAAAGACGTCCTTCTGCATATGTGGTTGCTCACACCGGTGCACTTGTTAGTGTATCCATTCAGTCCTGGGCTGCGGGGCATTCAGAAGTGGCTCTGTGGAGACGTCTGCATAGAGGCAGCTGTCAGAACACGCACACTCGATTGTTCACCAAAACATATGCAGACGCGTCCTTAGCCTGTAGATTTGGATGCACAGAGTTCCCTGTGTTCGCAAGAGACAAGGGAATCGCGTCTGTGCGCACAGAAGCAATAGCGGACCGTTTCCCTCGGAGTGAACGCGAAAGAGCCGTCTATATACTCGCAGACACGCGAACGTGCCTCAATGCGGTCACAGAGGCAGCAGCTTTTGCACAGATGCTCCTGGTGATTCTGGCACTTTCCAGGCACACTCCTGAAAGTCGCGCACACTGCTGTTCACTCGCTAAACGACCTCTTGGGAAACACGTCTCCGGTCGACGGACCGCTCAGATTGCTTCTCGTGTAACTGTGAACTGTGTCAGCGCAGGGAATCCGTCTCTGTTGAGCAGATGTCAATCCTGCCTCGCTTTTGCTTTGTTGCCTCTACCAAGATGATTTCCCGTTTCTCTCTTCACTGGAGCAGGCAGACACAGCCAACGCACATCAAGTGTCAAGAGACACGCTCTGCTGAGCTCAACGCTTGTGCAGATGCACATGTGCGACGAAGTCAACACACGTGCTTGTGGAGAGAAAGAAAGGGACTCCCAGGCGTGTGGAGCGACGGGGAGAAAGAGCGGGCGCTGAGGAACACAGTTTCAAACAGACTGTCTCCACACAAACAGGCACCTGTCTGCAGGTATCCTAGATCTTGATTCTTGAACTTGAGGAAACACGCGTCTGAGCAAAACTCCCAAACGCTTCCAGGAAAGACACAGGCTCTCCCACAAGCACACAAGTGTTTGCCCTCAGCTATAGATCAGGGACAAGCCTGTGAAGAGCAACCAAAGAGCTCGTCCGTCTTTCCCTCAATAGATGGGAGTAGGCGCGCTTGCGGATGTGTGCGTGTGTGTGGCCACGCGTTTGCTTAGGCATCAGTGTGTGAAAAGGTAGGTGCTTTTCTCTAGCTGCGTGTGCGTGCACGTGGTGCTGGGTGCACATCCCTGGGTGCTCGTGGAAAGGTTTCTGCATGGTTTTCGCTGAGGAATCGTGTGTGTGCACATGGACAAAGAGAAGGCGCAGCAACCAGGTTCCAGCGCCGAAGAAGGCAAAAGGCGAGGTTTCCGGCGCTATCTCCTTCTCTCCCCAGAGCTAGTCGCGCAAAGCAAGCCGCTAAGCCGGCGACCGGCAAGAGAGCTACAACGAAGCATGCCGAACGGAGAAAATAGCAGCAGCTCATCTGTTCACACCTTGTTTCTGCCATGTGCTTGAACGCCAAGACGTTCGCGCTTCTGTGAGATGAAAGACGTCCTTCTGCATATGTGGTTGCTCACACCGGTGCACTTGTTAGTGTATCCATTCAGTCCTGGGCTGCGGGGCATTCAGAAGTGGCTCTGTGGAGACGTCTGCATAGAGGCAGCTGTCAGAACACGCACACTCGATTGTTCACCAAAACATATGCAGACGCGTCCTTAGCCTGTAGATTTGGATGCACAGAGTTCCCTGTGTTCGCAAGAGACAAGGGAATCGCGTCTGTGCGCACAGAAGCAATAGCGGACCGTTTCCCTCGGAGTGAACGCGAAAGAGCCGTCTATATACTCGCAGACACGCGAACGTGCCTCAATGCGGTCACAGAGGCAGCAGCTTTTGCACAGATGCTCCTGGTGATTCTGGCACTTTCCAGGCACACTCCTGAAAGTCGCGCACACTGCTGTTCACTCGCTAAACGACCTCTTGGGAAACACGTCTCCGGTCGACGGACCGCTCAGATTGCTTCTCGTGTAACTGTGAACTGTGTCAGCGCAGGGAATCCGTCTCTGTTGAGCAGATGTCAATCCTGCCTCGCTTTTGCTTTGTTGCCTCTACCAAGATGATTTCCCGTTTCTCTCTTCACTGGAGCACGCAGACACAGCCAACGCACATCAAGTGTCAAGAGACACGCTCTGCTGAGCTCAACGCTTGTGCAGATGCACATGTGCGACGAAGTCAACACACGTGCTTGTGGAGAGAAAGAAAGGGACTCCCAGGCGTGTGGAGCGACGGGGAGAAAGAGCGGGCGCTGAGGAACACAGTTTCAAACAGACTGTCTCCACACAAACAGGCACCTGTCTGCAGGTATCCTAGATCTTGATTCTTGAACTTGAGGAAACACGCGTCTGAGCAAAACTCCCAAACGCTTCCAGGAAAGACACAGGCTCTCCCACAAGCACACAAGTGTTTGCCCTCAGCTATAGATCAGGGACAAGCCTGTGAAGAGCAACCAAAGAGCTCGTCCGTCTTTCTCTCAATAGATGGGAGTAGGCGCGCTTGCGGATGTGTGCGTGTGTGTGGCCACGCGTTTGCTTAGGCATCAGTGTGTGAAAAGGTAGGTGCTTTTCTCTAGCTGCGTGTGCGTGCACGTGGTGCTGGGTGCACATCCCTGGGTGCTCGTGGAAAGGTTTCTGCATGGTTTTCGCTGAGGAATCGTGTGTGTGCACATGGACAAAGAGAAGGCGCAGCAACCAGGTTCCAGCGCCGAAGAAGGCAAAAGGCGAGGTTTCCGGCGCTATCTCCTTCTCTCCCCAGAGCTAGTCGCGCAAAGCAAGCCGCTAAGCCGGCGACCGGCAAGAGAGCTACAACGAAGCATGCCGAACGGAGAAAATAGCAGCAGCTCATCTGTTCACACCTTGTTTCTGCCATGTGCTTGAACGCCAAGACGTTCGCGCTTCTGTGAGATGAAAGACGTCCTTCTGCATATGTGGTTGCTCACACCGGTGCACTTGTTAGTGTATCCATTCAGTCCTGGGCTGCGGGGCATTCAGAAGTGGCTCTGTGGAGACGTCTGCATAGAGGCAGCTGTCAGAACACGCACACTCGATTGTTCACCAAAACATATGCAGACGCGTCCTTAGCCTGTAGATTTGGATGCACAGAGTTCCCTGTGTTCGCAAGAGACAAGGGAATCGCGTCTGTGCGCACAGAAGCAATAGCGGACCGTTTCCCTCGGAGTGAACGCGAAAGAGCCGTCTATATACTCGCAGACACGCGAACGTGCCTCAATGCGGTCACAGAGGCAGCAGCTTTTGCACAGATGCTCCTGGTGATTCTGGCACTTTCCAGGCACACTCCTGAAAGTCGCGCACACTGCTGTTCACTCGCTAAACGACCTCTTGGGAAACACGTCTCCGGTCGACGGACCGCTCAGATTGCTTCTCGTGTAACTGTGAACTGTGTCAGCGCAGGGAATCCGTCTCTGTTGAGCAGATGTCAATCCTGCCTCGCTTTTGCTTTGTTGCCTCTACCAAGATGATTTCCCGTTTCTCTCTTCACTGGAGCAGGCAGACACAGCCAACGCACATCAAGTGTCAAGAGACACGCTCTGCTGAGCTCAACGCTTGTGCAGATGCACATGTGCGACGAAGTCAACACACGTGCTTGTGGAGAGAAAGAAAGGGACTCCCAGGCGTGTGGAGCGACGGGGAGAAAGAGCGGGCGCTGAGGAACACAGTTTCAAACAGACTGTCTCCACACAAACAGGCACCTGTCTGCAGGTATCCTAGATCTTGATTCTTGAACTTGAGGAAACACGCGTCTGAGCAAAACTCCCAAACGCTTCCAGGAAAGACACAGGCTCTCCCACAAGCACACAAGTGTTTGCCCTCAGCTATAGATCAGGGACAAGCCTGTGAAGAGCAACCAAAGAGCTCGTCCGTCTTTCCCTCAATAGATGGGAGTAGGCGCGCTTGCGGATGTGTGCGTGTGTGTGGCCACGCGTTTGCTTAGGCATCAGTGTGTGAAAAGGTAGGTGCTTTTCTCTAGCTGCGTGTGCGTGCACGTGGTGCTGGGTGCACATCCCTGGGTGCTCGTGGAAAGGTTTCTGCATGGTTTTCGCTGAGGAATCGTGTGTGTGCACATGGACAAAGAGAAGGCGCAGCAACCAGGTTCCAGCGCCGAAGAAGGCAAAAGGCGAGGTTTCCGGCGCTATCTCCTTCTCTCCCCAGAGCTAGTCGCGCAAAGCAAGCCGCTAAGCCGGCGACCGGCAAGAGAGCTACAACGAAGCATGCCGAACGGAGAAAATAGCAGCAGCTCATCTGTTCACACCTTGTTTCTGCCATGTGCTTGAACGCCAAGACGTTCGCGCTTCTGTGAGATGAAAGACGTCCTTCTGCATATGTGGTTGCTCACACCGGTGCACTTGTTAGTGTATCCATTCAGTCCTGGGCTGCGGGGCATTCAGAAGTGGCTCTGTGGAGACGTCTGCATAGAGGCAGCTGTCAGAACACGCACACTCGATTGTTCACCAAAACATATGCAGACGCGTCCTTAGCCTGTAGATTTGGATGCACAGAGTTCCCTGTGTTCGCAAGAGACAAGGGAATCGCGTCTGTGCGCACAGAAGCAATAGCGGACCGTTTCCCTCGGAGTGAACGCGAAAGAGCCGTCTATATACTCGCAGACACGCGAACGTGCCTCAATGCGGTCACAGAGGCAGCAGCTTTTGCACAGATGCTCCTGGTGATTCTGGCACTTTCCAGGCACACTCCTGAAAGTCGCGCACACTGCTGTTCACTCGCTAAACGACCTCTTGGGAAACACGTCTCCGGTCGACGGACCGCTCAGATTGCTTCTCGTGTAACTGTGAACTGTGTCAGCGCAGGGAATCCGTCTCTGTTGAGCAGATGTCAATCCTGCCTCGCTTTTGCTTTGTTGCCTCTACCAAGATGATTTCCCGTTTCTCTCTTCACTGGAGCAGGCAGACACAGCCAACGCACATCAAGTGTCAAGAGACACGCTCTGCTGAGCTCAACGCTTGTGCAGATGCACATGTGCGACGAAGTCAACACACGTGCTTGTGGAGAGAAAGAAAGGGACTCCCAGGCGTGTGGAGCGACGGGGAGAAAGAGCGGGCGCTGAGGAACACAGTTTCAAACAGACTGTCTCCACACAAACAGGCACCTGTCTGCAGGTATCCTAGATCTTGATTCTTGAACTTGAGGAAACACGCGTCTGAGCAAAACTCCCAAACGCTTCCAGGAAAGACACAGGCTCTCCCACAAGCACACAAGTGTTTGCCCTCAGCTATAGATCAGGGACAAGCCTGTGAAGAGCAACCAAAGAGCTCGTCCGTCTTTCCCTCAATAGATGGGAGTAGGCGCGCTTGCGGATGTGTGCGTGTGTGTGGCCACGCGTTTGCTTAGGCATCAGTGTGTGAAAAGGTAGGTGCTTTTCTCTAGCTGCGTGTGCGTGCACGTGGTGCTGGGTGCACATCCCTGGGTGCTCGTGGAAAGGTTTCTGCATGGTTTTCGCTGAGGAATCGTGTGTGTGCACATGGACAAAGAGAAGGCGCAGCAACCAGGTTCCAGCGCCGAAGAAGGCAAAAGGCGAGGTTTCCGGCGCTATCTCCTTCTCTCCCCAGAGCTAGTCGCGCAAAGCAAGCCGCTAAGCCGGCGACCGGCAAGAGAGCTACAACGAAGCATGCCGAACGGAGAAAATAGCAGCAGCTCATCTGTTCACACCTTGTTTCTGCCATGTGCTTGAACGCCAAGACGTTCGCGCTTCTGTGAGATGAAAGACGTCCTTCTGCATATGTGGTTGCTCACACCGGTGCACTTGTTAGTGTATCCATTCAGTCCTGGGCTGCGGGGCATTCAGAAGTGGCTCTGTGGAGACGTCTGCATAGAGGCAGCTGTCAGAACACGCACACTCGATTGTTCACCAAAACATATGCAGACGCGTCCTTAGCCTGTAGATTTGGATGCACAGAGTTCCCTGTGTTCGCAAGAGACAAGGGAATCGCGTCTGTGCGCACAGAAGCAATAGCGGACCGTTTCCCTCGGAGTGAACGCGAAAGAGCCGTCTATATACTCGCAGACACGCGAACGTGCCTCAATGCGGTCACAGAGGCAGCAGCTTTTGCACAGATGCTCCTGGTGATTCTGGCACTTTCCAGGCACACTCCTGAAAGTCGCGCACACTGCTGTTCACTCGCTAAACGACCTCTTGGGAAACACGTCTCCGGTCGACGGACCGCTCAGATTGCTTCTCGTGTAACTGTGAACTGTGTCAGCGCAGGGAATCCGTCTCTGTTGAGCAGATGTCGATCCTGCCTCGCTTTTGCTTTGTTGCCTCTACCAAGATGATTTCCCGTTTCTCTCTTCACTGGAGCAGGCAGACACAGCCAACGCACATCAAGTGTCAAGAGACACGCTCTGCTGAGCTCAACGCTTGTGCAGATGCACATGTGCGACGAAGTCAACACACGTGCTTGTGGAGAGAAAGAAAGGGACTCCCAGGCGTGTGGAGCGACGGGGAGAAAGAGCGGGCGCTGAGGAACACAGTTTCAAACAGACTGTCTCCACACAAACAGGCACCTGTCTGCAGGTATCCTAGATCTTGATTCTTGAACTTGAGGAAACACGCGTCTGAGCAAAACTCCCAAACGCTTCCAGGAAAGACACAGGCTCTCCCACAAGCACACAAGTGTTTGCCCTCAGCTATAGATCAGGGACAAGCCTGTGAAGAGCAACCAAAGAGCTCGTCCGTCTTTCCCTCAATAGATGGGAGTAGGCGCGCTTGCGGATGTGTGCGTGTGTGTGGCCACGCGTTTGCTTAGGCATCAGTGTGTGAAAAGGTAGGTGCTTTTCTCTAGCTGCGTGTGCGTGCACGTGGTGCTGGGTGCACATCCCTGGGTGCTCGTGGAAAGGTTTCTGCATGGTTTTCGCTGAGGAATCGTGTGTGTGCACATGGACAAAGAGAAGGCGCAGCAACCAGGTTCCAGCGCCGAAGAAGGCAAAAGGCGAGGTTTCCGGCGCTATCTCCTTCTCTCCCCAGAGCTAGTCGCGCAAAGCAAGCCGCTAAGCCGGCGACCGGCAAGAGAGCTACAACGAAGCATGCCGAACGGAGAAAATAGCAGCAGCTCATCTGTTCACACCTTGTTTCTGCCATGTGCTTGAACGCCAAGACGTTCGCGCTTCTGTGAGATGAAAGACGTCCTTCTGCATATGTGGTTGCTCACACCGGTGCACTTGTTAGTGTATCCATTCAGTCCTGGGCTGCGGGGCATTCAGAAGTGGCTCTGTGGAGACGTCTGCATAGAGGCAGCTGTCAGAACACGCACACTCGATTGTTCACCAAAACATATGCAGACGCGTCCTTAGCCTGTAGATTTGGATGCACAGAGTTCCCTGTGTTCGCAAGAGACAAGGGAATCGCGTCTGTGCGCACAGAAGCAATAGCGGACCGTTTCCCTCGGAGTGAACGCGAAAGAGCCGTCTATATACTCGCAGACACGCGAACGTGCCTCAATGCGGTCACAGAGGCAGCAGCTTTTGCACAGATGCTCCTGGTGATTCTGGCACTTTCCAGGCACACTCCTGAAAGTCGCGCACACTGCTGTTCACTCGCTAAACGACCTCTTGGGAAACACGTCTCCGGTCGACGGACCGCTCAGATTGCTTCTCGTGTAACTGTGAACTGTGTCAGCGCAGGGAATCCGTCTCTGTTGAGCAGATGTCAATCCTGCCTCGCTTTTGCTTTGTTGCCTCTACCAAGATGATTTCCCGTTTCTCTCTTCACTGGAGCAGGCAGACACAGCCAACGCACATCAAGTGTCAAGAGACACGCTCTGCTGAGCTCAACGCTTGTGCAGATGCACATGTGCGACGAAGTCAACACACGTGCTTGTGGAGAGAAAGAAAGGGACTCCCAGGCGTGTGGAGCGACGGGGAGAAAGAGCGGGCGCTGAGGAACACAGTTTCAAACAGACTGTCTCCACACAAACAGGCACCTGTCTGCAGGTATCCTAGATCTTGATTCTTGAACTTGAGGAAACACGCGTCTGAGCAAAACTCCCAAACGCTTCCAGGAAAGACACAGGCTCTCCCACAAGCACACAAGTGTTTGCCCTCAGCTATAGATCAGGGACAAGCCTGTGAAGAGCAACCAAAGAGCTCGTCCGTCTTTCCCTCAATAGATGGGAGTAGGCGCGCTTGCGGATGTGTGCGTGTGTGTGGCCACGCGTTTGCTTAGGCATCAGTGTGTGAAAAGGTAGGTGCTTTTCTCTAGCTGCGTGTGCGTGCACGTGGTGCTGGGTGCACATCCCTGGGTGCTCGTGGAAAGGTTTCTGCATGGTTTTCGCTGAGGAATCGTGTGTGTGCACATGGACAAAGAGAAGGCGCAGCAACCAGGTTCCAGCGCCGAAGAAGGCAAAAGGCGAGGTTTCCGGCGCTATCTCCTTCTCTCCCCAGAGCTAGTCGCGCAAAGCAAGCCGCTAAGCCGGCGACCGGCAAGAGAGCTACAACGAAGCATGCCGAACGGAGAAAATAGCAGCAGCTCATCTGTTCACACCTTGTTTCTGCCATGTGCTTGAACGCCAAGACGTTCGCGCTTCTGTGAGATGAAAGACGTCCTTCTGCATATGTGGTTGCTCACACCGGTGCACTTGTTAGTGTATCCATTCAGTCCTGGGCTGCGGGGCATTCAGAAGTGGCTCTGTGGAGACGTCTGCATAGAGGCAGCTGTCAGAACACGCACACTCGATTGTTCACCAAAACATATGCAGACGCGTCCTTAGCCTGTAGATTTGGATGCACAGAGTTCCCTGTGTTCGCAAGAGACAAGGGAATCGCGTCTGTGCGCACAGAAGCAATAGCGGACCGTTTCCCTCGGAGTGAACGCGAAAGAGCCGTCTATATACTCGCAGACACGCGAACGTGCCTCAATGCGGTCACAGAGGCAGCAGCTTTTGCACAGATGCTCCTGGTGATTCTGGCACTTTCCAGGCACACTCCTGAAAGTCGCGCACACTGCTGTTCACTCGCTAAACGACCTCTTGGGAAACACGTCTCCGGTCGACGGACCGCTCAGATTGCTTCTCGTGTAACTGTGAACTGTGTCAGCGCAGGGAATCCGTCTCTGTTGAGCAGATGTCAATCCTGCCTCGCTTTTGCTTTGTTGCCTCTACCAAGATGATTTCCCGTTTCTCTCTTCACTGGAGCAGGCAGACACAGCCAACGCACATCAAGTGTCAAGAGACACGCTCTGCTGAGCTCAACGCTTGTGCAGATGCACATGTGCGACGAAGTCAACACACGTGCTTGTGGAGAGAAAGAAAGGGACTCCCAGGCGTGTGGAGCGACGGGGAGAAAGAGCGGGCGCTGAGGAACACAGTTTCAAACAGACTGTCTCCACACAAACAGGCACCTGTCTGCAGGTATCCTAGATCTTGATTCTTGAACTTGAGGAAACACGCGTCTGAGCAAAACTCCCAAACGCTTCCAGGAAAGACACAGGCTCTCCCACAAGCACACAAGTGTTTGCCCTCAGCTATAGATCAGGGACAAGCCTGTGAAGAGATGCCCTGCTATTCTTTCGCCTTATGGCATCATGTGTTTCGTTCCTCTTGGAGATCGATTGTTAAACGTCTTTCCTAGGGCGACTGTGAAGCATTTGCCAGCGGAGGAGAAGTAGCACGGAGCAGCATTCAGTACTGCCTACGAGTGTCTTTGCTACCCTACTAGCGGAGCTCCAAGAACAGGCACACATCTTCAGGTACCTTCCAAATGTGGATTCCCCTGCAGCCCCGTAGGCGGGCGTGCAGTACGCCAACCGTCAACGGACGTTTTTCCCCTCAAGCCTGTCAGGACGTTGCTCGTCCGTCTTTCCCTCAATAGATGGGAGTAGGCGCGCTTGCGGATGTGTGCGTGTGTGTGGCCACGCGTTTGCTTAGGCATCAGTGTGTGAAAAGGTAGGTGCTTTTCTCTAGCTGCGTGTGCGTGCACGTGGTGCTGGGTGCACATCCCTGGGTGCTCGTGGAAAGGTTTCTGCATGGTTTTCGCTGAGGAATCGTGTGTGTGCACATGGACAAAGAGAAGGCGCAGCAACCAGGTTCCAGCGCCGAAGAAGGCAAAAGGCGAGGTTTCCGGCGCTATCTCCTTCTCTCCCCAGAGCTAGTCGCGCAAAGCAAGCCGCTAAGCCGGCGACCGGCAAGAGAGCTACAACGAAGCATGCCGAACGGAGAAAATAGCAGCAGCTCATCTGTTCACACCTTGTTTCTGCCATGTGCTTGAACGCCAAGACGTTCGCGCTTCTGTGAGATGAAAGACGTCCTTCTGCATATGTGGTTGCTCACACCGGTGCACTTGTTAGTGTATCCATTCAGTCCTGGGCTGCGGGGCATTCAGAAGTGGCTCTGTGGAGACGTCTGCATAGAGGCAGCTGTCAGAACACGCACACTCGATTGTTCACCAAAACATATGCAGACGCGTCCTTAGCCTGTAGATTTGGATGCACAGAGTTCCCTGTGTTCGCAAGAGACAAGGGAATCGCGTCTGTGCGCACAGAAGCAATAGCGGACCGTTTCCCTCGGAGTGAACGCGAAAGAGCCGTCTATATACTCGCAGACACGGGAACGTGCCTCAATGCGGTCACAGAGGCAGCAGCTTTTGCACAGATGCTCCTGGTGATTCTGGCACTTTCCAGGCACACTCCTGAAAGTCGCGCACACTGCTGTTCACTCGCTAAACGACCTCTTGGGAAACACGTCTCCGGTCGACGGACCGCTCAGATTGCTTCTCGTGTAACTGTGAACTGTGTCAGCGCAGGGAATCCGTCTCTGTTGAGCAGATGTCAATCCTGCCTCGCTTTTGCTTTGTTGCCTCTACCAAGATGATTTCCCGTTTCTCTCTTCACTGGAGCAGGCAGACACAGCCAACGCACATCAAGTGTCAAGAGACACGCTCTGCTGAGCTCAACGCTTGTGCAGATGCACATGTGCGACGAAGTCAACACACGTGCTTGTGGAGAGAAAGAAAGGGACTCCCAGGCGTGTGGAGCGACGGGGAGAAAGAGCGGGCGCTGAGGAACACAGTTTCAAACAGACTGTCTCCACACAAACAGGCACCTGTCTGCAGGTATCCTAGATCTTGATTCTTGAACTTGAGGAAACACGCGTCTGAGCAAAACTCCCAAACGCTTCCAGGAAAGACACAGGCTCTCCCACAAGCACACAAGTGTTTGCCCTCAGCTATAGATCAGGGACAAGCCTGTGAAGAGATGCCCTGCTATTCTTTCGCCTTATGGCATCATGTGTTTCGTTCCTCTTGGAGATCGATTGTTAAACGTCTTTCCTAGGGCGACTGTGAAGCATTTGCCAGCGGAGGAGAAGTAGCACGGAGCAGCATTCAGTACTGCCTACGAGTGTCTTTGCTACCCTACTAGCGGAGCTCCAAGAACAGGCACACATCTTCAGGTACCTTCCAAATGTGGATTCCCCTGCAGCCCCGTAGGCGGGCGTGCAGTACGCCAACCGTCAACGGACGTTTTTCCCCTCAAGCCTGTCAGGACGTTGCTCGTCCGTCTTTCCCTCAATAGATGGGAGTAGGCGCGCTTGCGGATGTGTGCGTGTGTGTGGCCACGCGTTTGCTTAGGCATCAGTGTGTGAAAAGGTAGGTGCTTTTCTCTAGCTGCGTGTGCGTGCACGTGGTGCTGGGTGCACATCCCTGGGTGCTCGTGGAAAGGTTTCTGCATGGTTTTCGCTGAGGAATCGTGTGTGTGCACATGGACAAAGAGAAGGCGCAGCAACCAGGTTCCAGCGCCGAAGAAGGCAAAAGGCGAGGTTTCCGGCGCTATCTCCTTCTCTCCCCAGAGCTAGTCGCGCAAAGCAAGCCGCTAAGCCGGCGACCGGCAAGAGAGCTACAACGAAGCATGCCGAACGGAGAAAATAGCAGCAGCTCATCTCTTCACACCTTGTTTCTGCCATGTGCTTGAACGCCAAGACGTTCGCGCTTCTGTGAGATGAAAGACGTCCTTCTGCATATGTGGTTGCTCACACCGGTGCACTTGTTAGTGTATCCATTCAGTCCTGGGCTGCGGGGCATTCAGAAGTGGCTCTGTGGAGACGTCTGCATAGAGGCAGCTGTCAGAACACGCACACTCGATTGTTCACCAAAACATATGCAGACGCGTCCTTAGCCTGTAGATTTGGATGCACAGAGTTCCCTGTGTTCGCAAGAGACAAGGGAATCGCGTCTGTGCGCACAGAAGCAATAGCGGACCGTTTCCCTCGGAGTGAACGCGAAAGAGCCGTCTATATACTCGCAGACACGCGAACGTGCCTCAATGCGGTCACAGAGGCAGCAGCTTTTGCACAGATGCTCCTGGTGATTCTGGCACTTTCCAGGCACACTCCTGAAAGTCGCGCACACTGCTGTTCACTCGCTAAACGACCTCTTGGGAAACACGTCTCCGGTCGACGGACCGCTCAGATTGCTTCTCGTGTAACTGTGAACTGTGTCAGCGCAGGGAATCCGTCTCTGTTGAGCAGATGTCAATCCTGCCTCGCTTTTGCTTTGTTGCCTCTACCAAGATGATTTCCCGTTTCTCTCTTCACTGGAGCAGGCAGACACAGCCAACGCACATCAAGTGTCAAGAGACACGCTCTGCTGAGCTCAACGTTTGTGCAGATGCACATGTGCGACGAAGTCAACACACGTGCTTGTGGAGAGAAAGAAAGGGACTCCCAGGCGTGTGGAGCGACGGGGAGAAAGAGCGGGCGCTGAGGAACACAGTTTCAAACAGACTGTCTCCACACAAACAGGCACCTGTCTGCAGGTATCCTAGATCTTGATTCTTGAACTTGAGGAAACACGCGTCTGAGCAAAACTCCCAAACGCTTCCAGGAAAGACACAGGCTCTCCCACAAGCACACAAGTGTTTGCCCTCAGCTATAGATCAGGGACAAGCCTGTGAAGAGATGCCCTGCTATTCTTTCGCCTTATGGCATCATGTGTTTCGTTCCTCTTGGAGATCGATTGTTAAACGTCTTTCCTAGGGCGACTGTGAAGCATTTGCCAGCGGAGGAGAAGTAGCACGGAGCAGCATTCAGTACTGCCTACGAGTGTCTTTGCTACCCTACTAGCGGAGCTCCAAGAACAGGCACACATCTTCAGGTACCTTCCAAATGTGGATTCCCCTGCAGCCCCGTAGGCGGGCGTGCAGTACGCCAACCGTCAACGGACGTTTTTCCCCTCAAGCCTGTCAGGACGTTGCTCGTCCGTCTTTCCCTCAATAGATGGGAGTAGGCGCGCTTGCGGATGTGTGCGTGTGTGTGGCCACGCGTTTGCTTAGGCATCAGTGTGTGAAAAGGTAGGTGCTTTTCTCTAGCTGCGTGTGCGTGCACGTGGTGCTGGGTGCACATCCCTGGGTGCTCGTGGAAAGGTTTCTGCATGGTTTTCGCTGAGGAATCGTGTGTGTGCACATGGACAAAGAGAAGGCGCAGCAACCAGGTTCCAGCGCCGAAGAAGGCAAAAGGCGAGGTTTCCGGCGCTATCTCCTTCTCTCCCCAGAGCTAGTCGCGCAAAGCAAGCCGCTAAGCCGGCGACCGGCAAGAGAGCTACAACGAAGCATGCCGAACGGAGAAAATAGCAGCAGCTCATCTCTTCACACCTTGTTTCTGCCATGTGCTTGAACGCCAAGACGTTCGCGCTTCTGTGAGATGAAAGACGTCCTTCTGCATATGTGGTTGCTCACACCGGTGCACTTGTTAGTGTATCCATTCAGTCCTGGGCTGCGGGGCATTCAGAAGTGGCTCTGTGGAGACGTCTGCATAGAGGCAGCTGTCAGAACACGCACACTCGATTGTTCACCAAAACATATGCAGACGCGTCCTTAGCCTGTAGATTTGGATGCACAGAGTTCCCTGTGTTCGCAAGAGACAAGGGAATCGCGTCTGTGCGCACAGAAGCAATAGCGGACCGTTTCCCTCGGAGTGAACGCGAAAGAGCCGTCTATATACTCGCAGACACGCGAACGTGCCTCAATGCGGTCACAGAGGCAGCAGCTTTTGCACAGATGCTCCTGGTGATTCTGGCACTTTCCAGGCACACTCCTGAAAGTCGCGCACACTGCTGTTCACTCGCTAAACGACCTCTTGGGAAACACGTCTCCGGTCGACGGACCGCTCAGATTGCTTCTCGTGTAACTGTGAACTGTGTCAGCGCAGGGAATCCGTCTCTGTTGAGCAGATGTCAATCCTGCCTCGCTTTTGCTTTGTTGCCTCTACCAAGATGATTTCCCGTTTCTCTCTTCACTGGAGCAGGCAGACACAGCCAACGCACATCAAGTGTCAAGAGACACGCTCTGCTGAGCTCAACGCTTGTGCAGATGCACATGTGCGACGAAGTCAACACACGTGCTTGTGGAGAGAAAGAAAGGGACTCCCAGGCGTGTGGAGCGACGGGGAGAAAGAGCGGGCGCTGAGGAACACAGTTTCAAACAGACTGTCTCCACACAAACAGGCACCTGTCTGCAGGTATCCTAGATCTTGATTCTTGAACTTGAGGAAACACGCGTCTGAGCAAAACTCCCAAACGCTTCCAGGAAAGACACAGGCTCTCCCACAAGCACACAAGTGTTTGCCCTCAGCTATAGATCAGGGACAAGCCTGTGAAGAGATGCCCTGCTATTCTTTCGCCTTATGGCATCATGTGTTTCGTTCCTCTTGGAGATCGATTGTTAAACGTCTTTCCTAGGGCGACTGTGAAGCATTTGCCAGCGGAGGAGAAGTAGCACGGAGCAGCATTCAGTACTGCCTACGAGTGTCTTTGCTACCCTACTAGCGGAGCTCCAAGAACAGGCACACATCTTCAGGTACCTTCCAAATGTGGATTCCCCTGCAGCCCCGTAGGCGGGCGTGCAGTACGCCAACCGTCAACGGACGTTTTTCCCCTCAAGCCTGTCAGGACGTTGCTCGTCCGTCTTTCCCTCAATAGATGGGAGTAGGCGCGCTTGCGGATGTGTGCGTGTGTGTGGCCACGCATTTGCTTAGGCATCAGTGTGTGAAAAGGTAGGTGCTTTTCTCTAGCTGCGTGTGCGTGCACGTGGTGCTGGGTGCACATCCCTGGGTGCTCGTGGAAAGGTTTCTGCATGGTTTTCGCTGAGGAATCGTGTGTGTGCACATGGACAAAGAGAAGGCGCAGCAACCAGGTTCCAGCGCCGAAGAAGGCAAAAGGCGAGGTTTCCGGCGCTATCTCCTTCTCTCCCCAGAGCTAGTCGCGCAAAGCAAGCCGCTAAGCCGGCGACCGGCAAGAGAGCTACAACGAAGCATGCCGAACGGAGAAAATAGCAGCAGCTCATCTGTTCACACCTTGTTTCTGCCATGTGCTTGAACGCCAAGACGTTCGCGCTTCTGTGAGATGAAAGACGTCCTTCTGCATATGTGGTTGCTCACACCGGTGCACTTGTTAGTGTATCCATTCAGTCCTGGGCTGCGGGGCATTCAGAAGTGGCTCTGTGGAGACGTCTGCATAGAGGCAGCTGTCAGAACACGCACACTCGATTGTTCACCAAAACATATGCAGACGCGTCCTTAGCCTGTAGATTTGGATGCACAGAGTTCCCTGTGTTCGCAAGAGACAAGGGAATCGCGTCTGTGCGCACAGAAGCAATAGCGGACCGTTTCCCTCGGAGTGAACGCGAAAGAGCCGTCTATATACTCGCAGACACGGGAACGTGCCTCAATGCGGTCACAGAGGCAGCAGCTTTTGCACAGATGCTCCTGGTGATTCTGGCACTTTCCAGGCACACTCCTGAAAGTCGCGCACACTGCTGTTCACTCGCTAAACGACCTCTTGGGAAACACGTCTCCGGTCGACGGACCGCTCAGATTGCTTCTCGTGTAACTGTGAACTGTGTCAGCGCAGGGAATCCGTCTCTGTTGAGCAGATGTCAATCCTGCCTCGCTTTTGCTTTGTTGCCTCTACCAAGATGATTTCCCGTTTCTCTCTTCACTGGAGCAGGCAGACACAG
This sequence comes from Patagioenas fasciata, assembly GCF_037038585.1. Lineage (NCBI taxonomy): Eukaryota > Metazoa > Chordata > Aves > Columbiformes > Columbidae > Patagioenas > Patagioenas fasciata. The sequence goes on from NW_027288804.1 coordinate 283,685, forward strand.
CCAACGCACATCAAGTGTCAAGAGACACGCTCTGCTGAGCTCAACGCTTGTGCAGATGCACATGTGCGACGAAGTCAACACACGTGCTTGTGGAGAGAAAGAAAGGGACTCCCAGGCGTGTGGAGCGACGGGGAGAAAGAGCGGGCGCTGAGGAACACAGTTTCAAACAGACTGTCTCCACACAAACAGGCACCTGTCTGCAGGTATCCTAGATCTTGATTCTTGAACTTGAGGAAACACGCGTCTGAGCAAAACTCCCAAACGCTTCCAGGAAAGACACAGGCTCTCCCACAAGCACACAAGTGTTTGCCCTCAGCTATAGATCAGGGACAAGCCTGTGAAGAGCAACCAAAGAGCTCGTCCGTCTTTCCCTCAATAGATGGGAGTAGGCGCGCTTGCGGATGTGTGCGTGTGTGTGGCCACGCGTTTGCTTAGGCATCAGTGTGTGAAAAGGTAGGTGCTTTTCTCTAGCTGCGTGTGCGTGCACGTGGTGCTGGGTGCACATCCCTGGGTGCTCGTGGAAAGGTTTCTGCATGGTTTTCGCTGAGGAATCGTGTGTGTGCACATGGACAAAGAGAAGGCGCAGCAACCAGGTTCCAGCGCCGAAGAAGGCAAAAGGCGAGGTTTCCGGCGCTATCTCCTTCTCTCCCCAGAGCTAGTCGCGCAAAGCAAGCCGCTAAGCCGGCGACCGGCAAGAGAGCTACAACGAAGCATGCCGAACGGAGAAAATAGCAGCAGCTCATCTCTTCACACCTTGTTTCTGCCATGTGCTTGAACGCCAAGACGTTCGCGCTTCTGTGAGATGAAAGACGTCCTTCTGCATATGTGGTTGCTCACACCGGTGCACTTGTTAGTGTATCCATTCAGTCCTGGGCTGCGGGGCATTCAGAAGTGGCTCTGTGGAGACGTCTGCATAGAGGCAGCTGTCAGAACACGCACACTCGATTGTTCACCAAAACATATGCAGACGCGTCCTTAGCCTGTAGATTTGGATGCACAGAGTTCCCTGTGTTCGCAAGAGACAAGGGAATCGCGTCTGTGCGCACAGAAGCAATAGCGGACCGTTTCCCTCGGAGTGAACGCGAAAGAGCCGTCTATATACTCGCAGACACGGGAACGTGCCTCAATGCGGTCACAGAGGCAGCAGCTTTTGCACAGATGCTCCTGGTGATTCTGGCACTTTCCAGGCACACTCCTGAAAGTCGCGCACACTGCTGTTCACTCGCTAAACGACCTCTTGGGAAACACGTCTCCGGTCGACGGACCGCTCAGATTGCTTCTCGTGTAACTGTGAACTGTGTCAGCGCAGGGAATCCGTCTCTGTTGAGCAGATGTCAATCCTGCCTCGCTTTTGCTTTGTTGCCTCTACCAAGATGATTTCCCGTTTCTCTCTTCACTGGAGCAGGCAGACACAGCCAACGCACATCAAGTGTCAAGAGACACGCTCTGCTGAGCTCAACGCTTGTGCAGATGCACATGTGCGACGAAGTCAACACACGTGCTTGTGGAGAGAAAGAAAGGGACTCCCAGGCGTGTGGAGCGACGGGGAGAAAGAGCGGGCGCTGAGGAACACAGTTTCAAACAGACTGTCTCCACACAAACAGGCACCTGTCTGCAGGTATCCTAGATCTTGATTCTTGAACTTGAGGAAACACGCGTCTGAGCAAAACTCCCAAACGCTTCCAGGAAAGACACAGGCTCTCCCACAAGCACACAAGTGTTTGCCCTCAGCTATAGATCAGGGACAAGCCTGTGAAGAGATGCCCTGCTATTCTTTCGCCTTATGGCATCATGTGTTTCGTTCCTCTTGGAGATCGATTGTTAAACGTCTTTCCTCGGGCGACTGTGAAGCATTTGCCAGCGGAGGAGAAGTAGCACGGAGCAGCATTCAGTACTGCCTACGAGTGTCTTTGCTACCCTACTAGCGGAGCTCCAAGAACAGGCACACATCTTCAGGTACCTTCCAAATGTGGATTCCCCTGCAGCCCCGTAGGCGGGCGTGCAGTACGCCAACCGTCAACGGACGTTTTTCCCCTCAAGCCTGTCAGGACGTTGCTCGTCCGTCTTTCCCTCAATAGATGGGAGTAGGCGCGCTTGCGGATGTGTGCGTGTGTGTGGCCACGCGCTTGCTTAGGCATCAGTGTGTGAAAAGGTAGGTGCTTTTCTCTAGCTGCGTGTGCGTGCACGTGGTGCTGGGTGCACATCCCTGGGTGCTCGTGGAAAGGTTTCTGCATGGTTTTCGCTGAGGAATCGTGTGTGTGCACATGGACAAAGAGAAGGCGCAGCAACCAGGTTCCAGCGCCGAAGAAGGCAAAAGGCGAGGTTTCCGGCGCTATCTCCTTCTCTCCCCAGAGCTAGTCGCGCAAAGCAAGCCGCTAAGCCGGCGACCGGCAAGAGAGCTACAACGAAGCATGCCGAACGGAGAAAATAGCAGCAGCTCATCTGTTCACACCTTGTTTCTGCCATGTGCTTGAACGCCAAGACGTTCGCGCTTCTGTGAGATGAAAGACGTCCTTCTGCATATGTGGTTGCTCACACCGGTGCACTTGTTAGTGTATCCATTCAGTCCTGGGCTGCGGGGCATTCAGAAGTGGCTCTGTGGAGACGTCTGCATAGAGGCAGCTGTCAGAACACGCACACTCGATTGTTCACCAAAACATATGCAGACGCGTCCTTAGCCTGTAGATTTGGATGCACAGAGTTCCCTGTGTTCGCAAGAGACAAGGGAATCGCGTCTGTGCGCACAGAAGCAATAGCGGACCGTTTCCCTCGGAGTGAACGCGAAAGAGCCGTCTATATACTCGCAGACACGCGAACGTGCCTCAATGCGGTCACAGAGGCAGCAGCTTTTGCACAGATGCTCCTGGTGATTCTGGCACTTTCCAGGCACACTCCTGAAAGTCGCGCACACTGCTGTTCACTCGCTAAACGACCTCTTGGGAAACACGTCTCCGGTCGACGGACCGCTCAGATTGCTTCTCGTGTAACTGTGAACTGTGTCAGCGCAGGGAATCCGTCTCTGTTGAGCAGATGTCAATCCTGCCTCGCTTTTGCTTTGTTGCCTCTACCAAGATGATTTCCCGTTTCTCTCTTCACTGGAGCAGGCAGACACAGCCAACGCACATCAAGTGTCAAGAGACACGCTCTGCTGAGCTCAACGCTTGTGCAGATGCACATGTGCGACGAAGTCAACACACGTGCTTGTGGAGAGAAAGAAAGGGACTCCCAGGCGTGTGGAGCGACGGGGAGAAAGAGCGGGCGCTGAGGAACACAGTTTCAAACAGACTGTCTCCACACAAACAGGCACCTGTCTGCAGGTATCCTAGATCTTGATTCTTGAACTTGAGGAAACACGCGTCTGAGCAAAACTCCCAAACGCTTCCAGGAAAGACACAGGCTCTCCCACAAGCACACAAGTGTTTGCCCTCAGCTATAGATCAGGGACAAGCCTGTGAAGAGATGCCCTGCTATTCTTTCGCCTTATGGCATCATGTGTTTCGTTCCTCTTGGAGATCGATTGTTAAACGTCTTTCCTAGGGCGACTGTGAAGCATTTGCCAGCGGAGGAGAAGTAGCACGGAGCAGCATTCAGTACTGCCTACGAGTGTCTTTGCTACCCTACTAGCGGAGCTCCAAGAACAGGCACACATCTTCAGGTACCTTCCAAATGTGGATTCCCCTGCAGCCCCGTAGGCGGGCGTGCAGTACGCCAACCGTCAACGGACGTTTTTCCCCTCAAGCCTGTCAGGACGTTGCTCGTCCGTCTTTCCCTCAATAGATGGGAGTAGGCGCGCTTGCGGATGTGTGCGTGTGTGTGGCCACGCATTTGCTTAGGCATCAGTGTGTGAAAAGGTAGGTGCTTTTCTCTAGCTGCGTGTGCGTGCACGTGGTGCTGGGTGCACATCCCTGGGTGCTCGTGGAAAGGTTTCTGCATGGTTTTCGCTGAGGAATCGTGTGTGTGCACATGGACAAAGAGAAGGCGCAGCAACCAGGTTCCAGCGCCGAAGAAGGCAAAAGGCGAGGTTTCCGGCGCTATCTCCTTCTCTCCCCAGAGCTAGTCGCGCAAAGCAAGCCGCTAAGCCGGCGACCGGCAAGAGAGCTACAACGAAGCATGCCGAACGGAGAAAATAGCAGCAGCTCATCTGTTCACACCTTGTTTCTGCCATGTGCTTGAACGCCAAGACGTTCGCGCTTCTGTGAGATGAAAGACGTCCTTCTGCATATGTGGTTGCTCACACCGGTGCACTTGTTAGTGTATCCATTCAGTCCTGGGCTGCGGGGCATTCAGAAGTGGCTCTGTGGAGACGTCTGCATAGAGGCAGCTGTCAGAACACGCACACTCGATTGTTCACCAAAACATATGCAGACGCGTCCTTAGCCTGTAGATTTGGATGCACAGAGTTCCCTGTGTTCGCAAGAGACAAGGGAATCGCGTCTGTGCGCACAGAAGCAATAGCGGACCGTTTCCCTCGGAGTGAACGCGAAAGAGCCGTCTATATACTCGCAGACACGGGAACGTGCCTCAATGCGGTCACAGAGGCAGCAGCTTTTGCACAGATGCTCCTGGTGATTCTGGCACTTTCCAGGCACACTCCTGAAAGTCGCGCACACTGCTGTTCACTCGCTAAACGACCTCTTGGGAAACACGTCTCCGGTCGACGGACCGCTCAGATTGCTTCTCGTGTAACTGTGAACTGTGTCAGCGCAGGGAATCCGTCTCTGTTGAGCAGATGTCAATCCTGCCTCGCTTTTGCTTTGTTGCCTCTACCAAGATGATTTCCCGTTTCTCTCTTCACTGGAGCAGGCAGACACAGCCAACGCACATCAAGTGTCAAGAGACACGCTCTGCTGAGCTCAACGCTTGTGCAGATGCACATGTGCGACGAAGTCAACACACGTGCTTGTGGAGAGAAAGAAAGGGACTCCCAGGCGTGTGGAGCGACGGGGAGAAAGAGCGGGCGCTGAGGAACACAGTTTCAAACAGACTGTCTCCACACAAACAGGCACCTGTCTGCAGGTATCCTAGATCTTGATTCTTGAACTTGAGGAAACACGCGTCTGAGCAAAACTCCCAAACGCTTCCAGGAAAGACACAGGCTCTCCCACAAGCACACAAGTGTTTGCCCTCAGCTATAGATCAGGGACAAGCCTGTGAAGAGCAACCAAAGAGCTCGTCCGTCTTTCCCTCAATAGATGGGAGTAGGCGCGCTTGCGGATGTGTGCGTGTGTGTGGCCACGCGTTTGCTTAGGCATCAGTGTGTGAAAAGGTAGGTGCTTTTCTCTAGCTGCGTGTGCGTGCACGTGGTGCTGGGTGCACATCCCTGGGTGCTCGTGGAAAGGTTTCTGCATGGTTTTCGCTGAGGAATCGTGTGTGTGCACATGGACAAAGAGAAGGCGCAGCAACCAGGTTCCAGCGCCGAAGAAGGCAAAAGGCGAGGTTTCCGGCGCTATCTCCTTCTCTCCCCAGAGCTAGTCGCGCAAAGCAAGCCGCTAAGCCGGCGACCGGCAAGAGAGCTACAACGAAGCATGCCGAACGGAGAAAATAGCAGCAGCTCATCTCTTCACACCTTGTTTCTGCCATGTGCTTGAACGCCAAGACGTTCGCGCTTCTGTGAGATGAAAGACGTCCTTCTGCATATGTGGTTGCTCACACCGGTGCACTTGTTAGTGTATCCATTCAGTCCTGGGCTGCGGGGCATTCAGAAGTGGCTCTGTGGAGACGTCTGCATAGAGGCAGCTGTCAGAACACGCACACTCGATTGTTCACCAAAACATATGCAGACGCGTCCTTAGCCTGTAGATTTGGATGCACAGAGTTCCCTGTGTTCGCAAGAGACAAGGGAATCGCGTCTGTGCGCACAGAAGCAATAGCGGACCGTTTCCCTCGGAGTGAACGCGAAAGAGCCGTCTATATACTCGCAGACACGGGAACGTGCCTCAATGCGGTCACAGAGGCAGCAGCTTTTGCACAGATGCTCCTGGTGATTCTGGCACTTTCCAGGCACACTCCTGAAAGTCGCGCACACTGCTGTTCACTCGCTAAACGACCTCTTGGGAAACACGTCTCCGGTCGACGGACCGCTCAGATTGCTTCTCGTGTAACTGTGAACTGTGTCAGCGCAGGGAATCCGTCTCTGTTGAGCAGATGTCAATCCTGCCTCGCTTTTGCTTTGTTGCCTCTACCAAGATGATTTCCCGTTTCTCTCTTCACTGGAGCAGGCAGACACAGCCAACGCACATCAAGTGTCAAGAGACACGCTCTGCTGAGCTCAACGCTTGTGCAGATGCACATGTGCGACGAAGTCAACACACGTGCTTGTGGAGAGAAAGAAAGGGACTCCCAGGCGTGTGGAGCGACGGGGAGAAAGAGCGGGCGCTGAGGAACACAGTTTCAAACAGACTGTCTCCACACAAACAGGCACCTGTCTGCAGGTATCCTAGATCTTGATTCTTGAACTTGAGGAAACACGCGTCTGAGCAAAACTCCCAAACGCTTCCAGGAAAGACACAGGCTCTCCCACAAGCACACAAGTGTTTGCCCTCAGCTATAGATCAGGGACAAGCCTGTGAAGAGATGCCCTGCTATTCTTTCGCCTTATGGCATCATGTGTTTCGTTCCTCTTGGAGATCGATTGTTAAACGTCTTTCCTCGGGCGACTGTGAAGCATTTGCCAGCGGAGGAGAAGTAGCACGGAGCAGCATTCAGTACTGCCTACGAGTGTCTTTGCTACCCTACTAGCGGAGCTCCAAGAACAGGCACACATCTTCAGGTACCTTCCAAATGTGGATTCCCCTGCAGCCCCGTAGGCGGGCGTGCAGTACGCCAACCGTCAACGGACGTTTTTCCCCTCAAGCCTGTCAGGACGTTGCTCGTCCGTCTTTCCCTCAATAGATGGGAGTAGGCGCGCTTGCGGATGTGTGCGTGTGTGTGGCCACGCGCTTGCTTAGGCATCAGTGTGTGAAAAGGTAGGTGCTTTTCTCTAGCTGCGTGTGCGTGCACGTGGTGCTGGGTGCACATCCCTGGGTGCTCGTGGAAAGGTTTCTGCATGGTTTTCGCTGAGGAATCGTGTGTGTGCACATGGACAAAGAGAAGGCGCAGCAACCAGGTTCCAGCGCCGAAGAAGGCAAAAGGCGAGGTTTCCGGCGCTATCTCCTTCTCTCCCCAGAGCTAGTCGCGCAAAGCAAGCCGCTAAGCCGGCGACCGGCAAGAGAGCTACAACGAAGCATGCCGAACGGAGAAAATAGCAGCAGCTCATCTGTTCACACCTTGTTTCTGCCATGTGCTTGAACGCCAAGACGTTCGCGCTTCTGTGAGATGAAAGACGTCCTTCTGCATATGTGGTTGCTCACACCGGTGCACTTGTTAGTGTATCCATTCAGTCCTGGGCTGCGGGGCATTCAGAAGTGGCTCTGTGGAGACGTCTGCATAGAGGCAGCTGTCAGAACACGCACACTCGATTGTTCACCAAAACATATGCAGACGCGTCCTTAGCCTGTAGATTTGGATGCACAGAGTTCCCTGTGTTCGCAAGAGACAAGGGAATCGCGTCTGTGCGCACAGAAGCAATAGCGGACCGTTTCCCTCGGAGTGAACGCGAAAGAGCCGTCTATATACTCGCAGACACGGGAACGTGCCTCAATGCGGTCACAGAGGCAGCAGCTTTTGCACAGATGCTCCTGGTGATTCTGGCACTTTCCAGGCACACTCCTGAAAGTCGCGCACACTGCTGTTCACTCGCTAAACGACCTCTTGGGAAACACGTCTCCGGTCGACGGACCGCTCAGATTGCTTCTCGTGTAACTGTGAACTGTGTCAGCGCAGGGAATCCGTCTCTGTTGAGCAGATGTCAATCCTGCCTCGCTTTTGCTTTGTTGCCTCTACCAAGATGATTTCCCGTTTCTCTCTTCACTGGAGCAGGCAGACACAGCCAACGCACATCAAGTGTCAAGAGACACGCTCTGCTGAGCTCAACGCTTGTGCAGATGCACATGTGCGACGAAGTCAACACACGTGCTTGTGGAGAGAAAGAAAGGGACTCCCAGGCGTGTGGAGCGACGGGGAGAAAGAGCGGGCGCTGAGGAACACAGTTTCAAACAGACTGTCTCCACACAAACAGGCACCTGTCTGCAGGTATCCTAGATCTTGATTCTTGAACTTGAGGAAACACGCGTCTGAGCAAAACTCCCAAACGCTTCCAGGAAAGACACAGGCTCTCCCACAAGCACACAAGTGTTTGCCCTCAGCTATAGATCAGGGACAAGCCTGTGAAGAGCAACCAAAGAGCTCGTCCGTCTTTCCCTCAATAGATGGGAGTAGGCGCGCTTGCGGATGTGTGCGTGTGTGTGGCCACGCGTTTGCTTAGGCATCAGTGTGTGAAAAGGTAGGTGCTTTTCTCTAGCTGCGTGTGCGTGCACGTGGTGCTGGGTGCACATCCCTGGGTGCTCGTGGAAAGGTTTCTGCATGGTTTTCGCTGAGGAATCGTGTGTGTGCACATGGACAAAGAGAAGGCGCAGCAACCAGGTTCCAGCGCCGAAGAAGGCAAAAGGCGAGGTTTCCGGCGCTATCTCCTTCTCTCCCCAGAGCTAGTCGCGCAAAGCAAGCCGCTAAGCCGGCGACCGGCAAGAGAGCTACAACGAAGCATGCCGAACGGAGAAAATAGCAGCAGCTCATCTGTTCACACCTTGTTTCTGCCATGTGCTTGAACGCCAAGACGTTCGCGCTTCTGTGAGATGAAAGACGTCCTTCTGCATATGTGGTTGCTCACACCGGTGCACTTGTTAGTGTATCCATTCAGTCCTGGGCTGCGGGGCATTCAGAAGTGGCTCTGTGGAGACGTCTGCATAGAGGCAGCTGTCAGAACACGCACACTCGATTGTTCACCAAAACATATGCAGACGCGTCCTTAGCCTGTAGATTTGGATGCACAGAGTTCCCTGTGTTCGCAAGAGACAAGGGAATCGCGTCTGTGCGCACAGAAGCAATAGCGGACCGTTTCCCTCGGAGTGAACGCGAAAGAGCCGTCTATATACTCGCAGACACGCGAACGTGCCTCAATGCGGTCACAGAGGCAGCAGCTTTTGCACAGATGCTCCTGGTGATTCTGGCACTTTCCAGGCACACTCCTGAAAGTCGCGCACACTGCTGTTCACTCGCTAAACGACCTCTTGGGAAACACGTCTCCGGTCGACGGACCGCTCAGATTGCTTCTCGTGTAACTGTGAACTGTGTCAGCGCAGGGAATCCGTCTCTGTTGAGCAGATGTCAATCCTGCCTCGCTTTTGCTTTGTTGCCTCTACCAAGATGATTTCCCGTTTCTCTCTTCACTGGAGCAGGCAGACACAGCCAACGCACATCAAGTGTCAAGAGACACGCTCTGCTGAGCTCAACGCTTGTGCAGATGCACATGTGCGACGAAGTCAACACACGTGCTTGTGGAGAGAAAGAAAGGGACTCCCAGGCGTGTGGAGCGACGGGGAGAAAGAGCGGGCGCTGAGGAACACAGTTTCAAACAGACTGTCTCCACACAAACAGGCACCTGTCTGCAGGTATCCTAGATCTTGATTCTTGAACTTGAGGAAACACGCGTCTGAGCAAAACTCCCAAACGCTTCCAGGAAAGACACAGGCTCTCCCACAAGCACACAAGTGTTTGCCCTCAGCTATAGATCAGGGACAAGCCTGTGAAGAGCAACCAAAGAGCTCGTCCGTCTTTCCCTCAATAGATGGGAGTAGGCGCGCTTGCGGATGTGTGCGTGTGTGTGGCCACGCGTTTGCTTAGGCATCAGTGTGTGAAAAGGTAGGTGCTTTTCTCTAGCTGCGTGTGCGTGCACGTGGTGCTGGGTGCACATCCCTGGGTGCTCGTGGAAAGGTTTCTGCATGGTTTTCGCTGAGGAATCGTGTGTGTGCACATGGACAAAGAGAAGGCGCAGCAACCAGGTTCCAGCGCCGAAGAAGGCAAAAGGCGAGGTTTCCGGCGCTATCTCCTTCTCTCCCCAGAGCTAGTCGCGCAAAGCAAGCCGCTAAGCCGGCGACCGGCAAGAGAGCTACAACGAAGCATGCCGAACGGAGAAAATAGCAGCAGCTCATCTGTTCACACCTTGTTTCTGCCATGTGCTTGAACGCCAAGACGTTCGCGCTTCTGTGAGATGAAAGACGTCCTTCTGCATATGTGGTTGCTCACACCGGTGCACTTGTTAGTGTATCCATTCAGTCCTGGGCTGCAGGGCATTCAGAAGTGGCTCTGTGGAGACGTCTGCATAGAGGCAGCTGTCAGAACACGCACACTCGATTGTTCACCAAAACATATGCAGACGCGTCCTTAGCCTGTAGATTTGGATGCACAGAGTTCCCTGTGTTCGCAAGAGACAAGGGAATCGCGTCTGTGCGCACAGAAGCAATAGCGGACCGTTTCCCTCGGAGTGAACGCGAAAGAGCCGTCTATATACTCGCAGACACGCGAACGTGCCTCAATGCGGTCACAGAGGCAGCAGCTTTTGCACAGATGCTCCTGGTGATTCTGGCACTTTCCAGGCACACTCCTGAAAGTCGCGCACACTGCTGTTCACTCGCTAAACGACCTCTTGGGAAACACGTCTCCGGTCGACGGACCGCTCAGATTGCTTCTCGTGTAACTGTGAACTGTGTCAGCGCAGGGAATCCGTCTCTGTTGAGCAGATGTCAATCCTGCCTCGCTTTTGCTTTGTTGCCTCTACCAAGATGATTTCCCGTTTCTCTCTTCACTGGAGCAGGCAGACACAGCCAACGCACATCAAGTGTCAAGAGACACGCTCTGCTGAGCTCAACGCTTGTGCAGATGCACATGTGCGACGAAGTCAACACACGTGCTTGTGGAGAGAAAGAAAGGGACTCCCAGGCGTGTGGAGCGACGGGGAGAAAGAGCGGGCGCTGAGGAACACAGTTTCAAACAGACTGTCTCCACACAAACAGGCACCTGTCTGCAGGTATCCTAGATCTTGATTCTTGAACTTGAGGAAACACGCGTCTGAGCAAAACTCCCAAACGCTTCCAGGAAAGACACAGGCTCTCCCACAAGCACACAAGTGTTTGCCCTCAGCTATAGATCAGGGACAAGCCTGTGAAGAGATGCCCTGCTATTCTTTCGCCTTATGGCATCATGTGTTTCGTTCCTCTTGGAGATCGATTGTTAAACGTCTTTCCTAGGGCGACTGTGAAGCATTTGCCAGCGGAGGAGAAGTAGCACGGAGCAGCATTCAGTACTGCCTACGAGTGTCTTTGCTACCCTACTGGCGGAGCTCCAAGAACAGGCACACATCTTCAGGTACCTTCCAAATGTGGATTCCCCTGCAGCCCCGTAGGCGGGCGTGCAGTACGCCAACCGTCAACGGACGTTTTTCCCCTCAAGCCTGTCAGGACGTTGCTCGTCCGTCTTTCCCTCAATAGATGGGAGTAGGCGCGCTTGCGGATGTGTGCGTGTGTGTGGCCACGCGTTTGCTTAGGCTTCAGTGTGTGAAAAGGTAGGTGCTTTTCTCTAGCTGCGTGTGCGTGCACGTGGTGCTGGGTGCACATCCCTGGGTGCTCGTGGAAAGGTTTCTGCATGGTTTTCGCTGAGGAATCGTGTGTGTGCACATGGACAAAGAGAAGGCGCAGCAACCAGGTTCCAGCGCCGAAGAAGGCAAAAGGCGAGGTTTCCGGCGCTATCTCCTTCTCTCCCCAGAGCTAGTCGCGCAAAGCAAGCCGCTAAGCCGGCGACCGGCAAGAGAGCTACAACGAAGCATGCCGAACGGAGAAAATAGCAGCAGCTCATCTGTTCACACCTTGTTTCTGCCATGTGCTTGAACGCCAAGACGTTCGCGCTTCTGTGAGATGAAAGACGTCCTTCTGCATATGTGGTTGCTCACACCGGTGCACTTGTTAGTGTATCCATTCAGTCCTGGGCTGCGGGGCATTCAGAAGTGGCTCTGTGGAGACGTCTGCATAGAGGCAGCTGTCAGAACACGCACACTCGATTGTTCACCAAAACATATGCAGACGCGTCCTTAGCCTGTAGATTTGGATGCACAGAGTTCCCTGTGTTCGCAAGAGACAAGGGAATCGCGTCTGTGCGCACAGAAGCAATAGCGGACCGTTTCCCTCGGAGTGAACGCGAAAGAGCCGTCTATATACTCGCAGACACGCGAACGTGCCTCAATGCGGTCACAGAGGCAGCAGCTTTTGCACAGATGCTCCTGGTGATTCTGGCACTTTCCAGGCACACTCCTGAAAGTCGCGCACACTGCTGTTCACTCGCTAAACGACCTCTTGGGAAACACGTCTCCGGTCGACGGACCGCTCAGATTGCTTCTCGTGTAACTGTGAACTGTGTCAGCGCAGGGAATCCGTCTCTGTTGAGCAGATGTCAATCCTGCCTCGCTTTTGCTTTGTTGCCTCTACCAAGATGATTTCCCGTTTCTCTCTTCACTGGAGCAGGCAGACACAGCCAACGCACATCAAGTGTCAAGAGACACGCTCTGCTGAGCTCAACGCTTGTGCAGATGCACATGTGCGACGAAGTCAACACACGTGCTTGTGGAGAGAAAGAAAGGGACTCCCAGGCGTGTGGAGCGACGGGGAGAAAGAGCGGGCGCTGAGGAACACAGTTTCAAACAGACTGTCTCCACACAAACAGGCACCTGTCTGCAGGTATCCTAGATCTTGATTCTTGAACTTGAGGAAACACGCGTCTGAGCAAAACTCCCAAACGCTTCCAGGAAAGACACAGGCTCTCCCACAAGCACACAAGTGTTTGCCCTCAGCTATAGATCAGGGACAAGCCTGTGAAGAGCAACCAAAGAGCTCGTCCGTCTTTCCCTCAATAGATGGGAGTAGGCGCGCTTGCGGATGTGTGCGTGTGTGTGGCCACGCGTTTGCTTAGGCATCAGTGTGTGAAAAGGTAGGTGCTTTTCTCTAGCTGCGTGTGCGTGCACGTGGTGCTGGGTGCACATCCCTGGGTGCTCGTGGAAAGGTTTCTGCATGGTTTTCGCTGAGGAATCGTGTGTGTGCACATGGACAAAGAGAAGGCGCAGCAACCAGGTTCCAGCGCCGAAGAAGGCAAAAGGCGAGGTTTCCGGCGCTATCTCCTTCTCTCCCCAGAGCTAGTCGCGCAAAGCAAGCCGCTAAGCCGGCGACCGGCAAGAGAGCTACAACGAAGCATGCCGAACGGAGAAAATAGCAGCAGCTCATCTGTTCACACCTTGTTTCTGCCATGTGCTTGAACGCCAAGACGTTCGCGCTTCTGTGAGATGAAAGACGTCCTTCTGCATATGTGGTTGCTCACACCGGTGCACTTGTTAGTGTATCCATTCAGTCCTGGGCTGCGGGGCATTCAGAAGTGGCTCTGTGGAGACGTCTGCATAGAGGCAGCTGTCAGAACACGCACACTCGATTGTTCACCAAAACATATGCAGACGCGTCCTTAGCCTGTAGATTTGGATGCACAGAGTTCCCTGTGTTCGCAAGAGACAAGGGAATCGCGTCTGTGCGCACAGAAGCAATAGCGGACCGTTTCCCTCGGAGTGAACGCGAAAGAGCCGTCTATATACTCGCAGACACGCGAACGTGCCTCAATGCGGTCACAGAGGCAGCAGCTTTTGCACAGATGCTCCTGGTGATTCTGGCACTTTCCAGGCACACTCCTGAAAGTCGCGCACACTGCTGTTCACTCGCTAAACGACCTCTTGGGAAACACGTCTCCGGTCGACGGACCGCTCAGATTGCTTCTCGTGTAACTGTGAACTGTGTCAGCGCAGGGAATCCGTCTCTGTTGAGCAGATGTCAATCCTGCCTCGCTTTTGCTTTGTTGCCTCTACCAAGATGATTTCCCGTTTCTCTCTTCACTGGAGCAGGCAGACACAGCCAACGCACATCAAGTGTCAAGAGACACGCTCTGCTGAGCTCAACGCTTGTGCAGATGCACATGTGCGACGAAGTCAACACACGTGCTTGTGGAGAGAAAGAAAGGGACTCCCAGGCGTGTGGAGCGACGGGGAGAAAGAGCGGGCGCTGAGGAACACAGTTTCAAACAGACTGTCTCCACACAAACAGGCACCTGTCTGCAGGTATCCTAGATCTTGATTCTTGAACTTGAGGAAACACGCGTCTGAGCAAAACTCCCAAACGCTTCCAGGAAAGACACAGGCTCTCCCACAAGCACACAAGTGTTTGCCCTCAGCTATAGATCAGGGACAAGCCTGTGAAGAGATGCCCTGCTATTCTTTCGCCTTATGGCATCATGTGTTTCGTTCCTCTTGGAGATCGATTGTTAAACGTCTTTCCTAGGGCGACTGTGAAGCATTTGCCAGCGGAGGAGAAGTAGCACGGAGCAGCATTCAGTACTGCCTACGAGTGTCTTTGCTACCCTACTGGCGGAGCTCCAAGAACAGGCACACATCTTCAGGTACCTTCCAAATGTGGATTCCCCTGCAGCCCCGTAGGCGGGCGTGCAGTACGCCAACCGTCAACGGACGTTTTTCCCCTCAAGCCTGTCAGGACGTTGCTCGTCCGTCTTTCCCTCAATAGATGGGAGTAGGCGCGCTTGCGGATGTGTGCGTGTGTGTGGCCACGCGTTTGCTTAGGCTTCAGTGTGTGAAAAGGTAGGTGCTTTTCTCTAGCTGCGTGTGCGTGCACGTGGTGCTGGGTGCACATCCCTGGGTGCTCGTGGAAAGGTTTCTGCATGGTTTTCGCTGAGGAATCGTGTGTGTGCACATGGACAAAGAGAAGGCGCAGCAACCAGGTTCCAGCGCCGAAGAAGGCAAAAGGCGAGGTTTCCGGCGCTATCTCCTTCTCTCCCCAGAGCTAGTCGCGCAAAGCAAGCCGCTAAGCCGGCGACCGGCAAGAGAGCTACAACGAAGCATGCCGAACGGAGAAAATAGCAGCAGCTCATCTGTTCACACCTTGTTTCTGCCATGTGCTTGAACGCCAAGACGTTCGCGCTTCTGTGAGATGAAAGACGTCCTTCTGCATATGTGGTTGCTCACACCGGTGCACTTGTTAGTGTATCCATTCAGTCCTGGGCTGCGGGGCATTCAGAAGTGGCTCTGTGGAGACGTCTGCATAGAGGCAGCTGTCAGAACACGCACACTCGATTGTTCACCAAAACATATGCAGACGCGTCCTTAGCCTGTAGATTTGGATGCACAGAGTTCCCTGTGTTCGCAAGAGACAAGGGAATCGCGTCTGTGCGCACAGAAGCAATAGCGGACCGTTTCCCTCGGAGTGAACGCGAAAGAGCCGTCTATATACTCGCAGACACGCGAACGTGCCTCAATGCGGTCACAGAGGCAGCAGCTTTTGCACAGATGCTCCTGGTGATTCTGGCACTTTCCAGGCACACTCCTGAAAGTCGCGCACACTGCTGTTCACTCGCTAAACGACCTCTTGGGAAACACGTCTCCGGTCGACGGACCGCTCAGATTGCTTCTCGTGTAACTGTGAACTGTGTCAGCGCAGGGAATCCGTCTCTGTTGAGCAGATGTCAATCCTGCCTCGCTTTTGCTTTGTTGCCTCTACCAAGATGATTTCCCGTTTCTCTCTTCACTGGAGCAGGCAGACACAGCCAACGCACATCAAGTGTCAAGAGACACGCTCTGCTGAGCTCAACGCTTGTGCAGATGCACATGTGCGACGAAGTCAACACACGTGCTTGTGGAGA
This sequence comes from Patagioenas fasciata, assembly GCF_037038585.1. Lineage (NCBI taxonomy): Eukaryota > Metazoa > Chordata > Aves > Columbiformes > Columbidae > Patagioenas > Patagioenas fasciata. Next base: position 299,351 of record NW_027288804.1, read on the forward strand.
GAAAGAAAGGGACTCCCAGGCGTGTGGAGCGACGGGGAGAAAGAGCGGGCGCTGAGGAACACAGTTTCAAACAGACTGTCTCCACACAAACAGGCACCTGTCTGCAGGTATCCTAGATCTTGATTCTTGAACTTGAGGAAACACGCGTCTGAGCAAAACTCCCAAACGCTTCCAGGAAAGACACAGGCTCTCCCACAAGCACACAAGTGTTTGCCCTCAGCTATAGATCAGGGACAAGCCTGTGAAGAGCAACCAAAGAGCTCGTCCGTCTTTCCCTCAATAGATGGGAGTAGGCGCGCTTGCGGATGTGTGCGTGTGTGTGGCCACGCGTTTGCTTAGGCATCAGTGTGTGAAAAGGTAGGTGCTTTTCTCTAGCTGCGTGTGCGTGCACGTGGTGCTGGGTGCACATCCCTGGGTGCTCGTGGAAAGGTTTCTGCATGGTTTTCGCTGAGGAATCGTGTGTGTGCACATGGACAAAGAGAAGGCGCAGCAACCAGGTTCCAGCGCCGAAGAAGGCAAAAGGCGAGGTTTCCGGCGCTATCTCCTTCTCTCCCCAGAGCTAGTCGCGCAAAGCAAGCCGCTAAGCCGGCGACCGGCAAGAGAGCTACAACGAAGCATGCCGAACGGAGAAAATAGCAGCAGCTCATCTGTTCACACCTTGTTTCTGCCATGTGCTTGAACGCCAAGACGTTCGCGCTTCTGTGAGATGAAAGACGTCCTTCTGCATATGTGGTTGCTCACACCGGTGCACTTGTTAGTGTATCCATTCAGTCCTGGGCTGCGGGGCATTCAGAAGTGGCTCTGTGGAGACGTCTGCATAGAGGCAGCTGTCAGAACACGCACACTCGATTGTTCACCAAAACATATGCAGACGCGTCCTTAGCCTGTAGATTTGGATGCACAGAGTTCCCTGTGTTCGCAAGAGACAAGGGAATCGCGTCTGTGCGCACAGAAGCAATAGCGGACCGTTTCCCTCGGAGTGAACGCGAAAGAGCCGTCTATATACTCGCAGACACGCGAACGTGCCTCAATGCGGTCACAGAGGCAGCAGCTTTTGCACAGATGCTCCTGGTGATTCTGGCACTTTCCAGGCACACTCCTGAAAGTCGCGCACACTGCTGTTCACTCGCTAAACGACCTCTTGGGAAACACGTCTCCGGTCGACGGACCGCTCAGATTGCTTCTCGTGTAACTGTGAACTGTGTCAGCGCAGGGAATCCGTCTCTGTTGAGCAGATGTCAATCCTGCCTCGCTTTTGCTTTGTTGCCTCTACCAAGATGATTTCCCGTTTCTCTCTTCACTGGAGCAGGCAGACACAGCCAACGCACATCAAGTGTCAAGAGACACGCTCTGCTGAGCTCAACGCTTGTGCAGATGCACATGTGCGACGAAGTCAACACACGTGCTTGTGGAGAGAAAGAAAGGGACTCCCAGGCGTGTGGAGCGACGGGGAGAAAGAGCGGGCGCTGAGGAACACAGTTTCAAACAGACTGTCTCCACACAAACAGGCACCTGTCTGCAGGTATCCTAGATCTTGATTCTTGAACTTGAGGAAACACGCGTCTGAGCAAAACTCCCAAACGCTTCCAGGAAAGACACAGGCTCTCCCACAAGCACACAAGTGTTTGCCCTCAGCTATAGATCAGGGACAAGCCTGTGAAGAGATGCCCTGCTATTCTTTCGCCTTATGGCATCATGTGTTTCGTTCCTCTTGGAGATCGATTGTTAAACGTCTTTCCTCGGGCGACTGTGAAGCATTTGCCAGCGGAGGAGAAGTAGCACGGAGCAGCATTCAGTACTGCCTACGAGTGTCTTTGCTACCCTACTAGCGGAGCTCCAAGAACAGGCACACATCTTCAGGTACCTTCCAAATGTGGATTCCCCTGCAGCCCCGTAGGCGGGCGTGCAGTACGCCAACCGTCAACGGACGTTTTTCCCCTCAAGCCTGTCAGGACGTTGCTCGTCCGTCTTTCCCTCAATAGATGGGAGTAGGCGCGCTTGCGGATGTGTGCGTGTGTGTGGCCACGCGTTTGCTTAGGCTTCAGTGTGTGAAAAGGTAGGTGCTTTTCTCTAGCTGCGTGTGCGTGCACGTGGTGCTGGGTGCACATCCCTGGGTGCTCGTGGAAAGGTTTCTGCATGGTTTTCGCTGAGGAATCGTGTGTGTGCACATGGACAAAGAGAAGGCGCAGCAACCAGGTTCCAGCGCCGAAGAAGGCAAAAGGCGAGGTTTCCGGCGCTATCTCCTTCTCTCCCCAGAGCTAGTCGCGCAAAGCAAGCCGCTAAGCCGGCGACCGGCAAGAGAGCTACAACGAAGCATGCCGAACGGAGAAAATAGCAGCAGCTCATCTGTTCACACCTTGTTTCTGCCATGTGCTTGAACGCCAAGACGTTCGCGCTTCTGTGAGATGAAAGACGTCCTTCTGCATATGTGGTTGCTCACACCGGTGCACTTGTTAGTGTATCCATTCAGTCCTGGGCTGCGGGGCATTCAGAAGTGGCTCTGTGGAGACGTCTGCATAGAGGCAGCTGTCAGAACACGCACACTCGATTGTTCACCAAAACATATGCAGACGCGTCCTTAGCCTGTAGATTTGGACGCACAGAGTTCCCTGTGTTCGCAAGAGACAAGGGAATCGCGTCTGTGCGCACAGAAGCAATAGCGGACCGTTTCCCTCGGAGTGAACGCGAAAGAGCCGTCTATATACTCGCAGACACGGGAACGTGCCTCAATGCGGTCACAGAGGCAGCAGCTTTTGCACAGATGCTCCTGGTGATTCTGGCACTTTCCAGGCACACTCCTGAAAGTCGCGCACACTGCTGTTCACTCGCTAAACGACCTCTTGGGAAACACGTCTCCGGTCGACGGACCGCTCAGATTGCTTCTCGTGTAACTGTGAACTGTGTCAGCGCAGGGAATCCGTCTCTGTTGAGCAGATGTCAATCCTGCCTCGCTTTTGCTTTGTTGCCTCTACCAAGATGATTTCCCGTTTCTCTCTTCACTGGAGCAGGCAGACACAGCCAACGCACATCAAGTGTCAAGAGACACGCTCTGCTGAGCTCAACGCTTGTGCAGATGCACATGTGCGACGAAGTCAACACACGTGCTTGTGGAGAGAAAGAAAGGGACTCCCAGGCGTGTGGAGCGACGGGGAGAAAGAGCGGGCGCTGAGGAACACAGTTTCAAACAGACTGTCTCCACACAAACAGGCACCTGTCTGCAGGTATCCTAGATCTTGATTCTTGAACTTGAGGAAACACGCGTCTGAGCAAAACTCCCAAACGCTTCCAGGAAAGACACAGGCTCTCCCACAAGCACACAAGTGTTTGCCCTCAGCTATAGATCAGGGACAAGCCTGTGAAGAGCAACCAAAGAGCTCGTCCGTCTTTCCCTCAATAGATGGGAGTAGGCGCGCTTGCGGATGTGTGCGTGTGTGTGGCCACGCGTTTGCTTAGGCATCAGTGTGTGAAAAGGTAGGTGCTTTTCTCTAGCTGCGTGTGCGTGCACGTGGTGCTGGGTGCACATCCCTGGGTGCTCGTGGAAAGGTTTCTGCATGGTTTTCGCTGAGGAATCGTGTGTGTGCACATGGACAAAGAGAAGGCGCAGCAACCAGGTTCCAGCGCCGAAGAAGGCAAAAGGCGAGGTTTCCGGCGCTATCTCCTTCTCTCCCCAGAGCTAGTCGCGCAAAGCAAGCCGCTAAGCCGGCGACCGGCAAGAGAGCTACAACGAAGCATGCCGAACGGAGAAAATAGCAGCAGCTCATCTGTTCACACCTTGTTTCTGCCATGTGCTTGAACGCCAAGACGTTCGCGCTTCTGTGAGATGAAAGACGTCCTTCTGCATATGTGGTTGCTCACACCGGTGCACTTGTTAGTGTATCCATTCAGTCCTGGGCTGCGGGGCATTCAGAAGTGGCTCTGTGGAGACGTCTGCATAGAGGCAGCTGTCAGAACACGCACACTCGATTGTTCACCAAAACATATGCAGACGCGTCCTTAGCCTGTAGATTTGGATGCACAGAGTTCCCTGTGTTCGCAAGAGACAAGGGAATCGCGTCTGTGCGCACAGAAGCAATAGCGGACCGTTTCCCTCGGAGTGAACGCGAAAGAGCCGTCTATATACTCGCAGACACGGGAACGTGCCTCAATGCGGTCACAGAGGCAGCAGCTTTTGCACAGATGCTCCTGGTGATTCTGGCACTTTCCAGGCACACTCCTGAAAGTCGCGCACACTGCTGTTCACTCGCTAAACGACCTCTTGGGAAACACGTCTCCGGTCGACGGACCGCTCAGATTGCTTCTCGTGTAACTGTGAACTGTGTCAGCGCAGGGAATCCGTCTCTGTTGAGCAGATGTCAATCCTGCCTCGCTTTTGCTTTGTTGCCTCTACCAAGATGATTTCCCGTTTCTCTCTTCACTGGAGCAGGCAGACACAGCCAACGCACATCAAGTGTCAAGAGACACGCTCTGCTGAGCTCAACGCTTGTGCAGATGCACATGTGCGACGAAGTCAACACACGTGCTTGTGGAGAGCAAGAAAGGGACTCCCAGGCGTGTGGAGCGACGGGGAGAAAGAGCGGGCGCTGAGGAACACAGTTTCAAACAGACTGTCTCCACACAAACAGGCACCTGTCTGCAGGTATCCTAGATCTTGATTCTTGAACTTGAGGAAACACGCGTCTGAGCAAAACTCCCAAACGCTTCCAGGAAAGACACAGGCTCTCCCACAAGCACACAAGTGTTTGCCCTCAGCTATAGATCAGGGACAAGCCTGTGAAGAGATGCCCTGCTATTCTTTCGCCTTATGGCATCATGTGTTTCGTTCCTCTTGGAGATCGATTGTTAAACGTCTTTCCTCGGGCGACTGTGAAGCATTTGCCAGCGGAGGAGAAGTAGCACGGAGCAGCATTCAGTACTGCCTACGAGTGTCTTTGCTACCCTACTAGCGGAGCTCCAAGAACAGGCACACATCTTCAGGTACCTTCCAAATGTGGATTCCCCTGCAGCCCCGTAGGCGGGCGTGCAGTACGCCAACCGTCAACGGACGTTTTTCCCCTCAAGCCTGTCAGGACGTTGCTCGTCCGTCTTTCCCTCAATAGATGGGAGTAGGCGCGCTTGCGGATGTGTGCGTGTGTGTGGCCACGCGTTTGCTTAGGCATCAGTGTGTGAAAAGGTAGGTGCTTTTCTCTAGCTGCGTGTGCGTGCACGTGGTGCTGGGTGCACATCCCTGGGTGCTCGTGGAAAGGTTTCTGCATGGTTTTCGCTGAGGAATCGTGTGTGTGCACATGGACAAAGAGAAGGCGCAGCAACCAGGTTCCAGCGCCGAAGAAGGCAAAAGGCGAGGTTTCCGGCGCTATCTCCTTCTCTCCCCAGAGCTAGTCGCGCAAAGCAAGCCGCTAAGCCGGCGACCGGCAAGAGAGCTACAACGAAGCATGCCGAACGGAGAAAATAGCAGCAGCTCATCTGTTCACACCTTGTTTCTGCCATGTGCTTGAACGCCAAGACGTTCGCGCTTCTGTGAGATGAAAGACGTCCTTCTGCATATGTGGTTGCTCACACCGGTGCACTTGTTAGTGTATCCATTCAGTCCTGGGCTGCGGGGCATTCAGAAGTGGCTCTGTGGAGACGTCTGCATAGAGGCAGCTGTCAGAACACGCACACTCGATTGTTCACCAAAACATATGCAGACGCGTCCTTAGCCTGTAGATTTGGATGCACAGAGTTCCCTGTGTTCGCAAGAGACAAGGGAATCGCGTCTGTGCGCACAGAAGCAATAGCGGACCGTTTCCCTCGGAGTGAACGCGAAAGAGCCGTCTATATACTCGCAGACACGCGAACGTGCCTCAATGCGGTCACAGAGGCAGCAGCTTTTGCACAGATGCTCCTGGTGATTCTGGCACTTTCCAGGCACACTCCTGAAAGTCGCGCACACTGCTGTTCACTCGCTAAACGACCTCTTGGGAAACACGTCTCCGGTCGACGGACCGCTCAGATTGCTTCTCGTGTAACTGTGAACTGTGTCAGCGCAGGGAATCCGTCTCTGTTGAGCAGATGTCAATCCTGCCTCGCTTTTGCTTTGTTGCCTCTACCAAGATGATTTCCCGTTTCTCTCTTCACTGGAGCAGGCAGACACAGCCAACGCACATCAAGTGTCAAGAGACACGCTCTGCTGAGCTCAACGCTTGTGCAGATGCACATGTGCGACGAAGTCAACACACGTGCTTGTGGAGAGAAAGAAAGGGACTCCCAGGCGTGTGGAGCGACGGGGAGAAAGAGCGGGCGCTGAGGAACACAGTTTCAAACAGACTGTCTCCACACAAACAGGCACCTGTCTGCAGGTATCCTAGATCTTGATTCTTGAACTTGAGGAAACACGCGTCTGAGCAAAACTCCCAAACGCTTCCAGGAAAGACACAGGCTCTCCCACAAGCACACAAGTGTTTGCCCTCAGCTATAGATCAGGGACAAGCCTGTGAAGAGCAACCAAAGAGCTCGTCCGTCTTTCTCTCAATAGATGGGAGTAGGCGCGCTTGCGGATGTGTGCGTGTGTGTGGCCACACGTTTGCTTAGGCATCAGTGTGTGAAAAGGTAGGTGCTTTTCTCTAGCTGCGTGTGCGTGCACGTGGTGCTGGGTGCACATCCCTGGGTGCTCGTGGAAAGGTTTCTGCATGGTTTTCGCTGAGGAATCGTGTGTGTGCACATGGACAAAGAGAAGGCGCAGCAACCAGGTTCCAGCGCCGAAGAAGGCAAAAGGCGAGGTTTCCGGCGCTATCTCCTTCTCTCCCCAGAGCTAGTCGCGCAAAGCAAGCCGCTAAGCCGGCGACCGGCAAGAGAGCTACAACGAAGCATGCCGAACGGAGAAAATAGCAGCAGCTCATCTGTTCACACCTTGTTTCTGCCATGTGCTTGAACGCCAAGACGTTCGCGCTTCTGTGAGATGAAAGACGTCCTTCTGCATATGTGGTTGCTCACACCGGTGCACTTGTTAGTGTATCCATTCAGTCCTGGGCTGCGGGGCATTCAGAAGTGGCTCTGTGGAGACGTCTGCATAGAGGCAGCTGTCAGAACACGCACACTCGATTGTTCACCAAAACATATGCAGACGCGTCCTTAGCCTGTAGATTTGGATGCACAGAGTTCCCTGTGTTCGCAAGAGACAAGGGAATCGCGTCTGTGCGCACAGAAGCAATAGCGGACCGTTTCCCTCGGAGTGAACGCGAAAGAGCCGTCTATATACTCGCAGACACGCGAACGTGCCTCAATGCGGTCACAGAGGCAGCAGCTTTTGCACAGATGCTCCTGGTGATTCTGGCACTTTCCAGGCACACTCCTGAAAGTCGCGCACACTGCTGTTCACTCGCTAAACGACCTCTTGGGAAACACGTCTCCGGTCGACGGACCGCTCAGATTGCTTCTCGTGTAACTGTGAACTGTGTCAGCGCAGGGAATCCGTCTCTGTTGAGCAGATGTCAATCCTGCCTCGCTTTTGCTTTGTTGCCTCTACCAAGATGATTTCCCGTTTCTCTCTTCACTGGAGCAGGCAGACACAGCCAACGCACATCAAGTGTCAAGAGACACGCTCTGCTGAGCTCAACGCTTGTGCAGATGCACATGTGCGACGAAGTCAACACACGTGCTTGTGGAGAGAAAGAAAGGGACTCCCAGGCGTGTGGAGCGACGGGGAGAAAGAGCGGGCGCTGAGGAACACAGTTTCAAACAGACTGTCTCCACACAAACAGGCACCTGTCTGCAGGTATCCTAGATCTTGATTCTTGAACTTGAGGAAACACGCGTCTGAGCAAAACTCCCAAACGCTTCCAGGAAAGACACAGGCTCTCCCACAAGCACACAAGTGTTTGCCCTCAGCTATAGATCAGGGACAAGCCTGTGAAGAGCAACCAAAGAGCTCGTCCGTCTTTCTCTCAATAGATGGGAGTAGGCGCGCTTGCGGATGTGTGCGTGTGTGTGGCCACACGTTTGCTTAGGCATCAGTGTGTGAAAAGGTAGGTGCTTTTCTCTAGCTGCGTGTGCGTGCACGTGGTGCTGGGTGCACATCCCTGGGTGCTCGTGGAAAGGTTTCTGCATGGTTTTCGCTGAGGAATCGTGTGTGTGCACATGGACAAAGAGAAGGCGCAGCAACCAGGTTCCAGCGCCGAAGAAGGCAAAAGGCGAGGTTTCCGGCGCTATCTCCTTCTCTCCCCAGAGCTAGTCGCGCAAAGCAAGCCGCTAAGCCGGCGACCGGCAAGAGAGCTACAACGAAGCATGCCGAACGGAGAAAATAGCAGCAGCTCATCTGTTCACACCTTGTTTCTGCCATGTGCTTGAACGCCAAGACGTTCGCGCTTCTGTGAGATGAAAGACGTCCTTCTGCATATGTGGTTGCTCACACCGGTGCACTTGTTAGTGTATCCATTCAGTCCTGGGCTGCGGGGCATTCAGAAGTGGCTCTGTGGAGACGTCTGCATAGAGGCAGCTGTCAGAACACGCACACTCGATTGTTCACCAAAACATATGCAGACGCGTCCTTAGCCTGTAGATTTGGATGCACAGAGTTCCCTGTGTTCGCAAGAGACAAGGGAATCGCGTCTGTGCGCACAGAAGCAATAGCGGACCGTTTCCCTCGGAGTGAACGCGAAAGAGCCGTCTATATACTCGCAGACACGCGAACGTGCCTCAATGCGGTCACAGAGGCAGCAGCTTTTGCACAGATGCTCCTGGTGATTCTGGCACTTTCCAGGCACACTCCTGAAAGTCGCGCACACTGCTGTTCACTCGCTAAACGACCTCTTGGGAAACACGTCTCCGGTCGACGGACCGCTCAGATTGCTTCTCGTGTAACTGTGAACTGTGTCAGCGCAGGGAATCCGTCTCTGTTGAGCAGATGTCAATCCTGCCTCGCTTTTGCTTTGTTGCCTCTACCAAGATGATTTCCCGTTTCTCTCTTCACTGGAGCAGGCAGACACAGCCAACGCACATCAAGTGTCAAGAGACACGCTCTGCTGAGCTCAACGCTTGTGCAGATGCACATGTGCGACGAAGTCAACACACGTGCTTGTGGAGAGAAAGAAAGGGACTCCCAGGCGTGTGGAGCGACGGGGAGAAAGAGCGGGCGCTGAGGAACACAGTTTCAAACAGACTGTCTCCACACAAACAGGCACCTGTCTGCAGGTATCCTAGATCTTGATTCTTGAACTTGAGGAAACACGCGTCTGAGCAAAACTCCCAAACGCTTCCAGGAAAGACACAGGCTCTCCCACAAGCACACAAGTGTTTGCCCTCAGCTATAGATCAGGGACAAGCCTGTGAAGAGCAACCAAAGAGCTCGTCCGTCTTTCCCTCAATAGATGGGAGTAGGCGCGCTTGCGGATGTGTGCGTGTGTGTGGCCACGCGTTTGCTTAGGCATCAGTGTGTGAAAAGGTAGGTGCTTTTCTCTAGCTGCGTGTGCGTGCACGTGGTGCTGGGTGCACATCCCTGGGTGCTCGTGGAAAGGTTTCTGCATGGTTTTCGCTGAGGAATCGTGTGTGTGCACATGGACAAAGAGAAGGCGCAGCAACCAGGTTCCAGCGCCGAAGAAGGCAAAAGGCGAGGTTTCCGGCGCTATCTCCTTCTCTCCCCAGAGCTAGTCGCGCAAAGCAAGCCGCTAAGCCGGCGACCGGCAAGAGAGCTACAACGAAGCATGCCGAACGGAGAAAATAGCAGCAGCTCATCTGTTCACACCTTGTTTCTGCCATGTGCTTGAACGCCAAGACGTTCGCGCTTCTGTGAGATGAAAGACGTCCTTCTGCATATGTGGTTGCTCACACCGGTGCACTTGTTAGTGTATCCATTCAGTCCTGGGCTGCGGGGCATTCAGAAGTGGCTCTGTGGAGACGTCTGCATAGAGGCAGCTGTCAGAACACGCACACTCGATTGTTCACCAAAACATATGCAGACGCGTCCTTAGCCTGTAGATTTGGATGCACAGAGTTCCCTGTGTTCGCAAGAGACAAGGGAATCGCGTCTGTGCGCACAGAAGCAATAGCGGACCGTTTCCCTCGGAGTGAACGCGAAAGAGCCGTCTATATACTCGCAGACACGCGAACGTGCCTCAATGCGGTCACAGAGGCAGCAGCTTTTGCACAGATGCTCCTGGTGATTCTGGCACTTTCCAGGCACACTCCTGAAAGTCGCGCACACTGCTGTTCACTCGCTAAACGACCTCTTGGGAAACACGTCTCCGGTCGACGGACCGCTCAGATTGCTTCTCGTGTAACTGTGAACTGTGTCAGCGCAGGGAATCCGTCTCTGTTGAGCAGATGTCAATCCTGCCTCGCTTTTGCTTTGTTGCCTCTACCAAGATGATTTCCCGTTTCTCTCTTCACTGGAGCAGGCAGACACAGCCAACGCACATCAAGTGTCAAGAGACACGCTCTGCTGAGCTCAACGCTTGTGCAGATGCACATGTGCGACGAAGTCAACACACGTGCTTGTGGAGAGAAAGAAAGGGACTCCCAGGCGTGTGGAGCGACGGGGAGAAAGAGCGGGCGCTGAGGAACACAGTTTCAAACAGACTGTCTCCACACAAACAGGCACCTGTCTGCAGGTATCCTAGATCTTGATTCTTGAACTTGAGGAAACACGCGTCTGAGCAAAACTCCCAAACGCTTCCAGGAAAGACACAGGCTCTCCCACAAGCACACAAGTGTTTGCCCTCAGCTATAGATCAGGGACAAGCCTGTGAAGAGATGCCCTGCTATTCTTTCGCCTTATGGCATCATGTGTTTCGTTCCTCTTGGAGATCGATTGTTAAACGTCTTTCCTAGGGCGACTGTGAAGCATTTGCCAGCGGAGGAGAAGTAGCACGGAGCAGCATTCAGTACTGCCTACGAGTGTCTTTGCTACCCTACTAGCGGAGCTCCAAGAACAGGCACACATCTTCAGGTACCTTCCAAATGTGGATTCCCCTGCAGCCCCGTAGGCGGGCGTGCAGTACGCCAACCGTCAACGGACGTTTTTCCCCTCAAGCCTGTCAGGACGTTGCTCGTCCGTCTTTCCCTCAATAGATGGGAGTAGGCGCGCTTGCGGATGTGTGCGTGTGTGTGGCCACGCGTTTGCTTAGGCTTCAGTGTGTGAAAAGGTAGGTGCTTTTCTCTAGCTGCGTGTGCGTGCACGTGGTGCTGGGTGCACATCCCTGGGTGCTCGTGGAAAGGTTTCTGCATGGTTTTCGCTGAGGAATCGTGTGTGTGCACATGGACAAAGAGAAGGCGCAGCAACCAGGTTCCAGCGCCGAAGAAGGCAAAAGGCGAGGTTTCCGGCGCTATCTCCTTCTCTCCCCAGAGCTAGTCGCGCAAAGCAAGCCGCTAAGCCGGCGACCGGCAAGAGAGCTACAACGAAGCATGCCGAACGGAGAAAATAGCAGCAGCTCATCTGTTCACACCTTGTTTCTGCCATGTGCTTGAACGCCAAGACGTTCGCGCTTCTGTGAGATGAAAGACGTCCTTCTGCATATGTGGTTGCTCACACCGGTGCACTTGTTAGTGTATCCATTCAGTCCTGGGCTGCGGGGCATTCAGAAGTGGCTCTGTGGAGACGTCTGCATAGAGGCAGCTGTCAGAACACGCACACTCGATTGTTCACCAAAACATATGCAGACGCGTCCTTAGCCTGTAGATTTGGATGCACAGAGTTCCCTGTGTTCGCAAGAGACAAGGGAATCGCGTCTGTGCGCACAGAAGCAATAGCGGACCGTTTCCCTCGGAGTGAACGCGAAAGAGCCGTCTATATACTCGCAGACACGCGAACGTGCCTCAATGCGGTCACAGAGGCAGCAGCTTTTGCACAGATGCTCCTGGTGATTCTGGCACTTTCCAGGCACACTCCTGAAAGTCGCGCACACTGCTGTTCACTCGCTAAACGACCTCTTGGGAAACACGTCTCCGGTCGACGGACCGCTCAGATTGCTTCTCGTGTAACTGTGAACTGTGTCAGCGCAGGGAATCCGTCTCTGTTGAGCAGATGTCAATCCTGCCTCGCTTTTGCTTTGTTGCCTCTACCAAGATGATTTCCCGTTTCTCTCTTCACTGGAGCAGGCAGACACAGCCAACGCACATCAAGTGTCAAGAGACACGCTCTGCTGAGCTCAACGCTTGTGCAGATGCACATGTGCGACGAAGTCAACACACGTGCTTGTGGAGAGAAAGAAAGGGACTCCCAGGCGTGTGGAGCGACGGGGAGAAAGAGCGGGCGCTGAGGAACACAGTTTCAAACAGACTGTCTCCACACAAACAGGCACCTGTCTGCAGGTATCCTAGATCTTGATTCTTGAACTTGAGGAAACACGCGTCTGAGCAAAACTCCCAAACGCTTCCAGGAAAGACACAGGCTCTCCCACAAGCACACAAGTGTTTGCCCTCAGCTATAGATCAGGGACAAGCCTGTGAAGAGCAACCAAAGAGCTCGTCCGTCTTTCCCTCAATAGATGGGAGTAGGCGCGCTTGCGGATGTGTGCGTGTGTGTGGCCACGCGTTTGCTTAGGCATCAGTGTGTGAAAAGGTAGGTGCTTTTCTCTAGCTGCGTGTGCGTGCACGTGGTGCTGGGTGCACATCCCTGGGTGCTCGTGGAAAGGTTTCTGCATGGTTTTCGCTGAGGAATCGTGTGTGTGCACATGGACAAAGAGAAGGCGCAGCAACCAGGTTCCAGCGCCGAAGAAGGCAAAAGGCGAGGTTTCCGGCGCTATCTCCTTCTCTCCCCAGAGCTAGTCGCGCAAAGCAAGCCGCTAAGCCGGCGACCGGCAAGAGAGCTACAACGAAGCATGCCGAACGGAGAAAATAGCAGCAGCTCATCTGTTCACACCTTGTTTCTGCCATGTGCTTGAACGCCAAGACGTTCGCGCTTCTGTGAGATGAAAGACGTCCTTCTGCATATGTGGTTGCTCACACCGGTGCACTTGTTAGTGTATCCATTCAGTCCTGGGCTGCGGGGCATTCAGAAGTGGCTCTGTGGAGACGTCTGCATAGAGGCAGCTGTCAGAACACGCACACTCGATTGTTCACCAAAACATATGCAGACGCGTCCTTAGCCTGTAGATTTGGATGCACAGAGTTCCCTGTGTTCGCAAGAGACAAGGGAATCGCGTCTGTGCGCACAGAAGCAATAGCGGACCGTTTCCCTCGGAGTGAACGCGAAAGAGCCGTCTATATACTCGCAGACACGCGAACGTGCCTCAATGCGGTCACAGAGGCAGCAGCTTTTGCACAGATGCTCCTGGTGATTCTGGCACTTTCCAGGCACACTCCTGAAAGTCGCGCACACTGCTGTTCACTCGCTAAACGACCTCTTGGGAAACACGTCTCCGGTCGACGGACCGCTCAGATTGCTTCTCGTGTAACTGTGAACTGTGTCAGCGCAGGGAATCCGTCTCTGTTGAGCAGATGTCAATCCTGCCTCGCTTTTGCTTTGTTGCCTCTACCAAGATGATTTCCCGTTTCTCTCTTCACTGGAGCAGGCAGACACAGCCAACGCACATCAAGTGTCAAGAGACACGCTCTGCTGAGCTCAACGCTTGTGCAGATGCACATGTGCGACGAAGTCAACACACGTGCTTGTGGAGAGAAAGAAAGGGACTCCCAGGCGTGTGGAGCGACGGGGAGAAAGAGCGGGCGCTGAGGAACACAGTTTCAAACAGACTGTCTCCACACAAACAGGCACCTGTCTGCAGGTATCCTAGATCTTGATTCTTGAACTTGAGGAAACACGCGTCTGAGCAAAACTCCCAAACGCTTCCAGGAAAGACACAGGCTCTCCCACAAGCACACAAGTGTTTGCCCTCAGCTATAGATCAGGGACAAGCCTGTGAAGAGCAACCAAAGAGCTCGTCCGTCTTTCCCTCAATAGATGGGAGTAGGCGCGCTTGCGGATGTGTGCGTGTGTGTGGCCACGCGTTTGCTTAGGCATCAGTGTGTGAAAAGGTAGGTGCTTTTCTCTAGCTGCGTGTGCGTGCACGTGGTGCTGGGTGCACATCCCTGGGTGCTCGTGGAAAGGTTTCTGCATGGTTTTCGCTGAGGAATCGTGTGTGTGCACATGGACAAAGAGAAGGCGCAGCAACCAGGTTCCAGCGCCGAAGAAGGCAAAAGGCGAGGTTTCCGGCGCTATCTCCTTCTCTCCCCAGAGCTAGTCGCGCAAAGCAAGCCGCTAAGCCGGCGACCGGCAAGAGAGCTACAACGAAGCATGCCGAACGGAGAAAATAGCAGCAGCTCATCTGTTCACACCTTGTTTCTGCCATGTGCTTGAACGCCAAGACGTTCGCGCTTCTGTGAGATGAAAGACGTCCTTCTGCATATGTGGTTGCTCACACCGGTGCACTTGTTAGTGTATCCATTCAGTCCTGGGCTGCGGGGCATTCAGAAGTGGCTCTGTGGAGACGTCTGCATAGAGGCAGCTGTCAGAACACGCACACTCGATTGTTCACCAAAACATATGCAGACGCGTCCTTAGCCTGTAGATTTGGATGCACAGAGTTCCCTGTGTTCGCAAGAGACAAGGGAATCGCGTCTGTGCGCACAGAAGCAATAGCGGACCGTTTCCCTCGGAGTGAACGCGAAAGAGCCGTCTATATACTCGCAGACACGCGAACGTGCCTCAATGCGGTCACAGAGGCAGCAGCTTTTGCACAGATGCTCCTGGTGATTCTGGCACTTTCCAGGCACACTCCTGAAAGTCGCGCACACTGCTGTTCACTCGCTAAACGACCTCTTGGGAAACACGTCTCCGGTCGACGGACCGCTCAGATTGCTTCTCGTGTAACTGTGAACTGTGTCAGCGCAGGGAATCCGTCTCTGTTGAGCAGATGTCAATCCTGCCTCGCTTTTGCTTTGTTGCCTCTACCAAGATGATTTCCCGTTTCTCTCTTCACTGGAGCAGGCAGACACAGCCAACGCACATCAAGTGTCAAGAGACACGCTCTGCTGAGCTCAACGCTTGTGCAGATGCACATGTGCGACGAAGTCAACACACGTGCTTGTGGAGAGAAAGAAAGGGACTCCCAGGCGTGTGGAGCGACGGGGAGAAAGAGCGGGCGCTGAGGAACACAGTTTCAAACAGACTGTCTCCACACAAACAGGCACCTGTCTGCAGGTATCCTAGATCTTGATTCTTGAACTTGAGGAAACACGCGTCTGAGCAAAACTCCCAAACGCTTCCAGGAAAGACACAGGCTCTCCCACAAGCACACAAGTGTTTGCCCTCAGCTATAGATCAGGGACAAGCCTGTGAAGAGCAACCAAAGAGCTCGTCCGTCTTTCCCTCAATAGATGGGAGTAGGCGCGCTTGCGGATGTGTGCGTGTGTGTGGCCACGCGTTTGCTTAGGCATCAGTGTGTGAAAAGGTAGGTGCTTTTCTCTAGCTGCGTGTGCGTGCACGTGGTGCTGGGTGCACATCCCTGGGTGCTCGTGGAAAGGTTTCTGCATGGTTTTCGCTGAGGAATCGTGTGTGTGCACATGGACAAAGAGAAGGCGCAGCAACCAGGTTCCAGCGCCGAAGAAGGCAAAAGGCGAGGTTTCCGGCGCTATCTCCTTCTCTCCCCAGAGCTAGTCGCGCAAAGCAAGCCGCTAAGCCGGCGACCGGCAAGAGAGCTACAACGAAGCATGCCGAACGGAGAAAATAGCAGCAGCTCATCTGTTCACACCTTGTTTCTGCCATGTGCTTGAACGCCAAGACGTTCGCGCTTCTGTGAGATGAAAGACGTCCTTCTGCATATGTGGTTGCTCACACCGGTGCACTTGTTAGTGTATCCATTCAGTCCTGGGCTGCGGGGCATTCAGAAGTGGCTCTGTGGAGACGTCTGCATAGAGGCAGCTGTCAGAACACGCACACTCGATTGTTCACCAAAACATATGCAGACGCGTCCTTAGCCTGTAGATTTGGATGCACAGAGTTCCCTGTGTTCGCAAGAGACAAGGGAATCGCGTCTGTGCGCACAGAAGCAATAGCGGACCGTTTCCCTCGGAGTGAACGCGAAAGAGCCGTCTATATACTCGCAGACACGCGAACGTGCCTCAATGCGGTCACAGAGGCAGCAGCTTTTGCACAGATGCTCCTGGTGATTCTGGCACTTTCCAGGCACACTCCTGAAAGTCGCGCACACTGCTGTTCACTCGCTAAACGACCTCTTGGGAAACACGTCTCCGGTCGACGGACCGCTCAGATTGCTTCTCGTGTAACTGTGAACTGTGTCAGCGCAGGGAATCCGTCTCTGTTGAGCAGATGTCAATCCTGCCTCGCTTTTGCTTTGTTGCCTCTACCAAGATGATTTCCCGTTTCTCTGTTCACTGGAGCAGGCAGACACAGCCAACGCACATCAAGTGTCAAGAGACACGCTCTGCTGAGCTCAACGCTTGTGCAGATGCACATGTGCGACGAAGTCAACACACGTGCTTGTGGAGAGAAAGAAAGGGACTCCCAGGCGTGTGGAGCGACGGGGAGAAAGAGCGGGCGCTGAGGAACACAGTTTCAAACAGACTGTCTCCACACAAACAGGCACCTGTCTGCAGGTATCCTAGATCTTGATTCTTGAACTTGAGGAAACACGCGTCTGAGCAAAACTCCCAAACGCTTCCAGGAAAGACACAGGCTCTCCCACAAGCACACAAGTGTTTGCCCTCAGCTATAGATCAGGGACAAGCCTGTGAAGAGCAACCAAAGAGCTCGTCCGTCTTTCTCTCAATAGATGGGAGTAGGCGCGCTTGCGGATGTGTGCGTGTGTGTGGCCACGCGTTTGCTTAGGCATCAGTGTGTGAAAAGGTAGGTGCTTTTCTCTAGCTGCGTGTGCGTGCACGTGGTGCTGGGTGCACATCCCTGGGTGCTCGTGGAAAGGTTTCTGCATGGTTTTCGCTGAGGAATCGTGTGTGTGCACATGGACAAAGAGAAGGCGCAGCAACCAGGTTCCAGCGCCGAAGAAGGCAAAAGGCGAGGTTTCCGGCGCTATCTCCTTCTCTCCCCAGAGCTAGTCGCGCAAAGCAAGCCGCTAAGCCGGCGACCGGCAAGAGAGCTACAACGAAGCATGCCGAACGGAGAAAATAGCAGCAGCTCATCTGTTCACACCTTGTTTCTGCCATGTGCTTGAACGCCAAGACGTTCGCGCTTCTGTGAGATGAAAGACGTCCTTCTGCATATGTGGTTGCTCACACCGGTGCACTTGTTAGTGTATCCATTCAGTCCTGGGCTGCGGGGCATTCAGAAGTGGCTCTGTGGAGACGTCTGCATAGAGGCAGCTGTCAGAACACGCACACTCGATTGTTCACCAAAACATATGCAGACGCGTCCTTAGCCTGTAGATTTGGATGCACAGAGTTCCCTGTGTTCGCAAGAGACAAGGGAATCGCGTCTGTGCGCACAGAAGCAATAGCGGACCGTTTCCCTCGGAGTGAACGCGAAAGAGCCGTCTATATACTCGCAGACACGCGAACGTGCCTCAATGCGGTCACAGAGGCAGCAGCTTTTGCACAGATGCTCCTGGTGATTCTGGCACTTTCCAGGCACACTCCTGAAAGTCGCGCACACTGCTGTTCACTCGCTAAACGACCTCTTGGGAAACACGTCTCCGGTCGACGGACCGCTCAGATTGCTTCTCGTGTAACTGTGAACTGTGTCAGCGCAGGGAATCCGTCTCTGTTGAGCAGATGTCAATCCTGCCTCGCTTTTGCTTTGTTGCCTCTACCAAGATGATTTCCCGTTTCTCTCTTCACTGGAGCAGGCAGACACAGCCAACGCACATCAAGTGTCAAGAGACACGCTCTGCTGAGCTCAACGCTTGTGCAGATGCACATGTGCGACGAAGTCAACACACGTGCTTGTGGAGAGAAAGAAAGGGACTCCCAGGCGTGTGGAGCGACGGGGAGAAAGAGCGGGCGCTGAGGAACACAGTTTCAAACAGACTGTCTCCACACAAACAGGCACCTGTCTGCAGGTATCCTAGATCTTGATTCTTGAACTTGAGGAAACACGCGTCTGAGCAAAACTCCCAAACGCTTCCAGGAAAGACACAGGCTCTCCCACAAGCACACAAGTGTTTGCCCTCAGCTATAGATCAGGGACAAGCCTGTGAAGAGCAACCAAAGAGCTCGTCCGTCTTTCTCTCAATAGATGGGAGTAGGCGCGCTTGCGGATGTGTGCGTGTGTGTGGCCACACGTTTGCTTAGGCATCAGTGTGTGAAAAGGTAGGTGCTTTTCTCTAGCTGCGTGTGCGTGCACGTGGTGCTGGGTGCACATCCCTGGGTGCTCGTGGAAAGGTTTCTGCATGGTTTTCGCTGAGGAATCGTGTGTGTGCACATGGACAAAGAGAAGGCGCAGCAACCAGGTTCCAGCGCCGAAGAAGGCAAAAGGCGAGGTTTCCGGCGCTATCTCCTTCTCTCCCCAGAGCTAGTCGCGCAAAGCAAGCCGCTAAGCCGGCGACCGGCAAGAGAGCTACAACGAAGCATGCCGAACGGAGAAAATAGCAGCAGCTCATCTGTTCACACCTTGTTTCTGCCATGTGCTTGAACGCCAAGACGTTCGCGCTTCTGTGAGATGAAAGACGTCCTTCTGCATATGTGGTTGCTCACACCGGTGCACTTGTTAGTGTATCCATTCAGTCCTGGGCTGCGGGGCATTCAGAAGTGGCTCTGTGGAGACGTCTGCATAGAGGCAGCTGTCAGAACACGCACACTCGATTGTTCACCAAAACATATGCAGACGCGTCCTTAGCCTGTAGATTTGGATGCACAGAGTTCCCTGTGTTCGCAAGAGACAAGGGAATCGCGTCTGTGCGCACAGAAGCAATAGCGGACCGTTTCCCTCGGAGTGAACGCGAAAGAGCCGTCTATATACTCGCAGACACGCGAACGTGCCTCAATGCGGTCACAGAGGCAGCAGCTTTTGCACAGATGCTCCTGGTGATTCTGGCACTTTCCAGGCACACTCCTGAAAGTCGCGCACACTGCTGTTCACTCGCTAAACGACCTCTTGGGAAACACGTCTCCGGTCGACGGACCGCTCAGATTGCTTCTCGTGTAACTGTGAACTGTGTCAGCGCAGGGAATCCGTCTCTGTTGAGCAGATGTCAATCCTGCCTCGCTTTTGCTTTGTTGCCTCTACCAAGATGATTTCCCGTTTCTCTCTTCACTGGAGCAGGCAGACACAGCCAACGCACATCAAGTGTCAAGAGACACGCTCTGCTGAGCTCAACGCTTGTGCAGATGCACATGTGCGACGAAGTCAACACACGTGCTTGTGGAGAGAAAGAAAGGGACTCCCAGGCGTGTGGAGCGACGGGGAGAAAGAGCGGGCGCTGAGGAACACAGTTTCAAACAGACTGTCTCCACACAAACAGGCACCTGTCTGCAGGTATCCTAGATCTTGATTCTTGAACTTGAGGAAACACGCGTCTGAGCAAAACTCCCAAACGCTTCCAGGAAAGACACAGGCTCTCCCACAAGCACACAAGTGTTTGCCCTCAGCTATAGATCAGGGACAAGCCTGTGAAGAGCAACCAAAGAGCTCGTCCGTCTTTCCCTCAATAGATGGGAGTAGGCGCGCTTGCGGATGTGTGCGTGTGTGTGGCCACGCGTTTGCTTAGGCATCAGTGTGTGAAAAGGTAGGTGCTTTTCTCTAGCTGCGTGTGCGTGCACGTGGTGCTGGGTGCACATCCCTGGGTGCTCGTGGAAAGGTTTCTGCATGGTTTTCGCTGAGGAATCGTGTGTGTGCACATGGACAAAGAGAAGGCGCAGCAACCAGGTTCCAGCGCCGAAGAAGGCAAAAGGCGAGGTTTCCGGCGCTATCTCCTTCTCTCCCCAGAGCTAGTCGCGCAAAGCAAGCCGCTAAGCCGGCGACCGGCAAGAGAGCTACAACGAAGCATGCCGAACGGAGAAAATAGCAGCAGCTCATCTGTTCACACCTTGTTTCTGCCATGTGCTTGAACGCCAAGACGTTCGCGCTTCTGTGAGATGAAAGACGTCCTTCTGCATATGTGGTTGCTCACACCGGTGCACTTGTTAGTGTATCCATTCAGTCCTGGGCTGCGGGGCATTCAGAAGTGGCTCTGTGGAGACGTCTGCATAGAGGCAGCTGTCAGAACACGCACACTCGATTGTTCACCAAAACATATGCAGACGCGTCCTTAGCCTGTAGATTTGGATGCACAGAGTTCCCTGTGTTCGCAAGAGACAAGGGAATCGCGTCTGTGCGCACAGAAGCAATAGCGGACCGTTTCCCTCGGAGTGAACGCGAAAGAGCCGTCTATATACTCGCAGACACGCGAACGTGCCTCAATGCGGTCACAGAGGCAGCAGCTTTTGCACAGATGCTCCTGGTGATTCTGGCACTTTCCAGGCACACTCCTGAAAGTCGCGCACACTGCTGTTCACTCGCTAAACGACCTCTTGGGAAACACGTCTCCGGTCGACGGACCGCTCAGATTGCTTCTCGTGTAACTGTGAACTGTGTCAGCGCAGGGAATCCGTCTCTGTTGAGCAGATGTCAATCCTGCCTCGCTTTTGCTTTGTTGCCTCTACCAAGATGATTTCCCGTTTCTCTCTTCACTGGAGCAGGCAGACACAGCCAACGCACATCAAGTGTCAAGAGACACGCTCTGCTGAGCTCAACGCTTGTGCAGATGCACATGTGCGACGAAGTCAACACACGTGCTTGTGGAGAGAAAGAAAGGGACTCCCAGGCGTGTGGAGCGACGGGGAGAAAGAGCGGGCGCTGAGGAACACAGTTTCAAACAGACTGTCTCCACACAAACAGGCACCTGTCTGCAGGTATCCTAGATCTTGATTCTTGAACTTGAGGAAACACGCGTCTGAGCAAAACTCCCAAACGCTTCCAGGAAAGACACAGGCTCTCCCACAAGCACACAAGTGTTTGCCCTCAGCTATAGATCAGGGACAAGCCTGTGAAGAGCAACCAAAGAGCTCGTCCGTCTTTCCCTCAATAGATGGGAGTAGGCGCGCTTGCGGATGTGTGCGTGTGTGTGGCCACGCGTTTGCTTAGGCATCAGTGTGTGAAAAGGTAGGTGCTTTTCTCTAGCTGCGTGTGCGTGCACGTGGTGCTGGGTGCACATCCCTGGGTGCTCGTGGAAAGGTTTCTGCATGGTTTTCGCTGAGGAATCGTGTGTGTGCACATGGACAAAGAGAAGGCGCAGCAACCAGGTTCCAGCGCCGAAGAAGGCAAAAGGCGAGGTTTCCGGCGCTATCTCCTTCTCTCCCCAGAGCTAGTCGCGCAAAGCAAGCCGCTAAGCCGGCGACCGGCAAGAGAGCTACAACGAAGCATGCCGAACGGAGAAAATAGCAGCAGCTCATCTGTTCACACCTTGTTTCTGCCATGTGCTTGAACGCCAAGACGTTCGCGCTTCTGTGAGATGAAAGACGTCCTTCTGCATATGTGGTTGCTCACACCGGTGCACTTGTTAGTGTATCCATTCAGTCCTGGGCTGCGGGGCATTCAGAAGTGGCTCTGTGGAGACGTCTGCATAGAGGCAGCTGTCAGAACACGCACACTCGATTGTTCACCAAAACATATGCAGACGCGTCCTTAGCCTGTAGATTTGGATGCACAGAGTTCCCTGTGTTCGCAAGAGACAAGGGAATCGCGTCTGTGCGCACAGAAGCAATAGCGGACCGTTTCCCTCGGAGTGAACGCGAAAGAGCCGTCTATATACTCGCAGACACGCGAACGTGCCTCAATGCGGTCACAGAGGCAGCAGCTTTTGCACAGATGCTCCTGGTGATTCTGGCACTTTCCAGGCACACTCCTGAAAGTCGCGCACACTGCTGTTCACTCGCTAAACGACCTCTTGGGAAACACGTCTCCGGTCGACGGACCGCTCAGATTGCTTCTCGTGTAACTGTGAACTGTGTCAGCGCAGGGAATCCGTCTCTGTTGAGCAGATGTCAATCCTGCCTCGCTTTTGCTTTGTTGCCTCTACCAAGATGATTTCCCGTTTCTCTCTTCACTGGAGCATGCAGACACAGCCAACGCACATCAAGTGTCAAGAGACACGCTCTGCTGAGCTCAACGCTTGTGCAGATGCACATGTGCGACGAAGTCAACACACGTGCTTGTGGAGAGAAAGAAAGGGACTCCCAGGCGTGTGGAGCGACGGGGAGAAAGAGCGGGCGCTGAGGAACACAGTTTCAAACAGACTGTCTCCACACAAACAGGCACCTGTCTGCAGGTATCCTAGATCTTGATTCTTGAACTTGAGGAAACACGCGTCTGAGCAAAACTCCCAAACGCTTCCAGGAAAGACACAGGCTCTCCCACAAGCACACAAGTGTTTGCCCTCAGCTATAGATCAGGGACAAGCCTGTGAAGAGCAACCAAAGAGCTCGTCCGTCTTTCTCTCAATAGATGGGAGTAGGCGCGCTTGCGGATGTGTGCGTGTGTGTGGCCACGCGTTTGCTTAGGCATCAGTGTGTGAAAAGGTAGGTGCTTTTCTCTAGCTGCGTGTGCGTGCACGTGGTGCTGGGTGCACATCCCTGGGTGCTCGTGGAAAGGTTTCTGCATGGTTTTCGCTGAGGAATCGTGTGTGTGCACATGGACAAAGAGAAGGCGCAGCAACCAGGTTCCAGCGCCGAAGAAGGCAAAAGGCGAGGTTTCCGGCGCTATCTCCTTCTCTCCCCAGAGCTAGTCGCGCAAAGCAAGCCGCTAAGCCGGCGACCGGCAAGAGAGCTACAACGAAGCATGCCGAACGGAGAAAATAGCAGCAGCTCATCTGTTCACACCTTGTTTCTGCCATGTGCTTGAACGCCAAGACGTTCGCGCTTCTGTGAGATGAAAGACGTCCTTCTGCATATGTGGTTGCTCACACCGGTGCACTTGTTAGTGTATCCATTCAGTCCTGGGCTGCGGGGCATTCAGAAGTGGCTCTGTGGAGACGTCTGCATAGAGGCAGCTGTCAGAACACGCACACTCGATTGTTCACCAAAACATATGCAGACGCGTCCTTAGCCTGTAGATTTGGATGCACAGAGTTCCCTGTGTTCGCAAGAGACAAGGGAATCGCGTCTGTGCGCACAGAAGCAATAGCGGACCGTTTCCCTCGGAGTGAACGCGAAAGAGCCGTCTATATACTCGCAGACACGCGAACGTGCCTCAATGCGGTCACAGAGGCAGCAGCTTTTGCACAGATGCTCCTGGTGATTCTGGCACTTTCCAGGCACACTCCTGAAAGTCGCGCACACTGCTGTTCACTCGCTAAACGACCTCTTGGGAAACACGTCTCCGGTCGACGGACCGCTCAGATTGCTTCTCGTGTAACTGTGAACTGTGTCAGCGCAGGGAATCCGTCTCTGTTGAGCAGATGTCAATCCTGCCTCGCTTTTGCTTTGTTGCCTCTACCAAGATGATTTCCCGTTTCTCTCTTCACTGGAGCAGGCAGACACAGCCAACGCACATCAAGTGTCAAGAGACACGCTCTGCTGAGCTCAACGCTTGTGCAGATGCACATGTGCGACGAAGTCAACACACGTGCTTGTGGAGAGAAAGAAAGGGACTCCCAGGCGTGTGGAGCGACGGGGAGAAAGAGCGGGCGCTGAGGAACACAGTTTCAAACAGACTGTCTCCACACAAACAGGCACCTGTCTGCAGGTATCCTAGATCTTGATTCTTGAACTTGAGGAAACACGCGTCTGAGCAAAACTCCCAAACGCTTCCAGGAAAGACACAGGCTCTCCCACAAGCACACAAGTGTTTGCCCTCAGCTATAGATCAGGGACAAGCCTGTGAAGAGCAACCAAAGAGCTCGTCCGTCTTTCCCTCAATAGATGGGAGTAGGCGCGCTTGCGGATGTGTGCGTGTGTGTGGCCACGCGTTTGCTTAGGCATCAGTGTGTGAAAAGGTAGGTGCTTTTCTCTAGCTGCGTGTGCGTGCACGTGGTGCTGGGTGCACATCCCTGGGTGCTCGTGGAAAGGTTTCTGCATGGTTTTCGCTGAGGAATCGTGTGTGTGCACATGGACAAAGAGAAGGCGCAGCAACCAGGTTCCAGCGCCGAAGAAGGCAAAAGGCGAGGTTTCCGGCGCTATCTCCTTCTCTCCCCAGAGCTAGTCGCGCAAAGCAAGCCGCTAAGCCGGCGACCGGCAAGAGAGCTACAACGAAGCATGCCGAACGGAGAAAATAGCAGCAGCTCATCTGTTCACACCTTGTTTCTGCCATGTGCTTGAACGCCAAGACGTTCGCGCTTCTGTGAGATGAAAGACGTCCTTCTGCATATGTGGTTGCTCACACCGGTGCACTTGTTAGTGTATCCATTCAGTCCTGGGCTGCGGGGCATTCAGAAGTGGCTCTGTGGAGACGTCTGCATAGAGGCAGCTGTCAGAACACGCACACTCGATTGTTCACCAAAACATATGCAGACGCGTCCTTAGCCTGTAGATTTGGATGCACAGAGTTCCCTGTGTTCGCAAGAGACAAGGGAATCGCGTCTGTGCGCACAGAAGCAATAGCGGACCGTTTCCCTCGGAGTGAACGCGAAAGAGCCGTCTATATACTCGCAGACACGCGAACGTGCCTCAATGCGGTCACAGAGGCAGCAGCTTTTGCACAGATGCTCCTGGTGATTCTGGCACTTTCCAGGCACACTCCTGAAAGTCGCGCACACTGCTGTTCACTCGCTAAACGACCTCTTGGGAAACACGTCTCCGGTCGACGGACCGCTCAGATTGCTTCTCGTGTAACTGTGAACTGTGTCAGCGCAGGGAATCCGTCTCTGTTGAGCAGATGTCAATCCTGCCTCGCTTTTGCTTTGTTGCCTCTACCAAGATGATTTCCCGTTTCTCTCTTCACTGGAGCAGGCAGACACAGCCAACGCACATCAAGTGTCAAGAGACACGCTCTGCTGAGCTCAACGCTTGTGCAGATGCACATGTGCGACGAAGTCAACACACGTGCTTGTGGAGAGAAAGAAAGGGACTCCCAGGCGTGTGGAGCGACGGGGAGAAAGAGCGGGCGCTGAGGAACACAGTTTCAAACAGACTGTCTCCACACAAACAGGCACCTGTCTGCAGGTATCCTAGATCTTGATTCTTGAACTTGAGGAAACACGCGTCTGAGCAAAACTCCCAAACGCTTCCAGGAAAGACACAGGCTCTCCCACAAGCACACAAGTGTTTGCCCTCAGCTATAGATCAGGGACAAGCCTGTGAAGAGCAACCAAAGAGCTCGTCCGTCTTTCCCTCAATAGATGGGAGTAGGCGCGCTTGCGGATGTGTGCGTGTGTGTGGCCACGCGTTTGCTTAGGCATCAGTGTGTGAAAAGGTAGGTGCTTTTCTCTAGCTGCGTGTGCGTGCACGTGGTGCTGGGTGCACATCCCTGGGTGCTCGTGGAAAGGTTTCTGCATGGTTTTCGCTGAGGAATCGTGTGTGTGCACATGGACAAAGAGAAGGCGCAGCAACCAGGTTCCAGCGCCGAAGAAGGCAAAAGGCGAGGTTTCCGGCGCTATCTCCTTCTCTCCCCAGAGCTAGTCGCGCAAAGCAAGCCGCTAAGCCGGCGACCGGCAAGAGAGCTACAACGAAGCATGCCGAACGGAGAAAATAGCAGCAGCTCATCTGTTCACACCTTGTTTCTGCCATGTGCTTGAACGCCAAGACGTTCGCGCTTCTGTGAGATGAAAGACGTCCTTCTGCATATGTGGTTGCTCACACCGGTGCACTTGTTAGTGTATCCATTCAGTCCTGGGCTGCGGGGCATTCAGAAGTGGCTCTGTGGAGACGTCTGCATAGAGGCAGCTGTCAGAACACGCACACTCGATTGTTCACCAAAACATATGCAGACGCGTCCTTAGCCTGTAGATTTGGATGCACAGAGTTCCCTGTGTTCGCAAGAGACAAGGGAATCGCGTCTGTGCGCACAGAAGCAATAGCGGACCGTTTCCCTCGGAGTGAACGCGAAAGAGCCGTCTATATACTCGCAGACACGCGAACGTGCCTCAATGCGGTCACAGAGGCAGCAGCTTTTGCACAGATGCTCCTGGTGATTCTGGCACTTTCCAGGCACACTCCTGAAAGTCGCGCACACTGCTGTTCACTCGCTAAACGACCTCTTGGGAAACACGTCTCCGGTCGACGGACCGCTCAGATTGCTTCTCGTGTAACTGTGAACTGTGTCAGCGCAGGGAATCCGTCTCTGTTGAGCAGATGTCAATCCTGCCTCGCTTTTGCTTTGTTGCCTCTACCAAGATGATTTCCCGTTTCTCTCTTCACTGGAGCAGGCAGACACAGCCAACGCACATCAAGTGTCAAGAGACACGCTCTGCTGAGCTCAACGCTTGTGCAGATGCACATGTGCGACGAAGTCAACACACGTGCTTGTGGAGAGAAAGAAAGGGACTCCCAGGCGTGTGGAGCGACGGGGAGAAAGAGCGGGCGCTGAGGAACACAGTTTCAAACAGACTGTCTCCACACAAACAGGCACCTGTCTGCAGGTATCCTAGATCTTGATTCTTGAACTTGAGGAAACACGCGTCTGAGCAAAACTCCCAAACGCTTCCAGGAAAGACACAGGCTCTCCCACAAGCACACAAGTGTTTGCCCTCAGCTATAGATCAGGGACAAGCCTGTGAAGAGCAACCAAAGAGCTCGTCCGTCTTTCCCTCAATAGATGGGAGTAGGCGCGCTTGCGGATGTGTGCGTGTGTGTGGCCACGCGTTTGCTTAGGCATCAGTGTGTGAAAAGGTAGGTGCTTTTCTCTAGCTGCGTGTGCGTGCACGTGGTGCTGGGTGCACATCCCTGGGTGCTCGTGGAAAGGTTTCTGCATGGTTTTCGCTGAGGAATCGTGTGTGTGCACATGGACAAAGAGAAGGCGCAGCAACCAGGTTCCAGCGCCGAAGAAGGCAAAAGGCGAGGTTTCCGGCGCTATCTCCTTCTCTCCCCAGAGCTAGTCGCGCAAAGCAAGCCGCTAAGCCGGCGACCGGCAAGAGAGCTACAACGAAGCATGCCGAACGGAGAAAATAGCAGCAGCTCATCTGTTCACACCTTGTTTCTGCCATGTGCTTGAACGCCAAGACGTTCGCGCTTCTGTGAGATGAAAGACGTCCTTCTGCATATGTGGTTGCTCACACCGGTGCACTTGTTAGTGTATCCATTCAGTCCTGGGCTGCGGGGCATTCAGAAGTGGCTCTGTGGAGACGTCTGCATAGAGGCAGCTGTCAGAACACGCACACTCGATTGTTCACCAAAACATATGCAGACGCGTCCTTAGCCTGTAGATTTGGATGCACAGAGTTCCCTGTGTTCGCAAGAGACAAGGGAATCGCGTCTGTGCGCACAGAAGCAATAGCGGACCGTTTCCCTCGGAGTGAACGCGAAAGAGCCGTCTATATACTCGCAGACACGCGAACGTGCCTCAATGCGGTCACAGAGGCAGCAGCTTTTGCACAGATGCTCCTGGTGATTCTGGCACTTTCCAGGCACACTCCTGAAAGTCGCGCACACTGCTGTTCACTCGCTAAACGACCTCTTGGGAAACACGTCTCCGGTCGACGGACCGCTCAGATTGCTTCTCGTGTAACTGTGAACTGTGTCAGCGCAGGGAATCCGTCTCTGTTGAGCAGATGTCAATCCTGCCTCGCTTTTGCTTTGTTGCCTCTACCAAGATGATTTCCCGTTTCTCTCTTCACTGGAGCAGGCAGACACAGCCAACGCACATCAAGTGTCAAGAGACACGCTCTGCTGAGCTCAACGCTTGTGCAGATGCACATGTGCGACGAAGTCAACACACGTGCTTGTGGAGAGAAAGAAAGGGACTCCCAGGCGTGTGGAGCGACGGGGAGAAAGAGCGGGCGCTGAGGAACACAGTTTCAAACAGACTGTCTCCACACAAACAGGCACCTGTCTGCAGGTATCCTAGATCTTGATTCTTGAACTTGAGGAAACACGCGTCTGAGCAAAACTCCCAAACGCTTCCAGGAAAGACACAGGCTCTCCCACAAGCACACAAGTGTTTGCCCTCAGCTATAGATCAGGGACAAGCCTGTGAAGAGCAACCAAAGAGCTCGTCCGTCTTTCTCTCAATAGATGGGAGTAGGCGCGCTTGCGGATGTGTGCGTGTGTGTGGCCACGCGTTTGCTTAGGCATCAGTGTGTGAAAAGGTAGGTGCTTTTCTCTAGCTGCGTGTGCGTGCACGTGGTGCTGGGTGCACATCCCTGGGTGCTCGTGGAAAGGTTTCTGCATGGTTTTCGCTGAGGAATCGTGTGTGTGCACATGGACAAAGAGAAGGCGCAGCAACCAGGTTCCAGCGCCGAAGAAGGCAAAAGGCGAGGTTTCCGGCGCTATCTCCTTCTCTCCCCAGAGCTAGTCGCGCAAAGCAAGCCGCTAAGCCGGCGACCGGCAAGAGAGCTACAACGAAGCATGCCGAACGGAGAAAATAGCAGCAGCTCATCTGTTCACACCTTGTTTCTGCCATGTGCTTGAACGCCAAGACGTTCGCGCTTCTGTGAGATGAAAGACGTCCTTCTGCATATGTGGTTGCTCACACCGGTGCACTTGTTAGTGTATCCATTCAGTCCTGGGCTGCGGGGCATTCAGAAGTGGCTCTGTGGAGACGTCTGCATAGAGGCAGCTGTCAGAACACGCACACTCGATTGTTCACCAAAACATATGCAGACGCGTCCTTAGCCTGTAGATTTGGATGCACAGAGTTCCCTGTGTTCGCAAGAGACAAGGGAATCGCGTCTGTGCGCACAGAAGCAATAGCGGACCGTTTCCCTCGGAGTGAACGCGAAAGAGCCGTCTATATACTCGCAGACACGCGAACGTGCCTCAATGCGGTCACAGAGGCAGCAGCTTTTGCACAGATGCTCCTGGTGATTCTGGCACTTTCCAGGCACACTCCTGAAAGTCGCGCACACTGCTGTTCACTCGCTAAACGACCTCTTGGGAAACACGTCTCCGGTCGACGGACCGCTCAGATTGCTTCTCGTGTAACTGTGAACTGTGTCAGCGCAGGGAATCCGTCTCTGTTGAGCAGATGTCAATCCTGCCTCGCTTTTGCTTTGTTGCCTCTACCAAGATGATTTCCCGTTTCTCTCTTCACTGGAGCAGGCAGACACAGCCAACGCACATCAAGTGTCAAGAGACACGCTCTGCTGAGCTCAACGCTTGTGCAGATGCACATGTGCGACGAAGTCAACACACGTGCTTGTGGAGAGAAAGAAAGGGACTCCCAGGCGTGTGGAGCGACGGGGAGAAAGAGCGGGCGCTGAGGAACACAGTTTCAAACAGACTGTCTCCACACAAACAGGCACCTGTCTGCAGGTATCCTAGATCTTGATTCTTGAACTTGAGGAAACACGCGTCTGAGCAAAACTCCCAAACGCTTCCAGGAAAGACACAGGCTCTCCCACAAGCACACAAGTGTTTGCCCTCAGCTATAGATCAGGGACAAGCCTGTGAAGAGCAACCAAAGAGCTCGTCCGTCTTTCCCTCAATAGATGGGAGTAGGCGCGCTTGCGGATGTGTGCGTGTGTGTGGCCACGCGTTTGCTTAGGCATCAGTGTGTGAAAAGGTAGGTGCTTTTCTCTAGCTGCGTGTGCGTGCACGTGGTGCTGGGTGCACATCCCTGGGTGCTCGTGGAAAGGTTTCTGCATGGTTTTCGCTGAGGAATCGTGTGTGTGCACATGGACAAAGAGAAGGCGCAGCAACCAGGTTCCAGCGCCGAAGAAGGCAAAAGGCGAGGTTTCCGGCGCTATCTCCTTCTCTCCCCAGAGCTAGTCGCGCAAAGCAAGCCGCTAAGCCGGCGACCGGCAAGAGAGCTACAACGAAGCATGCCGAACGGAGAAAATAGCAGCAGCTCATCTGTTCACACCTTGTTTCTGCCATGTGCTTGAACGCCAAGACGTTCGCGCTTCTGTGAGATGAAAGACGTCCTTCTGCATATGTGGTTGCTCACACCGGTGCACTTGTTAGTGTATCCATTCAGTCCTGGGCTGCGGGGCATTCAGAAGTGGCTCTGTGGAGACGTCTGCATAGAGGCAGCTGTCAGAACACGCACACTCGATTGTTCACCAAAACATATGCAGACGCGTCCTTAGCCTGTAGATTTGGATGCACAGAGTTCCCTGTGTTCGCAAGAGACAAGGGAATCGCGTCTGTGCGCACAGAAGCAATAGCGGACCGTTTCCCTCGGAGTGAACGCGAAAGAGCCGTCTATATACTCGCAGACACGCGAACGTGCCTCAATGCGGTCACAGAGGCAGCAGCTTTTGCACAGATGCTCCTGGTGATTCTGGCACTTTCCAGGCACACTCCTGAAAGTCGCGCACACTGCTGTTCACTCGCTAAACGACCTCTTGGGAAACACGTCTCCGGTCGACAGACCGCTCAGATTGCTTCTCGTGTAACTGTGAACTGTGTCAGCGCAGGGAATCCGTCTCTGTTGAGCAGATGTCAATCCTGCCTCGCTTTTGCTTTGTTGCCTCTACCAAGATGATTTCCCGTTTCTCTCTTCACTGGAGCAGGCAGACACAGCCAACGCACATCAAGTGTCAAGAGACACGCTCTGCTGAGCTCAACGCTTGTGCAGATGCACATGTGCGACGAAGTCAACACACGTGCTTGTGGAGAGAAAGAAAGGGACTCCCAGGCGTGTGGAGCGACGGGGAGAAAGAGCGGGCGCTGAGGAACACAGTTTCAAACAGACTGTCTCCACACAAACAGGCACCTGTCTGCAGGTATCCTAGATCTTGATTCTTGAACTTGAGGAAACACGCGTCTGAGCAAAACTCCCAAACGCTTCCAGGAAAGACACAGGCTCTCCCACAAGCACACAAGTGTTTGCCCTCAGCTATAGATCAGGGACAAGCCTGTGAAGAGCAACCAAAGAGCTCGTCCGTCTTTCCCTCAATAGATGGGAGTAGGCGCGCTTGCGGATGTGTGCGTGTGTGTGGCCACGCGTTTGCTTAGGCATCAGTGTGTGAAAAGGTAGGTGCTTTTCTCTAGCTGCGTGTGCGTGCACGTGGTGCTGGGTGCACATCCCTGGGTGCTCGTGGAAAGGTTTCTGCATGGTTTTCGCTGAGGAATCGTGTGTGTGCACATGGACAAAGAGAAGGCGCAGCAACCAGGTTCCAGCGCCGAAGAAGGCAAAAGGCGAGGTTTCCGGCGCTATCTCCTTCTCTCCCCAGAGCTAGTCGCGCAAAGCAAGCCGCTAAGCCGGCGACCGGCAAGAGAGCTACAACGAAGCATGCCGAACGGAGAAAATAGCAGCAGCTCATCTGTTCACACCTTGTTTCTGCCATGTGCTTGAACGCCAAGACGTTCGCGCTTCTGTGAGATGAAAGACGTCCTTCTGCATATGTGGTTGCTCACACCGGTGCACTTGTTAGTGTATCCATTCAGTCCTGGGCTGCGGGGCATTCAGAAGTGGCTCTGTGGAGACGTCTGCATAGAGGCAGCTGTCAGAACACGCACACTCGATTGTTCACCAAAACATATGCAGACGCGTCCTTAGCCTGTAGATTTGGATGCACAGAGTTCCCTGTGTTCGCAAGAGACAAGGGAATCGCGTCTGTGCGCACAGAAGCAATAGCGGACCGTTTCCCTCGGAGTGAACGCGAAAGAGCCGTCTATATACTCGCAGACACGCGAACGTGCCTCAATGCGGTCACAGAGGCAGCAGCTTTTGCACAGATGCTCCTGGTGATTCTGGCACTTTCCAGGCACACTCCTGAAAGTCGCGCACACTGCTGTTCACTCGCTAAACGACCTCTTGGGAAACACGTCTCCGGTCGACGGACCGCTCAGATTGCTTCTCGTGTAACTGTGAACTGTGTCAGCGCAGGGAATCCGTCTCTGTTGAGCAGATGTCAATCCTGCCTCGCTTTTGCTTTGTTGCCTCTACCAAGATGATTTCCCGTTTCTCTCTTCACTGGAGCAGGCAGACACAGCCAACGCACATCAAGTGTCAAGAGACACGCTCTGCTGAGCTCAACGCTTGTGCAGATGCACATGTGCGACGAAGTCAACACACGTGCTTGTGGAGAGAAAGAAAGGGACTCCCAGGCGTGTGGAGCGACGGGGAGAAAGAGCGGGCGCTGAGGAACACAGTTTCAAACAGACTGTCTCCACACAAACAGGCACCTGTCTGCAGGTATCCTAGATCTTGATTCTTGAACTTGAGGAAACACGCGTCTGAGCAAAACTCCCAAACGCTTCCAGGAAAGACACAGGCTCTCCCACAAGCACACAAGTGTTTGCCCTCAGCTATAGATCAGGGACAAGCCTGTGAAGAGCAACCAAAGAGCTCGTCCGTCTTTCCCTCAATAGATGGGAGTAGGCGCGCTTGCGGATGTGTGCGTGTGTGTGGCCACGCGTTTGCTTAGGCATCAGTGTGTGAAAAGGTAGGTGCTTTTCTCTAGCTGCGTGTGCGTGCACGTGGTGCTGGGTGCACATCCCTGGGTGCTCGTGGAAAGGTTTCTGCATGGTTTTCGCTGAGGAATCGTGTGTGTGCACATGGACAAAGAGAAGGCGCAGCAACCAGGTTCCAGCGCCGAAGAAGGCAAAAGGCGAGGTTTCCGGCGCTATCTCCTTCTCTCCCCAGAGCTAGTCGCGCAAAGCAAGCCGCTAAGACCGGCGACCGGCAAGAGAGCTACAACGAAGCATGCCGAACGGAGAAAATAGCAGCAGCTCATCTGTTCACACCTTGTTTCTGCCATGTGCTTGAACGCCAAGACGTTCGCGCTTCTGTGAGATGAAAGACGTCCTTCTGCATATGTGGTTGCTCACACCGGTGCACTTGTTAGTGTATCCATTCAGTCCTGGGCTGCGGGGCATTCAGAAGTGGCTCTGTGGAGACGTCTGCATAGAGGCAGCTGTCAGAACACGCACACTCGATTGTTCACCAAAACATATGCAGACGCGTCCTTAGCCTGTAGATTTGGATGCACAGAGTTCCCTGTGTTCGCAAGAGACAAGGGAATCGCGTCTGTGCGCACAGAAGCAATAGCGGACCGTTTCCCTCGGAGTGAACGCGAAAGAGCCGTCTATATACTCGCAGACACGCGAACGTGCCTCAATGCGGTCACAGAGGCAGCAGCTTTTGCACAGATGCTCCTGGTGATTCTGGCACTTTCCAGGCACACTCCTGAAAGTCGCGCACACTGCTGTTCACTCGCTAAACGACCTCTTGGGAAACACGTCTCCGGTCGACGGACCGCTCAGATTGCTTCTCGTGTAACTGTGAACTGTGTCAGCGCAGGGAATCCGTCTCTGTTGAGCAGATGTCAATCCTGCCTCGCTTTTGCTTTGTTGCCTCTACCAAGATGATTTCCCGTTTCTCTCTTCACTGGAGCAGGCAGACACAGCCAACGCACATCAAGTGTCAAGAGACACGCTCTGCTGAGCTCAACGCTTGTGCAGATGCACATGTGCGACGAAGTCAACACACGTGCTTGTGGAGAGAAAGAAAGGGACTCCCAGGCGTGTGGAGCGACGGGGAGAAAGAGCGGGCGCTGAGGAACACAGTTTCAAACAGACTGTCTCCACACAAACAGGCACCTGTCTGCAGGTATCCTAGATCTTGATTCTTGAACTTGAGGAAACACGCGTCTGAGCAAAACTCCCAAACGCTTCCAGGAAAGACACAGGCTCTCCCACAAGCACACAAGTGTTTGCCCTCAGCTATAGATCAGGGACAAGCCTGTGAAGAGCAACCAAAGAGCTCGTCCGTCTTTCCCTCAATAGATGGGAGTAGGCGCGCTTGCGGATGTGTGCGTGTGTGTGGCCACGCGTTTGCTTAGGCATCAGTGTGTGAAAAGGTAGGTGCTTTTCTCTAGCCTGCGTGTGCGTGCACGTGGTGCTGGGTGCACATCCCTGGGTGCTCGTGGAAAGGTTTCTGCATGGTTTTCGCTGAGGAATCGTGTGTGTGCACATGGACAAAGAGAAGGCGCAGCAACCAGGTTCCAGCGCCGAAGAAGGCAAAAGGCGAGGTTTCCGGCGCTATCTCCTTCTCTCCCCAGAGCTAGTCGCGCAAAGGCAAGCCGCTAAGCCGGCGACCGGCAAGAGAGCTACAACGAAGCATGCCGAACGGAGAAAATAGCAGCAGCTCATCTGTTCACACCTTGTTTCTGCCATGTGCTTGAACGCCAAGACGTTCGCGCTTCTGTGAGATGAAAGACGTCCTTCTGCATATGTGGTTGCTCACACCGGTGCACTTGTTAGTGTATCCATTCAGTCCTGGGCTGCGGGGCATTCAGAAGTGGCTCTGTGGAGACGTCTGCATAGAGGCAGCTGTCAGAACACGCACACTCGATTGTTCACCAAAACATATGCAGACGCGTCCTTAGCCTGTAGATTTGGATGCACAGAGTTCCCTGTGTTCGCAAGAGACAAGGGAATCGCGTCTGTGCGCACAGAAGCAATAGCGGACCGTTTCCCTCGGAAGTGAACGCGAAAGAGCCGTCTATATACTCGCAGACACGCGAACGTGCCTCAATGCGGTCACAGAGGCAGCAGGCTTTTGCACAGATGCTCCTGGTGATTCTGGCACTTTCCAGGGCACACTCCTGAAAGTCGCGCACACTGCTGTTCACCTCGCTAAACGACCTCTTGGAAACACGTCTCCGGTCGACGGACCGCTCAGATTGCTTCTCGTGTAACTGTGAACTGTGTCAGCGCAGGGAATCCGTCTCTGTTGAGCAGATGTCAATCCTGCCTCGCTTTTGCTTTGTTGCCTCTACCAAGATGATTTCCCGTTTCTCTCTTCACTGGAGCAGGCAGACACAGCCAACGCACATCAAGTGTCAAGAGACACGCTCTGCTGAGCTCAACGCTTGTGCAGATGCACATGTGCGACGAAGTCAACACACGTGCTTGTGGAGAGAAAGAAAGGGACTCCCAGGCGTGTGGAGCGACGGGGAGAAGAGCGGGCGCTGAGGAACACAGTTTCAAACAGACTGTCTCCACACAAACAGGCACCTGTCTGCAGGTATCCTAGATCTTGATTCTTGAACTTGAGGGAAACACGCGTCTGAGCAAAACTCCCAAACGCTTCCAGGAAAGACACAGGCTCTCCCACAAGCACACAAGTGTTTGCCCTCAGCTATAGATCAGGGACAAGCCTGTGAAGAGCAACCAAAGAGCTCGTCCGTCTTTCCCTCAATAGATGGGAGTAGGCGCGCTTGCGGATGTGTGCGTGTGTGTGGCCACGCGTTTGCTTAGGCATCAGTGTGTGAAAAGGTAGGTGCTTTTCTCTAGCTGCGTGTGCGTGCACGTGGTGCTGGGTGCACATCCCTGGTGCTCGTGGAAAGGTTTCTGCATGGTTTTCGCTGAGGAATCGTGTGTGTGCACATGGACAAAGAGAAGGCGCAGCAACCAGGTTCCAGCGCCGAAGAAGGCAAAAGGCGAGGTTTCCGGCGCTATCTCCTTCTCTCCCCAGAGCTAGTCGCGCAAAGCAAGCCGCTAAGCCGGCGACCGGCAAGAGAGCTACAACGAAGCATGCCGAACGGAGAAAATAGGCAGCAGCTCATCTGTTCACACCTTGTTTCTGCCATGTGCTTGAACGCCAAGACGTTCGCGCTTCTGTGAGATGAAAGACGTCCCTTCTGCATATGTGGTTGCTCACACCCGGTGCACTTGTTAGTGTATCCATTCAGTCCTGGGCTGCGGGGCATTCAGAAGTGGCTCTGTGGAGACGTCTGCATAGAGGCAGCTGTCAGAACACGCACACTCGATTGTTCACCAAAACATATGCAGACGCGTCCTTAGCCTGTAGATTTGGATGCACAGAGTTCCCTGTGTTCGCAAGAGACAAGGGAATCGCGTCTTTTGCGCACAGAAGCAATAGCGGACCGTTTCCCTCGGAGTGAACGCGAAAGAGCGTCTATATACTCGCAGACACGCGAACGTGCCTCAATGCGGTCACAGAGGCAGCAGCTTTTGCACAGATGCTCCTGGTGATTCTGGCACTTTCCAGGCACCACTCCTGAAAGTCGCGCACACTGCTGTTCACTCGCTAAACGACCTCTTGGGAAACACGTCTCCGGTCGACAGACCGCTCAGATTGCTTCTCGTGTAACTGTGAACTGTGTCAGCGCAGGGAATCCGTCTCTGTTGAGCAGATGTCAATCCTGCCTCGCTTTTGCTTTGTTGCCTCTACCAAGATGATTTCCCGTTTCTCTCTTCACTGGAGCAGGCAGACACAGCCAACGCACATCAAGTGTCAAGAGACACGCTCTGCTGAGCTCAACGCTTGTGCAGATGCACATGTGCGACGAAGTCAACACACGTGCTTGTGGAGAGAAAGAAAGGGACTCCAGGCGTGTGGAGCGACGGGGAGAAAGAGCGGGCGCTGAGGAACACAGTTTCAAACAGACTGTCTCCACACAAACAGGCACCTGTCTGCAGGTATCCTAGATCTTGATTCTTGAACTTGAGGAAACACGCGTCTGAGCAAAACTCCCAAACGCTTCCAGAAAGACACAGGCTCTCCCACAAGCACACAAGTGTTTGCCCTCAGCTATAGATCAGGGACAAGCCTGTGAAGAGCAACCAAAGAGCTCGTCCGTCTTTCCCTCAATAGATGGGAGTAGGCGCGCTTGCGGATGTGTGCGTGTGTGTGGCCACGCGTTTGCTTAGGCATCAGTGTGTGAAAAGGTAGGTGCTTTTCTCTAGCTGCGTATGTGCGTGCACGTGGTGCTGGGTGCACATCCCTGGGTGCTCGTGGAAAGGTTTCTGCATGGTTTTCGCTGAGGGAATCGTGGTGTGTGCACATGGACCAAAGAGAAGGCGCAGCAACCAGGTTCCAGCGCCGAAGAAGGCAAAAGGCGAGGTTTCCGGCGCTATCTCCTTCTCTCCCCAGAGCTAGTCGCGCAAAGCAAGCCGCTAAGCCGGCGACCGGCAAGAGAGCTACAACGAAGCATGCCGAACGGAGAAAATAGCAGCAGCTCATCTGTTCACACCTTGTTTCTGCCATGTGCTTGAACGCCAAGACGTTCGCCGCTTCTGTGAGATGAAAGACGTCCTTCTGCATATGTGGTTGCTCACACCGGTGCACTTGTTAGTGTATCCATTCAGTCCTGGGCTGCGGGTCATTCAGAAGTGGCTCTGTGGAGACGTCTGCATAGAGGCAGCTGTCAGAACACGCACACTCGATTGTTCACCAAAAACATATGCAGACGCGTCCTTAGCCTGTAGATTTGGATGCACAGAGTTCCCTGTGTTCGCAAGAGACAAGGGAATCGCGTCTGTGCGCACAGAAGCAATAGCGGACCGTTTCCCTCGGAGTGAACGCGAAAGAGCCGTCTATATACTCGCAGACACGCGAACGTGCTCAATGCGGTCACAGGAGGCAGCAGCTTTTGCACAGATGCTCCTGGTGATTCTGGCACTTTCCAGGCACACTCCTGAAAGTCGCGCACACTGCTGTTCACTCGCTAAACGACCTCTTGGGAAACACGTCTCCGGTCGACGGACCCGCTCAGATTGCTTCTCGTGTAACTGTGAACTGTGTCAGCGCAGGGAATCCGTCTCTGTTGAGCAGATGTCAATCCTGCCTCGCTTTTGGCTTTGTTGCCTCTACCAAGATGATTTCCGTTTCTCTCTCACTGGAGCAGGCAGACACAGCCAACGCACATCAAGTGTCAAGAGACACGCTCTGCTGAGCTCAACGCTTGTGCAGATGCACATGTGCGACGAAGTCAACACACGTGCTTGTGGAGAGAAAGAAAGGGACTCCCAGGCGTGTGGAGCGACGGGGAGAAAGAGGCGGCGCTGAGGAACACAGTTTCAAACAGACTGTCTCCACACAAACAGGCACCTGTCTGCAGGTATCCTAGATCTTGATTCTTGAACTTGAGGAAACACGCGTCTGAGCAAAACTCCCAAACGCTTCCAGGAAAGACACAGGCTCTCCCACAAGCACACAAGTGTTTGCCCTCAGCTATAGATCAGGGACAAGCCTGTGAAGAGCAACCAAAGAGCTCGTCCGTCTTTCCCTCAATAGATGGGAGTAGGCGCGCTTGCGGATGTGTGCGTGTGTGTGGCCACGCGTTTGCTTAGGCATCAGTGTGTGAAAAGGTAGGTGCTTTTCTCTAGCTGCGTGTGCGTGCACGTGGTGCTGGGTGCACATCCCTGGGTGCTCGTGGAAAGGTTTCTGCATGGTTTTCGCTGAGGAATCGTGTGTGTGCACATGGACAAAGAGAAGGCGCAGCAACCAGGTTCCAGCGCCGAAGAAGGCAAAAGGCGAGGTTTCCGGCGCTATCTCCTTCTCTCCCCAGAGCTAGTCGCGCAAAGCAAGCCGCTAAGCCGGCGACCGGCAAGAGAGCTACAACGAAGCATGCCGAACGGAGAAAATAGCAGCAGCTCATCTGTTCACACCTTGTTTCTGCCATGTGCTTGAACGCCAAGACGTTCGCGCTTCTGTGAGATGAAAGACGTCCTTCTGCATATGTGGTTGCTCACACCGGTGCACTTGTTAGTGTATCCATTCAGTCCTGGGCTGCGGGGCATTCAGAAGTGGCTCTGTGGAGACGTCTGCATAGAGGCAGCTGTCAGAACACGCACACTCGATTGTTCACCAAAACATATGCAGACGCGTCCTTAGCCTGTAGATTTGGATGCACAGAGTTCCCTGTGTTCGCAAGAGACAAGGGAATCGCGTCTGTGCGCACAGAAGCAATAGCGGACCGTTTCCCTCGGAGTGAACGCGAAAGAGCCGTCTATATACTCGCAGACACGCGAACGTGCCTCAATGCGGTCACAGAGGCAGCAGCTTTTGCACAGATGCTCCTGGTGATTCTGGCACTTTCCAGGCACACTCCTGAAAGTCGCGCACACTGCTGTTCACTCGCTAAACGACCTCTTGGGAAACACGTCTCCGGTCGACGGACCGCTCAGATTGCTTCTCGTGTAACTGTGAACTGTGTCAGCGCAGGGAATCCGTCTCTGTTGAGCAGATGTCAATCCTGCCTCGCTTTTGCTTTGTTGCCTCTACCAAGATGATTTCCCGTTTCTCTCTTCACTGGAGCAGGCAGACACAGCCAACGCACATCAAGTGTCAAGAGACACGCTCTGCTGAGCTCAACGCTTGTGCAGATGCACATGTGCGACGAAGTCAACACACGTGCTTGTGGAGAGAAAGAAAGGGACTCCCAGGCGTGTGGAGCGACGGGGAGAAAGAGCGGGCGCTGAGGAACACAGTTTCAAACAGACTGTCTCCACACAAACAGGCACCTGTCTGCAGGTATCCTAGATCTTGATTCTTGAACTTGAGGAAACACGCGTCTGAGCAAAACTCCCAAACGCTTCCAGGAAAGACACAGGCTCTCCCACAAGCACACAAGTGTTTGCCCTCAGCTATAGATCAGGGACAAGCCTGTGAAGAGCAACCAAAGAGCTCGTCCGTCTTTCCCTCAATAGATGGGAGTAGGCGCGCTTGCGGATGTGTGCGTGTGTGTGGCCACGCGTTTGCTTAGGCATCAGTGTGTGAAAAGGTAGGTGCTTTTCTCTAGCTGCGTGTGCGTGCACGTGGTGCTGGGTGCACATCCCTGGGTGCTCGTGGAAAGGTTTCTGCATGGTTTTCGCTGAGGAATCGTGTGTGTGCACATGGACAAAGAGAAGGCGCAGCAACCAGGTTCCAGCGCCGAAGAAGGCAAAAGGCGAGGTTTCCGGCGCTATCTCCTTCTCTCCCCAGAGCTAGTCGCGCAAAGCAAGCCGCTAAGCCGGCGACCGGCAAGAGAGCTACAACGAAGCATGCCGAACGGAGAAAATAGCAGCAGCTCATCTGTTCACACCTTGTTTCTGCCATGTGCTTGAACGCCAAGACGTTCGCGCTTCTGTGAGATGAAAGACGTCCTTCTGCATATGTGGTTGCTCACACCGGTGCACTTGTTAGTGTATCCATTCAGTCCTGGGCTGCGGGGCATTCAGAAGTGGCTCTGTGGAGACGTCTGCATAGAGGCAGCTGTCAGAACACGCACACTCGATTGTTCACCAAAACATATGCAGACGCGTCCTTAGCCTGTAGATTTGGATGCACAGAGTTCCCTGTGTTCGCAAGAGACAAGGGAATCGCGTCTGTGCGCACAGAAGCAATAGCGGACCGTTTCCCTCGGAGTGAACGCGAAAGAGCCGTCTATATACTCGCAGACACGCGAACGTGCCTCAATGCGGTCACAGAGGCAGCAGCTTTTGCACAGATGCTCCTGGTGATTCTGGCACTTTCCAGGCACACTCCTGAAAGTCGCGCACACTGCTGTTCACTCGCTAAACGACCTCTTGGGAAACACGTCTCCGGTCGACGGACCGCTCAGATTGCTTCTCGTGTAACTGTGAACTGTGTCAGCGCAGGGAATCCGTCTCTGTTGAGCAGATGTCAATCCTGCCTCGCTTTTGCTTTGTTGCCTCTACCAAGATGATTTCCCGTTTCTCTCTTCACTGGAGCAGGCAGACACAGCCAACGCACATCAAGTGTCAAGAGACACGCTCTGCTGAGCTCAACGCTTGTGCAGATGCACATGTGCGACGAAGTCAACACACGTGCTTGTGGAGAGAAAGAAAGGGACTCCCAGGCGTGTGGAGCGACGGGGAGAAAGAGCGGGCGCTGAGGAACACAGTTTCAAACAGACTGTCTCCACACAAACAGGCACCTGTCTGCAGGTATCCTAGATCTTGATTCTTGAACTTGAGGAAACACGCGTCTGAGCAAAACTCCCAAACGCTTCCAGGAAAGACACAGGCTCTCCCACAAGCACACAAGTGTTTGCCCTCAGCTATAGATCAGGGACAAGCCTGTGAAGAGCAACCAAAGAGCTCGTCCGTCTTTCCCTCAATAGATGGGAGTAGGCGCGCTTGCGGATGTGTGCGTGTGTGTGGCCACGCGTTTGCTTAGGCATCAGTGTGTGAAAAGGTAGGTGCTTTTCTCTAGCTGCGTGTGCGTGCACGTGGTGCTGGGTGCACATCCCTGGGTGCTCGTGGAAAGGTTTCTGCATGGTTTTCGCTGAGGAATCGTGTGTGTGC
The DNA here is from genome assembly GCF_037038585.1 of Patagioenas fasciata. NCBI lineage: Eukaryota > Metazoa > Chordata > Aves > Columbiformes > Columbidae > Patagioenas > Patagioenas fasciata. The sequence continues at coordinate 340,304 of NW_027288804.1, forward strand.
ACATGGACAAAGAGAAGGCGCAGCAACCAGGTTCCAGCGCCGAAGAAGGCAAAAGGCGAGGTTTCCGGCGCTATCTCCTTCTCTCCCCAGAGCTAGTCGCGCAAAGCAAGCCGCTAAGCCGGCGACCGGCAAGAGAGCTACAACGAAGCATGCCGAACGGAGAAAATAGCAGCAGCTCATCTGTTCACACCTTGTTTCTGCCATGTGCTTGAACGCCAAGACGTTCGCGCTTCTGTGAGATGAAAGACGTCCTTCTGCATATGTGGTTGCTCACACCGGTGCACTTGTTAGTGTATCCATTCAGTCCTGGGCTGCGGGGCATTCAGAAGTGGCTCTGTGGAGACGTCTGCATAGAGGCAGCTGTCAGAACACGCACACTCGATTGTTCACCAAAACATATGCAGACGCGTCCTTAGCCTGTAGATTTGGATGCACAGAGTTCCCTGTGTTCGCAAGAGACAAGGGAATCGCGTCTGTGCGCACAGAAGCAATAGCGGACCGTTTCCCTCGGAGTGAACGCGAAAGAGCCGTCTATATACTCGCAGACACGCGAACGTGCCTCAATGCGGTCACAGAGGCAGCAGCTTTTGCACAGATGCTCCTGGTGATTCTGGCACTTTCCAGGCACACTCCTGAAAGTCGCGCACACTGCTGTTCACTCGCTAAACGACCTCTTGGGAAACACGTCTCCGGTCGACGGACCGCTCAGATTGCTTCTCGTGTAACTGTGAACTGTGTCAGCGCAGGGAATCCGTCTCTGTTGAGCAGATGTCAATCCTGCCTCGCTTTTGCTTTGTTGCCTCTACCAAGATGATTTCCCGTTTCTCTCTTCACTGGAGCAGGCAGACACAGCCAACGCACATCAAGTGTCAAGAGACACGCTCTGCTGAGCTCAACGCTTGTGCAGATGCACATGTGCGACGAAGTCAACACACGTGCTTGTGGAGAGAAAGAAAGGGACTCCCAGGCGTGTGGAGCGACGGGGAGAAAGAGCGGGCGCTGAGGAACACAGTTTCAAACAGACTGTCTCCACACAAACAGGCACCTGTCTGCAGGTATCCTAGATCTTGATTCTTGAACTTGAGGAAACACGCGTCTGAGCAAAACTCCCAAACGCTTCCAGGAAAGACACAGGCTCTCCCACAAGCACACAAGTGTTTGCCCTCAGCTATAGATCAGGGACAAGCCTGTGAAGAGCAACCAAAGAGCTCGTCCGTCTTTCCCTCAATAGATGGGAGTAGGCGCGCTTGCGGATGTGTGCGTGTGTGTGGCCACGCGTTTGCTTAGGCATCAGTGTGTGAAAAGGTAGGTGCTTTTCTCTAGCTGCGTGTGCGTGCACGTGGTGCTGGGTGCACATCCCTGGGTGCTCGTGGGAAAGGTTTCTGCATGGTTTTCGCTGAGGAATCGTGTGTGTGCACATGGACAAAGAGAAGGCGCAGCAACCAGGTTCCAGCGCCGAAGAAGGCAAAAGGCGAGGTTTCCGGCGCTATCTCCTTCTCTCCCCAGAGCTAGTCGCGCAAAGCAAGCCGCTAAGCCGGCGACCGGCAAGAGAGCTACAACGAAGCATGCCGAACGGAGAAAATAGCAGCAGCTCATCTGTTCACACCTTGTTTCTGCCATGTGCTTGAATTCTGTGAGATGAAAGACGTCCTTCTGCATATGTGGTTGCTCACACCGGTGCACTTGTTAGTGTATCCATTCAGTCCTGGGCTGCGGGGCATTCAGAAGTGGCTCTGTGGAGACGTCTGCATAGAGGCAGCTGTCAGAACACGCACACTCGATTGTTCACCAAAACATATGCAGACGCGTCCTTAGCCTGTAGATTTGGATGCACAGAGTTCCCTGTGTTCGCAAGAGACAAGGGAATCGCGTCTGTGCGCACAGAAGCAATAGCGGACCGTTTCCCTCGGAGTGAACGCGAAAGAGCCGTCTATATACTCGCAGACACGCGAACGTGCCTCAATGCGGTCACAGAGGCAGCAGCTTTTGCACAGATGCTCCTGGTGATTCTGGCACTTTCCAGGCACACTCCTGAAAGTCGCGCACACTGCTGTTCACTCGCTAAACGACCTCTTGGGAAACACGTCTCCGGTCGACGGACCGCTCAGATTGCTTCTCGTGTAACTGTGAACTGTGTCAGCGCAGGGAATCCGTCTCTGTTGAGCAGATGTCAATCCTGCCTCGCTTTTGCTTTGTTGCCTCTACCAAGATGATTTCCCGTTTCTCTCTTCACTGGAGCAGGCAGACACAGCCAACGCACATCAAGTGTCAAGAGACACGCTCTGCTGAGCTCAACGCTTGTGCAGATGCACATGTGCGACGAAGTCAACACACGTGCTTGTGGAGAGAAAGAAAGGGACTCCCAGGCGTGTGGAGCGACGGGGAGAAAGAGCGGGCGCTGAGGAACACAGTTTCAAACAGACTGTCTCCACACAAACAGGCACCTGTCTGCAGGTATCCTAGATCTTGATTCTTGAACTTGAGGAAACACGCGTCTGAGCAAAACTCCCAAACGCTTCCAGGAAAGACACAGGCTCTCCCACAAGCACACAAGTGTTTGCCCTCAGCTATAGATCAGGGACAAGCCTGTGAAGAGCAACCAAAGAGCTCGTCCGTCTTTCCCTCAATAGATGGGAGTAGGCGCGCTTGCGGATGTGTGCGTGTGTGTGGCCACGCGTTTGCTTAGGCATCAGTGTGTGAAAAGGTAGGTGCTTTTCTCTAGCTGCGTGTGCGTGCACGTGGTGCTGGGTGCACATCCTGGGTGCTCGTGGAAAGGTTTCTGCATGGTTTTCGCTGAGGAATCGTGTGTGTGCACATGGACAAAGAGAAGGCGCAGCAACCAGGTTCCAGCGCCGAAGAAGGCAAAAGGCGAGGTTTCCGGCGCTATCTCCTTCTCTCCCCAGAGCTAGTCGCGCAAAGCAAGCCGCTAAGCCGGCGACCGGCAAGAGAGCTACAACGAAGCATGCCGAACGGAGAAAATAGCAGCAGCTCATCTGTTCACACCTTGTTTCTGCCATGTGCTTGAACGCCAAGACGTTCGCGCTTCTGTGAGATGAAAGACGTCCTTCTGCATATGTGGTTGCTCACACCGGTGCACTTGTTAGTGTATCCATTCAGTCCTGGGCTGCGGGGCATTCAGAAGTGGCTCTGTGGAGACGTCTGCATAGAGGCAGCTGTCAGAACACGCACACTCGATTGTTCACCAAAACATATGCAGACGCGTCCTTAGCCTGTAGATTTGGATGCACAGAGTTCCCTGTGTTCGCAAGAGACAAGGGAATCGCGTCTGTGCGCACAGAAGCAATAGCGGACCGTTTCCCTCGGAGTGAACGCGAAAGAGCCGTCTATATACTCGCAGACACGCGAACGTGCCTCAATGCGGTCACAGAGGCAGCAGCTTTTGCACAGATGCTCCTGGTGATTCTGGCACTTTCCAGGCACACTCCTGAAAGTCGCGCACACTGCTGTTCACTCGCTAAACGACCTCTTGGGAAACACGTCTCCGGTCGACGGACCGCTCAGATTGCTTCTCGTGTAACTGTGAACTGTGTCAGCGCAGGGAATCCGTCTCTGTTGAGCAGATGTCAATCCTGCCTCGCTTTTGCTTTGTTGCCTCTACCAAGATGATTTCCCGTTTCTCTCTTCACTGGAGCAGGCAGACACAGCCAACGCACATCAAGTGTCAAGAGACACGCTCTGCTGAGCTCAACGCTTGTGCAGATGCACATGTGCGACGAAGTCAACACACGTGCTTGTGGAGAGAAAGAAAGGGACTCCCAGGCGTGTGGAGCGACGGGGAGAAAGAGCGGGCGCTGAGGAACACAGTTTCAAACAGACTGTCTCACACAAACAGGCACCTGTCTGCAGGTATCCTAGATCTTGATTCTTGAACTTGAGGAAACACGCGTCTGAGCAAAACTCCCAAACGCTTCCAGGAAAGACACAGGCTCTCCCACAAGCACACAAGTGTTTGCCCTCAGCTATAGATCAGGGACAAGCCTGTGAAGAGCAACCAAAGAGCTCGTCCGTCTTTCCCTCAATAGATGGGAGTAGGCGCGCTTGCGGATGTGTGCGTGTGTGTGGCCACGCGTTTGCTTAGGCATCAGTGTGTGAAAAGGTAGGTGCTTTTCTCTAGCTGCGTGTGCGTGCACGTGGTGCTGGGTGCACATCCCTGGGTGCTCGTGGAAAGGTTTCTGCATGGTTTTCGCTGAGGAATCGTGTGTGTGCACATGGACAAAGAGAAGGCGCAGCAACCAGGTTCCAGCGCCGAAGAAGGCAAAAGGCGAGGTTTCCGGCGCTATCTCCTTCTCTCCCCAGAGCTAGTCGCGCAAAGCAAGCCGCTAAGCCGGCGACCGGCAAGAGAGCTACAACGAAGCATGCCGAACGGAGAAAATAGCAGCAGCTCATCTGTTCACACCTTGTTTCTGCCATGTGCTTGAACGCCAAGACGTTCGCGCTTCTGTGAGATGAAAGACGTCCTTCTGCATATGTGGTTGCTCACACCGGTGCACTTGTTAGTGTATCCATTCAGTCCTGGGCTGCGGGGCATTCAGAAGTGGCTCTGTGGAGACGTCTGCATAGAGGCAGCTGTCAGAACACGCACACTCGATTGTTCACCAAAACATATGCAGACGCGTCCTTAGCCTGTAGATTTGGATGCACAGAGTTCCCTGTGTTCGCAAGAGACAAGGGAATCGCGTCTGTGCGCACAGAAGCAATAGCGGACCGTTTCCCTCGGAGTGAACGCGAAAGAGCCGTCTATATACTCGCAGACACGCGAACGTGCCTCAATGCGGTCACAGAGGCAGCAGCTTTTGCACAGATGCTCCTGGTGATTCTGGCACTTTCCAGGCACACTCCTGAAAGTCGCGCACACTGCTGTTCACTCGCTAAACGACCTCTTGGGAAACACGTCTCCGGTCGACGGACCGCTCAGATTGCTTCTCGTGTAACTGTGAACTGTGTCAGCGCAGGGAATCCGTCTCTGTTGAGCAGATGTCAATCCTGCCTCGCTTTTGCTTTGTTGCCTCTACCAAGATGATTTCCCGTTTCTCTCTTCACTGGAGCAGGCAGACACAGCCAACGCACATCAAGTGTCAAGAGACACGCTCTGCTGAGCTCAACGCTTGTGCAGATGCACATGTGCGACGAAGTCAACACACGTGCTTGTGGAGAGAAAGAAAGGACTCCCAGGCGTGTGGAGCGACGGGGAGAAAGAGCGGGCGCTGAGGAACACAGTTTCAAACAGACTGTCTCCACACAAACAGGCACCTGTCTGCAGGTATCCTAGATCTTGATTCTTGAACTTGAGGAAACACGCGTCTGAGCAAAACTCCCAAACGCTTCCAGGAAAGACACAGGCTCTCCCACAAGCACACAAGTGTTTGCCCTCAGCTATAGATCAGGGACAAGCCTGTGAAGAGCAACCAAAGAGCTCGTCCGTCTTTCCCTCAATAGATGGGAGTAGGCGCGCTTGCGGATGTGTGCGTGTGTGTGGCCACGCGTTTGCTTAGGCATCAGTGTGTGAAAAGGTAGGTGCTTTTCTCTAGCTGCGTGTGCGTGCACGTGGTGCTGGGTGCACATCCCTGGGTGCTCGTGGAAAGGTTTCTGCATGGTTTTCGCTGAGGAATCGTGTGTGTGCACATGGACAAAGAGAAGGCGCAGCAACCAGGTTCCAGCGCCGAAGAAGGCAAAAGGCGAGGTTTCCGGCGCTATCTCCTTCTCTCCCCAGAGCTAGTCGCGCAAAGCAAGCCGCTAAGCCGGCGACCGGCAAGAGAGCTACAACGAAGCATGCCGAACGGAGAAAATAGCAGCAGCTCATCTGTTCACACCTTGTTTCTGCCATGTGCTTGAACGCCAAGACGTTCGCGCTTCTGTGAGATGAAAGACGTCCTTCTGCATATGTGGTTGCTCACACCGGTGCACTTGTTAGTGTATCCATTCAGTCCTGGGCTGCGGGGCATTCAGAAGTGGCTCTGTGGAGACGTCTGCATAGAGGCAGCTGTCAGAACACGCACACTCGATTGTTCACCAAAACATATGCAGACGCGTCCTTAGCCTGTAGATTTGGATGCACAGAGTTCCCTGTGTTCGCAAGAGACAAGGGAATCGCGTCTGTGCGCACAGAAGCAATAGCGGACCGTTTCCCTCGGAGTGAACGCGAAAGAGTCGTCTATATACTCGCAGACACGCGAACGTGCCTCAATGCGGTCACAGAGGCAGCAGCTTTTGCACAGATGCTCCTGGTGATTCTGGCACTTTCCAGGCACACTCCTGAAAGTCGCGCACACTGCTGTTCACTCGCTAAACGACCTCTTGGGAAACACGTCTCCGGTCGACGGACCGCTCAGATTGCTTCTCGTGTAACTGTGAACTGTGTCAGCGCAGGGAATCCGTCTCTGTTGAGCAGATGTCAATCCTGCCTCGCTTTTGCTTTGTTGCCTCTACCAAGATGATTTCCCGTTTCTCTCTTCACTGGAGCAGGCAGACACAGCCAACGCACATCAAGTGTCAAGAGACACGCTCTGCTGAGCTCAACGCTTGTGCAGATGCACATGTGCGACGAAGTCAACACACGTGCTTGTGGAGAGAAAGAAAGGGACTCCCAGGCGTGTGGAGCGACGGGGAGAAAGAGCGGGCGCTGAGGAACACAGTTTCAAACAGACTGTCTCCACACAAACAGGCACCTGTCTGCAGGTATCCTAGATCTTGATTCTTGAACTTGAGGAAACACGCGTCTGAGCAAAACTCCCAAACGCTTCCAGGAAAGACACAGGCTCTCCCACAAGCACACAAGTGTTTGCCCTCAGCTATAGATCAGGGACAAGCCTGTGAAGAGCAACCAAAGAGCTCGTCCGTCTTTCCTCAATAGATGGGAGTAGGCGCGCTTGCGGATGTGTGCGTGTGTGTGGCCACGCGTTTGCTTAGGCATCAGTGTGTGAAAAGGTAGGTGCTTTTCTCTAGCTGCGTGTGCGTGCACGTGGTGCTGGGTGCACATCCCTGGGTGCTCGTGGAAAGGTTTCTGCATGGTTTTCGCTGAGGAATCGTGTGTGTGCACATGGACAAAGAGAAGGCGCAGCAACCAGGTTCCAGCGCCGAAGAAGGCAAAAGGCGAGGTTTCCGGCGCTATCTCCTTCTCTCCCCAGAGCTAGTCGCGCAAAGCAAGCCGCTAAGCCGGCGACCGGCAAGAGAGCTACAACGAAGCATGCCGAACGGAGAAAATAGCAGCAGCTCATCTGTTCACACCTTGTTTCTGCCATGTGCTTGAACGCCAAGACGTTCGCGCTTCTGTGAGATGAAAGACGTCCTTCTGCATATGTGGTTGCTCACACCGGTGCACTTGTTAGTGTATCCATTCAGTCCTGGGCTGCGGGGCATTCAGAAGTGGCTCTGTGGAGACGTCTGCATAGAGGCAGCTGTCAGAACACGCACACTCGATTGTTCACCAAAACATATGCAGACGCGTCCTTAGCCTGTAGATTTGGATGCACAGAGTTCCCTGTGTTCGCAAGAGACAAGGGAATCGCGTCTGTGCGCACAGAAGCAATAGCGGACCGTTTCCCTCGGAGTGAACGCGAAAGAGCCGTCTATATACTCGCAGACACGCGAACGTGCCTCAATGCGGTCACAGAGGCAGCAGCTTTTGCACAGATGCTCCTGGTGATTCTGGCACTTTCCAGGCACACTCCTGAAAGTCGCGCACACTGCTGTTCACTCGCTAAACGACCTCTTGGGAAACACGTCTCCGGTCGACGGACCGCTCAGATTGCTTCTCGTGTAACTGTGAACTGTGTCAGCGCAGGGAATCCGTCTCTGTTGAGCAGATGTCAATCCTGCCTCGCTTTTGCTTTGTTGCCTCTACCAAGATGATTTCCCGTTTCTCTCTTCACTGGAGCAGGCAGACACAGCCAACGCACATCAAGTGTCAAGAGACACGCTCTGCTGAGCTCAACGCTTGTGCAGATGCACATGTGCGACGAAGTCAACACACGTGCTTGTGGAGAGAAAGAAAGGGACTCCCAGGCGTGTGGAGCGACGGGGAGAAAGAGCGGGCGCTGAGGAACACAGTTTCAAACAGACTGTCTCCACACAAACAGGCACCTGTCTGCAGGTATCCTAGATCTTGATTCTTGAACTTGAGGAAACACGCGTCTGAGCAAAACTCCCAAACGCTTCCAGGAAAGACACAGGCTCTCCCACAAGCACACAAGTGTTTGCCCTCAGCTATAGATCAGGGACAAGCCTGTGAAGAGCAACCAAAGAGCTCGTCCGTCTTTCCCTCAATAGATGGGAGTAGGCGCGCTTGCGGATGTGTGCGTGTGTGTGGCCACGCGTTTGCTTAGGCATCAGTGTGTGAAAAGGTAGGTGCTTTTCTCTAGCTGCGTGTGCGTGCACGTGGTGCTGGGTGCACATCCCTGGGTGCTCGTGGAAAGGTTTCTGCATGGTTTTCGCTGAGGAATCGTGTGTGTGCACATGGACAAAGAGAAGGCGCAGCAACCAGGTTCCAGCGCCGAAGAAGGCAAAAGGCGAGGTTTCCGGCGCTATCTCCTTCTCTCCCCAGAGCTAGTCGCGCAAAGCAAGCCGCTAAGCCGGCGACCGGCAAGAGAGCTACAACGAAGCATGCCGAACGGAGAAAATAGCAGCAGCTCATCTGTTCACACCTTGTTTCTGCCATGTGCTTGAACGCCAAGACGTTCGCGCTTCTGTGAGATGAAAGACGTCCTTCTGCATATGTGGTTGCTCACACCGGTGCACTTGTTAGTGTATCCATTCAGTCCTGGGCTGCGGGGCATTCAGAAGTGGCTCTGTGGAGACGTCTGCATAGAGGCAGCTGTCAGAACACGCACACTCGATTGTTCACCAAAACATATGCAGACGCGTCCTTAGCCTGTAGATTTGGATGCACAGAGTTCCCTGTGTTCGCAAGAGACAAGGAATCGCGTCTGTGCGCACAGAAGCAATAGCGGACCGTTTCCCTCGGAAGTGAACGCGAAAGAGCCGTCTATATACTCGCAGACACGCGAACGTGCCTCAATGCGGTCACAGAGGCAGCAGCTTTTGCACAGATGCTCCTGGTGATTCTGGCACTTTCCAGGCACACTCCTGAAAGTCGCGCACACTGCTGTTCACTCGCTAAACGACCTCTTGGGAAACACGTCTCCGGTCGACGGACCGCTCAGATTGCTTCTCGTGTAACTGTGAACTGTGTCAGCGCAGGGAATCCGTCTCTGTTGAGCAGATGTCAATCCTGCCTCGCTTTTGCTTTGTTGCCTCTACCAAGATGATTTCCCGTTTCTCTCTTCACTGGAGCAGGCAGACACAGCCAACGCACATCAAGTGTCAAGAGACACGCTCTGCTGAGCTCAACGCTTGTGCAGATGCACATA